>NC_136903.1:81213460-81328460 GCF_949606895.1 Notothenia rossii | reverse complement strand
GCAATTACTGGCCAATCCGGGGCTTTGGCTGCCATCAATTATTAAAAGCTGCCTGAGTCGTGGCCCGCTATCCGGCCTCAGCTGGTGCGTTGTGTCATTATCACATCTGCCGGCTACCGGCTCGCCAGCTGCTACAGCGCGGTATGGAACAAGATTTCTGAGAGCCACTTCCCACTCTTTCGAACTTATCGGATGAAATGGCCAAACGAAGAAATTGAAACTGCTTTATTAAATATTCCAACAGTGAAGGTGAGGTGGGGAAGGTCACAGAGTAAAAGGGGTTTTGGTTTCTTGTGGAGCATTACCATTGAGCGAGAGAATGGTATTCACAGAGAAGCTACATCTTTTTGTGAAAGCGTTGGGGTTATTTTCCGCTCTACAATAACTTTTATTGAGACGAAAAACAATATTAATATTGCAGCATCGCTCACCAGTAGGTTTTAGTTTAAAAACTGTTTCAGTACTGTCAATAATAAGCAACAAATCAATGAAATCACTGTTAGCTTTTCTGTAATCACTTTTACCGTCCTTGAATATTTTCTGCAAGGATGGTGATGAAAGCAGACAGAGAAAACATCACAACAAGCACTGCATGATAATTGCCCTTAGCTTCGAACTGACACAATACTTTTTCTTTTAGTTGTTCTCATTATAAAGGCCCGTGTTCAAACTGGGCTTGTGATTTTTCCCGTTCTGCAGTCATTGTGAAATAATTCATTTGTTATCTAGCCCTACACCAAAGTAGCTCTTCATATACAACACTATTAAATTCTAGAAAGCAAAGGTACACTGAGTTTGTAACCTGAGAACTTCTTTATTCGGAAATTCTATATAAGCCATGTTGAAACGAAAGGGATACCTAATGTTCATTGATTCAATAAAGTATCTTGAAGAGACTTCTAATTAAACCAAAAGGCTTAAAGCCAAATATTCTCACTGAACTTTAATTTCACACCAGCAGTTGGTCGAGTGAAGCTAATAGAAGGACCTTAAGACTAATACAGAGAGATGAGAGTATGGCGGGCTTCATGCTGCACGATAAAAGCTGCCAGAGTCCTGTAAAGCCCGAGGAAAAATTGAATCCACTGAATGAGGAATGTGATTCAGCCTTTTCCCGCACTGACAACTGAGGGAGTAAAGCCAAGTAGTCAAGCCGCGTAAAGGATGACAGAAGACAGAAGAGAAGGTATGCAGTATTGACCATAACATTCTCTGATGATCTATAAAACACCACTCTAATAGATACATTATGTTATAAGTGTGACGGATTTATTGCTCTTTATTGTTAAGACTTATCTGTTCCCTGTTCCTCGACATTTAATGTGCAAGGTAAATTAACTGAAGAGGCTACAGTAAATACTTCATAGCACTTAGTGTTGTGGAAAGACATACAGTAATGTACGTTGTGGGGGGGGGGGGGGGGGCTAAGGAGCAGGAAAAGACAAGGAGATACAGCAGTGTGATGACAGACAACTATTCGGGAATAAATCTCTGAACTGGCAGGATATTTCAAAGCAGCTGGATTCAAGCGGACTCAATATAGCAGAAGGAGCTCAAACTTTGACAATGGCAGATCGACTATCACAACCAGCTTATGGAGATACTTACATCTATGTAATATACGCACGGCCAGGGCTGAAGCGCACTGGTTAAAATGCTATTAACGTTTTTTTTCTGAGGAATAAATCCAGCTGCAGCAGCCCATCCTCCGGCTCTCTCTCTTGTGACAGCCTTAGCCACTGCCAGGTTTATATCAATATTGACGTGCAGCTTTTTAGAAGAATCGCAATCATGCATTGAAAAAATGGTGTGGGCATCACATAGAAGTTTGAGTGAAACTTTCTTTCTTTATTTTTTACCTTAAAGTGAATCATCTGTGTCCGGAAATTACTTTCTTTATGCCACTTTCCATTCTGGTGAGTACATGGAGGAGTTCTAAAGTGCCAGTGGTGACATTAACACTTGTAAATGCTCAGTGGAGCGGGCTGGAGAGGATGAAGACTCACTGGTGCGCTGTAAGGCTTTGCTTTTTTTTTTTGGATCAATACAAACTCAAGGAAAGGACAAGTTGATTTCAGACTGTGACAATAGCCTGAGCCAGCGATAGATTGAGATGCTGAAAAGAGCTATGGCACCTCAGAAATATTTGAAATGGGGACATGCTTTTAGAGCGAGTACAAAATCATTTGGATCACCCAATAATGGCACTTACCAGAGGTGTTTTGAATTGCTCAGACTGCTCAATCCATTCCTACAGAAAGCACATCACACTTTCTAAAGACTGCTGGCTGAGATCTCCATATTTCTGTCAGTAGCAATCTGTAATAAATGTATTTAAAAGGAGAGAGTATTTGGTATTTAAAATGATAATAAGCTGTAATACAAGACTTGACTTGACACATGTCCCAATGGAGAGTGATAATGGGACATTTTGCTCTCATGTTTTGTTAGTTACACAGGGGAGTGCTGTCCAAAACCCCTAACTCTACTTTAAAATGATAAAATGGTAAGATTAAAAACTGGGTTACTGCTACTGCTGACATTGTGTGCACTTCGATTTGCCTCGATTGTATAAAAAGGTGCGTCATTTCGCATATGGATCATCGGTCCTTTGGCCCAGCGGGTAGCATGCACCACTTCAGAAATTAGTGGGATTATTGGACTAAAGTGAAGTGCTGCCTCCAGACAGATGATTTCTCTCGTTTGTACAATCTGCTCAAACTCCACTTGGCAATGGGAGGTTGTAACATCAGGCCCGGAGCCCAATGATAATAGCAGCATTCAGACTTTATATGACAAAAGATGGTGTTGTAATGATCTTTGTTACAATTATGGCACCATTCATGCTTCACCCTTTAAGGGCTTTTTACCAAAACTGCACTATATGTCCCAAAGTATGTGCCTGAACACATCCCAAATATGATGGTTTGACTTCTAATTTGAGCCTTTCTCTTATAAAAATGGGACCTTTAAAATAGGTACTTTTTGAATGTTGGGATCTGTGCTTTTGGGTTTCAGATACTGTTCGACCGTGCACTTCCTAGGGATTATAGTGACAGACCACGCATACATGCAGGATGGGTGTCAATTATTCAATCAACCAACACAATTCAATGGGCCTTAATCAGCTGCATTGCCTTCATTATTCTGATCTGTTTTTGGGGTGGCGTGTGGCGCATCGGATAGAGCCTTGGTGTTGGGATCAGAGGGTCACAAGTTCAAACCCCACTGCTTTCAGCATGTCGTTGTGTCCCTGAGACACTTCACCCCAAATTGCTCCTGTGGGGATTGTCCACAGCATTGAGTACACAGTAAGTCGCTTTGGATAAAAGCGTCTAACAAATAACATGTAATAAGTTTGTTCTGCCTGAATGGCATTAGTGAAAGTGGCCCTTGAAGTTTGACATTGGCAAAGGTGTTAAGATGAGGTTAGGGTTCTGTTCATGCCAGTCAAGTTTTTCCATGATGATATTAGCAATTAACAAAGTTGGGATCCTATTGTTGTAGAATTAAATGAATCTAATGGGCCTAACCCAAACCACAAAGATCAGTCTCAATCAAAAGGAAAACTTGTAGGCGAGACCATATAGTGCATGTGATCTAATAAAACCTATAGGGCAGGGCTATTCAACTACACATTCAGTTGGGCCAGATTTTATAACTACAAAATTCAGCTGGGCCAGACATTCAGCGGCCTGTAAAAAGCGGGTAGTGACACATTTTAAACAAACACATATTACTGCGATGAAAAACATGCAATTTTTATTCATTGTTCATCTAACAAAGGTAGGTCAAAAAGTGCATAAAAACACAACAAATTAGCATTAATTTAACAGAATCTGAAAAAAAAGTGCACAGTTGTAGCATTACATTTGTTTGCTTTAGAAGTCAAATATTCAGGTTATTTTCTTTGAACCAGGCACATCACAAAGTGCATTTACTGAATACAATAATAGCAGTCTTAATACATTTCCTGACATACAAAAAAAACAGGTAAAGAGCAATGCAACACAAAGAGGTAGTACTGTAGCAATACTATTTTTTCACTTTTCAAGTAATAACAAAAAAATCATACGTTTTGGTCACATTTGACCCAGACACATTACAAAGTGCATTTAAATGAATACAGAAAGAACTGTCAAGTTACCCTTCAGTGCACAAACATATAACAAGGGATACGGTTAACTATATGAATGAAAACTACACTACACGTCTACTATAGTAAACTAGGTGCTTACTATCACCTCATTTGTGATTTGTCATCGCTGACTTTCTCAATGGGAGAAGGGACATTTTTTGTTTTGAACAAGAGCAGTGATTTTTGGCTCATAGGATATCAATGCAATCCTAAGACATTGGTGAAAAGTGCTGTCAGTCAGGGAGCAGCGAGTGCTACTTTTGATTGAGTTCATGTGTGAAAAGCTTGATTCACATTTGTATGTTGATCCAAACATACCGAGCACACAGATTGCTACTTTCTGAACGTTAGGGAACTGCCGTTTTTTGACATCACTCCAAAACTTCGCTGGCCCGTTAGTGCGCTGCATGTCAATAAGTTCCAGTGTATATTTCCCCTTGTCGATGCAGGGGACCACTTCCTTTGCTCTGGTTGATGCGTCCCCCTCTATTGCAACAGTGAAGGGGTCTCTGGCAAAGCCCATCACCTCTGTGGGCAGAGCAAGTCCATCCAATCGACCGGCAAAGTTCTCTTTCAACCTCGCAATGAAATCTGTCATCACATCCGTGATTTGTGCCGGAGATGTGATGTGTTTGGGGAGCGTCGGAAAATGCAGCATCCGACCCGTGCTCAAGTCGGTCGCGAAAAGGTCCAGCTTGACTTGGATCTGCTCCACAAGATCAATGACCGTTTTGTCTCTGTTTACGCTTCAGAGTTGAGAGAGACATGTTTTAGAGTTGCTATCATAGGACCACCGTTACTAGCACCACTAGATGCACTTTCAAAAAACGTGCTGCGTTGTGGTTTGGTGGTTTCTATGCAACGCGGAGTGTTGCGTTCATGGTCTGTACTAGTGTAGGAATTTGGCTACGGGAGGCTGGGCCACTCGGGAGTTGGTTCTGGGCCGCATCTGGCCCGCGGGCCGCCAGTTGAATAGGCCTGCTATAGGGACTCTCAGTGGGCTGTTAGAACATTTAATTAACTTTGATTTGTTTACCGAGAAAAAGTAGAATCTGTGTTTAACTCTGACTTTATGACAAACAATACTTTCAGGAAGTCTTTTTGCCTTTGTACTGTCTGTTGGAGAGACTCATTTGAATTTTTATTGCAGGCTCATGACCTGCCAGATTCAGGCTGCACACTGCCTCACTTAAAAGCTTTGCTTTGGGCGGGCACTGGATACTGTTTAGCCTTTTGTTACACTCACTACTGCCAGTGCCTGCTGCTTTTTCTCTGCATTGATAGTCAGACTGGAATATGTTGCTCATTAGGTCTATGAGTTTACAGAAATCTATTATTTTGTGAAGCAAATATCCATATTGATGCTGTGCGTCGTTTTGAGCTAACATTTGCTTGTGCATTACTGGATGATTCTGTCAATGACAGCAGATCCAATAATTGGTGCGCATTATGTGGCGACCGGTTTTCTTTCGGATAAGGGTGATTACTATAGTTGATGAGGTGATGGCTTGGGGAGAAGGAGGCGGTGTTTTAGCTCCAGGCCCGCAGCATTATTCATGTGGACGTGCAGCTATTCCTCCTGCCCACTGCAACACTAATCTAAATCTACAAGAAGGCGTGAGCTACTGTACTCGTGCATGCTTTGGGGGAACTAATCATCATGGAGGACCACCGACCCCGCCCTTTCCCAAACACCCCTTCACCCACTTCACCTGTGGAGCCTGGCAGTTATTGACCAAGTGAGGGCGACTTATAGAGAAAAAGCTGCCATGAAACTGGGTCGCAGCAGCCAATCAATGCCATAGATTTCTTGGCCTGGCATTATCTCAACTGAAAGATGGAGGGAGGGGGGGGGGGGTGAAAAAGAAACAGACACAAATCAGTCGGTATGGAGGCACCTCGTCTATACCTCTCCTCCCACTCCCTCCATCCACCCACTCTCTCCACCCGGCCTTCATCAACCCCTTCCTCTTCTCTCCCTCCTGCTATTCATTTGCTTTCCGTCTTTTCTGTTGTTTGTTTGCCCCCGGGCTGAAAAATCTGTGTGTATATGTGCTCCATTATAGATGTGTGTGCGTGTGTGCGTGTGTGTGTGTGTGTGCGTGTGTGCGTGTGTGTGTGTGTGTGTGTGTGTGTGTGTGTGTGTGTGTGTGTGTGTGTGTGTGTGTGTGTGTGTGTGTGTGTGTGTGTGTGTGTGGAAGCGCTCTTGAAATGACGCATTGATTCACAGTGTTCTATATTTTCTCATCTGGCTCACTATTACAGTGCGAGTCAATCGACGCCGTATTTCTCTCTCCCTCTCCTGTTCCCTCTTTTACTTTCTCCCCATTTCTCTCCCCTCTCTCTCCCTTTCTTTCAGTGAGTATCAGAGTATCATGTTGTTGAATGGATGTGTTTACGAGGAGTGTTGTATCGCTGTTACAAGAGAGGGGTTTGGAGTGTGGATGCATGTGTTGTGAGTATCAGTGGTGTGTTTTGTACCTGTGGATGCTGGTGTGTACTTCTATGCATTATTTTAAGTTTGAACACGTTGCTATAAACCAGGAGGGCATGCTCTTTTTTTACACCGTGTGGGGGCATATGCTGAGGCACTGTAAATCTCCCAGTGTGTTTGAGTGGATGCCAGATCTGTTTTCCTTTTCTTTTTTCTTTTCATGCGTGTGAGAATATTTATGTGTGAGGGGGGGTTTGGCGGTGGGTATTTGTATCATGTGGTTTCTACACACATTGCACTAGCTGGAGCTCTGCAACTCCACCCTGTGCCCCGCACATACAGTACGCACACAATCACACACACACTCTCCCACTCGAGAGGACTTTTGCCAGAATCAATAGTGGCTTTTTTAATGCCTCTTGTTGTAGTACGAGTCTGAAACTGGAGCGCGGGATCACGAATATGTCAGCCAGAGCCGGGCGTTTGGGACGCGCCCCATTTTAGGCCTGACCCAAGCCACTCTCTCCAACAAAAAAACTCTTCTCCATTTATTTGCTCAATAGCTGGGTAGTTCAACTACAACTGAACTTTAAACAGGTCAGAACTGTCTCTATAGTGGCTTGTTTTTCACAATTGTGTGTATTTCAAGGAATAGATCAATGATTTATATTGTATGGCGTCATAGGTTTAAAGTTGCATTTGGTTGACACTGTAGCTCCATGTTTTTCATGCTGGAGTTATAAAAAGGTTTTACTTGATATTTTAAATATTACAGTGACATCAAAGTAAACCCGAGGTAGAATTCATTTAATTTTTTATCATTTCCATGAAGGCTCACAATTTCTAAAAAAATATGTGAAGCTTTAATATGCTGGAGAAATAAACACAAATATAATTAAAAAAATCTGATATGCAGATATTCACCATTAAAAGACTCTGATTGGGATCGGGGCAAAAGTGTTGTGTTTGGGACATCCATACCTTTTTTACTGAACTATTTCTTTACTTTTGGATAGTATATAATATATATATATTTGCACTGGCTTTGTGGCTCCCTGCTCCCCTGGGCTTCTTGACTTGTGCTCGGGTGGTCTTTTACAACAATCAATCCATGGTTCTAGGGAATTAGCTGTGTTTTTTTTATAATTTAATCGTACCTCCCCAATGTCCTCAAACAATGCAATGTTTTCTGTGTCAGTGGAGTTGATTTAATTACGTTAGCGGAAACTTCTTCTCCATCAGCATAATCCTGTGTACCTGTAGTTTGCTCTATAATGGAATGAGGGCTGTGAAAACAATTATTCAGCTTTCACGAATAGTTCAATGTCAGTGTCAGTTTAACGTCAATATTTTTTGCTTGTCGCTTGTTTACCCAAAGTCTCTCCAGACGCTGCACCTGCTCACACACACACACACACACACACACACACACACACACACACACACACACACACACACACACACACACACACACACACACACACACACACACACACACACACACACACACACACACACACACACACACACACACACACACACACACACACACACACACACACACACACACACACACACACACACACACACACACATAACTAAACACGCACACACACCAGTACAAAGTACTTTGTCTGAGCTACACCAACAGCCTACAGCCATGCTTACAGGGCATTTCCTCTAGGAAGCCAAATCCCCTCTTCTCTCAGCTCACCTGGCAGCGAAAGAAGAAAGAGGGCAGAAAACTTTTTAAATGTAAGGGTTGGGGAGCAACTTCAACGATAAAAAGCACGTCGGGACTAGAAGTGAAGGGGCACGTCAGGACTAGAAGTGAAGGGGAAAGAGGCTTTCAGGGAAAAAGGGGATTTCATTTGGGTTTGGTTGTGTTGGCCTGTGAGTGGGGGGTTGATAGAGGATGGAAGGAGGGAGAGAAGGTAGTGTGTTACAGTATAAAACGTTCCACTGCCTTTCCCAGGGCCAAGTCCTCGCTCTGTTTCTAATGAACTCATCTATTCTGTTTTGCTGGCTTTACTTCCACCAGCAACAAAAGACAGTCTCCTGGTCTGCCTCTGAACGCTCTGCTTCAGGGTTTGTTGAGCATCTAGGTCTGTCCTGTGGCATTACCTTTGTTTACTTAACGCTCAGCATCGATCAAATGCAAACCTGAGACTGTCCTTCCCTGGCAAAGGCAAAGTCAATTAGCATTTCCTTCTAAAGCAATGTTGATCGCAAGTGACTGATTGAACGTTGTTGATGCATTTCTATGTAGTGTGTGAAGCAAAAGCAGTCTCTTTGCCTTAAAGATGTAAAGACTGAATGCTTAAAAGAGGATGTTTTTTCTGCCCATATCTCTATGTCTGTGTCAAACAATAGCAACAAAGGCAAAAACATGAATCGGCAGCACATTCTGAGTGAACACAAAATCGCATTCTGGTTTTGGCCAAATATTTAATCTCTCCTCCTCTCACTCCGCGTGCCTCTGTCTCTCCCTCCCTCTTTCTTTCTGAATAATATGCCACTGGGAAGTGAACGAAAAAACTGAGAGCACGGATCCCCACTCCTCCGCTCTTCTCGGCTGCACGTCTGTGATGTCATAATCACTCACATCAAAGGCTGTGCGCTCAACACGGCGACTGTCAGCTTCCCTGGAGGCGTCATTAAAAACGAACAGAGCAAACCGAGCCAGGCCTGACAGAGACGCATCAAAACTTCCTAAGACGCACACATACGCACACATGCGCAGGTGGGCGTGCACGCCAACGAGCGTGCACACACACAGGAATGTGGATGCAAATGCATTCAAGTGCATGCATATACTAAATGAAATGTATTAGACACACGCATGGACACGCTCACAAATATGTAATAATTAGATCATGTTTGTATGAAAGAAAATGCTCGCAATGCATATAATCCCTCATCCACACATACAGAGACTCACACACACACATAAACAATTAGATATCTATTATTTTACAACAATGGCAAATATCCCTCATACTAGCACACAGTGATATGATTTGGGCAGCAAAACGACACATGCGTTGGTTCCCGCTGCATTGTACATGTGAGTGGTAACATCCACAGCATGTGAACATCTGTTGTGAAGATATGCTGTCGTGATGTAGGCTACATCCATGATTCACACTCATGTTGCCGAGCGTGCACATAAATGCACAAAATAGCCTACATCCACCCGCTCAACCGCTTTTCATCCATCTCCATCCATCTCCCACACACGCGGATGCATGCGCACGCACACACGGAGAGGCACACACTCATTTATACAAACTGGAGGAAGGACTATAAATAGTATGCCTATGATGCGATGCTGTGTGTGGTTTCTCCCTATGGGTTTGTGTGTGTGACTGTCAAAGTGAAGAGAGCGGGAGGCAGGGAAAGGAAGGGGGGTGGGGGGTAGCGGCTGAGGGAGAGGACAGATATTTAAGAGAAAGGAGGGCTGTGCTCATGTCTGGTGCACAGCCAGTGATAAACAGAACATGACAAGCATGGCGAAGACAGTCAGTCCCCTTTGATTCCAAATGAGTATACGGCATTATATGTTAAAAATGAGCATCTGTGTTTGGGTGTGCGGGAGGGAATTTAAGATGTGTTTAGTTTAACAAAAAATGTTGCTTCTGGGTCGACATGGCGTTCTTTGTGTGTGTGACTTACCCCAGGCAGGGTCTTCTGCTCGTGCAATGCATTCTGGGCTTTCAGGGCCGACTCTCTGGCACAGTAGGTGAGGAAGGCACAGCCTGAAATACAGCAAGAGAGAGATGATTATTTTATGTGAAGTGGGGACAGAGAAGGAGAGGTAGACAGGGGAGGGGGCTGCACCAATCATCAGAGAATATCCAAAAACAACACACACACACACACACACACACACACACACACACACACACACACACACACAGTCACACACACACAGTCACACACACACACACACACACACACACACACACACACACACACACACACACACACACACACACACACGCACGCACGCACGCATGCACACGCACACACACACACACACACACACACACACACACACACACACACACACACACAGTCACACACAGTCACACACACACGCCTGCAGCCATTGCACTGAAACTCTGTCTACATGGCCGCACTGGGAATTCGCTTGAGTTTGTGTGTGTCCAGAACCATCCTCTGTACAGAAATACAATCCATTCAACAAAAAAACTAAAAAGACATTAAAGTGAGACAAAAAAAATGTGCGGCTTCGGAGATGGGACGATTCTGTTGCATGAGCGCCATTCTGCCCACAAAACACATCAAATCAAAGTGAACTTCTTCCCTGGCAGTCTGAAATAGCAGTTATCCATTTGTCCATCGCACTCTTCTGGCTGCTGTGACAGGGATAGACATTTCCTTGACAGCTTCTCTCTCTCACCCCCCTCTACCCTTCATTTCTCCATCTCTCTGCTCCATATTTTCCAAAACTACCCACAATCCTCGGTTCTGTTAGCACCTGGGCTGACATGTGGGGGTGGAAGGAAGATGGAGACGCAGGAGGCAAGGATGAAGAAGAAGAAACCGTGGGGAACGTGTAAGCCGTTCCCTCGCCACCCCCTGTTGACAGCGAGGCGCGCGCCACTGTCGGAGAGCTGACAACCTGTCAATCTGCAGATCAAGGCTAATGATTAATGTGCTTGACAGTTTAATAAAACACTTACGAAGACAATTGCACAATAGGCTGCAGTGACACAATTCAATTTGAGGCAAATATTCGCTGTGCATGCAGCTGTTCAAAAAAATCATTTAAATTGAATTAGCCTAAGTTAAATTTAGTGAAAGAAAAAAAGATCCTCCACTGTGATTTTATATGCAGACATACGGAGCATTTGAAGGGTGTTTTAAGTGAACAACGAGGTCGACATAAATATTACAGCTGAACATAAAACATATTGACGCAATGGCTTTTGGGTCAACTTTTTTTCATTTTCCATTTGGTGGATCACAGAAGTCATCATGCAGACGTTGACAAACTGTTCCCTGCTGCCATACAACAAACGAATCACAGTTTGTCTGAGAACATCAAGGGCTGAGCAGATGATTATCACAGAACCCCCCCCCCCCCAAAGAAACACAAACGCAGTGCAGTTTAAATAAAGCCCCTTCCTCTTATAGCTCGTTGTGTGTCGCTTTGTTCTTTTTGCATACTGGGGGCTATTTATTGTTGAGGGCAGCACCACACAGTGTATGTAGACGCAGCATGGCTCCCATCCTCTCGGCTACGCGTCTTTAACCCCGGGTCGTCCTGATGCCGGGACACTGGGGAGCTCCGCCTGTTGGTGTTTTTAATTAACGGGCCTCTCTCTCATTAGGCGGAGTGGGAGCTGGCCGCTGACAGCTTGGCTTCCTCCTCGTCCTCTCCGGGCCTGTCGTGTTAACGCTACATGTCGGCGCGGTCCCACTGGAAACACGCGCATGCCTCTGATTCACACGCCTCACAATCTCGCATGTTTGGAGCGCGGGCACCCATAGTATCCGGTATTCAGTATTATAGGAAGTATTCAGATCTGGCAATACAATGTCACTATGTAAAACCATTTCTGTCAATGTTATAATATATTTGATTACTCCTAATGCACTACCAGCATTTAATGTTAATGTAGTTTATATTGAGATTATTCTAACTCTTTATTTCCTGTGGGAAAGGTCAATCCAGGGATTCTGACGTAGCACAATATATATTGATGGGACAATTATATTATAATCTATTATCCCCATGTTGAAATCTTTACCGATACATATATTGGCAATACAAAGCCTAATTGTTTGAACTGACTTGAAAAGCACAGCATCTACATCCCAATACAGTAGGTGGCATTGTGCCTTTAAAGTTGGTTTGTGATCCGCCTATCAAGAGACGAGGAAAAACTACAGGTTATGAACTGCCTTTGAAATGCAACAAATAAAAACGATTGGTTGGTCTTTTTGGTACAGGCCCCGAGAAGCAAGTCACAGTACAAATGATTTGTTACACATCTCTCTATTTTCTCCTGGATGACGTTTTCTACTAACTTTACACATATTTATTTTACCCAGTTTCATTTTTGTTTTAAATAATGGATCCCATGGCAATATATAGCAATGCATCACAATGCATCACAATCCATACTCCGAGAAACTATAGTTTGCAAAATACGTCAAAGTATAGTTGAAGTAAAAGGTAGTACAACTAAAAACAAAAAGTAAAAAGTAAAGTATCTCAAAGTTCTGCTTGAGTGTTGTACTTCTATTTATTTATCCTCCACCTCTTAGTGTATACACACACGTGTATATGGGGCAATCACACACACTCACATACACACACATGAAAAGTGACAGTCAACAAACGTTCAATTTATCATCATTGTCACAAGTCAGATGCTGGCAGCGGCTCTGGTATCTGACTAAGACCCATATTGGCCCAGGAGAGAGAGATAAGCTGTTTGTTTCTGCTGTCAATGCTGCCAATTTAGTTTCCCATCACTTCAAATTCAAATCAACAGCAGCGCAGAGGGGATCTAAGAGAATGTGTGTGTGAGACGGGAGGAGAGAAGAGAGATGGGGGAAGAGAGAAAGAAGGGCAAGGGAGCAAAAAGAAAGACGGGGGAGGAAAACAGCGGAGAGGAAAAATAAGAAGAGCGAGGGATGCTCTGTAAGAGAGGCAGGAGGGAGGGAGAGGAGATAAGATCACCTAGCCTCTGTGAACACCATCCCCCTGTGTCCTACACTCGCTTCTTATCTCAACCGCAGCAGACACCCTAAAGGGACACACACCCACAGAGAGAGAGAGAAACAGGAAGAGAGTGAGAGACAGAGAGAGAGAGAGAGAGGAATACGGAGAAGAAAAGGAGAAGAGATGAAAGAAAGCAGCAAGGGAATGGTGACTATGAATACTTACTGGTGGGGAAAGAAGAAAAGACACCAGCTTCAGTGGTGAAATCTCCACCAACTGTCACCAGGCCTCATTTAAACGACAGCTGTGTTGGACCACATGGAGCTTTGACCTTGGTAACTATGGAAACATGATGAGCTGTCTTTGATGAGTTTCACAACAATTTGACTTTTGGGAAAGTACATTTTCATATCTACAGAAAAGATATTTGGTTTTTAAGTTAACTTTTTGAGAGCAATATATTTAAAATCCAACATTGTGATTTCACTGAAAATAAAAATAAATGCCAGGTTTTTACTTGCATGAATAACTGCCATATTGCAATGAAGAAATATGTCAGATATTTTAGCATAGGTTGAAAAGAATAATGTTTGGATAATATGACGCAACCAGGTTTTTTCCGCTAATTAAAAAAAAACGTATTGGTCACTTGGGGGCGGCAAAGCAAGCTGTAAACACAACACAGACATATTATCCCTTTGGAGGTATAAGCAAACTATACATCCAGCAGATACAGAGCAACTTTAGTAATCAATTAAGTTATGTTTTAATCTCTACCAACTACTGAGGGACATGTTTAGGTTATTAGCATTTAAATGCTCAAGCTACTCGCTAACTTTGACTGCTAGCTGTTTGGTGATAGACAGAAACAGCACTAATACGTTTTTAAAAAGTAAAAATTCTAGGTAGTAATGAAAAAACTATAGATATGGGGTTTCAGTCTTTGTGATAAATTATTCCTTGTGCATAGGAAGTAATGTGATTTATTGTTGATATGGTAATATTGCTCATAGGCACATTAATATTTATATTGGTGGCATTGGTATTTAGTTCCATCGTTTGTATTTTATATGTAATTACAAAATGTAAGGTTAATAAAAACCACCAATTCCCCCAAACAGCAGAGACCATGACCTCTCTGACCTCAGTGGTGAGTCTAGCCCCAGATGGCGGATGCTCCCATCTTACAATTCTCCTTTGAAACTAATTAAGATTGCATTAAAAGTAAAACTCCTAATGTATTCCTGAATTAGCGCTTTTTAGCGTTACTGGACACATGAATTACTTCTTACCAGCATGCAGTGCCTGAACCACCCAAGACTTGAGAGCTCGGGGACGATGTTATTGCACATTATTCTCTAATTATCTCGTGCCTATTAATTCAGGGATTTTTAGAGGCTGACATAAAAAACTTCTCTCCTCTCACTCCATCCTTTTATCCCTGGCCACAAACTCCCAGTGATCATTTAAATATTTCAGAACATCTTGGTGAGAGCCTACAAAGAGTCAATAGCATTTAAAAGCTTTATCCACGGCACGGCTGAAAATCCACGCTGCATAGCCCTGGAACTCTACCTCGAAAAACTTTGGCATGAAACTTTGTTTGAGGCCGTCCAATTTTAGTCAGTCAATAGAAATCTCCACATCTCCCCCTACCTCAGTTCTGTTAGCACTTATCTCCGCCTGAAAGGTTTGACCAAGGACAGCCTTTGCTCAATAAACAGAAGAATGTTTTTTTTTCTCCTTTTTAAAAGATTGACCTTAAGACAAGAGCGTTCTGACTGGATGAGTGCTAAGGCTTAGATAACACTCTTCAATTCACTCTTTAAAAGGGTCAGAGTAAAGAGGAAAATTCTTGACTCATTGTGCTCAGAGAAATAGCATATAAAGCCTTAGTCTTTGAGTAATATGGCGAAAACGAGTACCACCGAGTGCAAACGATGAAAACTAATAAGTGTCGTATTATGAGAGCTGCTGAATCAAGAATGATACCATTGTCCTTGTACGGTTGTATCAGAAACACACAATTTGACCCCTTTGATTTTTACAATCAAACCCTGTAAAATGGAAAAAAGTTTAAATTCTACTTTGGGAATAAAATGCAATGCAACTTTGATTTCTGAGTTTGTATAACTCCTACAGATCATGAACCATAGCTGCATCTCACTTGGGTTAAATGGATTCCTTGCGTCCCTCACTTGCGTCGTTTCCCTGCGACTAGTCCCTCCCACCAGGGAAGCATGGAGAGACGCAAGGAAACCACGAGAAGCAGGGAAATTAGTTTTAAGAGCAATGGGACGTCGTTTCCTCCGGAGCGTCACGTGAAGCGACGTCCGTTTGTGATGACGCTGCACAGCTGATCGTCTGACAGCAGCCAGATCAGTGCATGCGCTGCATCGTCCAATCAGTGAGCGATACACAGTAAGGGGGTGTGTCTGAGGATTTCACCAGAGGATGGTCTGGTAGTTCATCGATTATCGCTCCTCCATTACCACTCCTCGATCCTTGATCGTCCAGCAAAAATAAGGCCACTGGGACGGTACTCAAGATGGCGCAGACAAATCAACTTCCGGTGATACCGAGCCCGAGGAGCGAGGAAATGAAAAATAAGAGAAGTGAGACGCACCCCATATGTTGAACACGTCTTTGGAAAAGGTGTGCTTACAGTATAATCCTTTACTCATATATATTAAAATGTTTTGGATGAATCAGAACTGGAGACTGAATTTGGTATCAAATTAGAACAACCCTGAGAAGCCCTCGCAATTTAGGTTCTGCAAGGTAGTAATCCAATAAAGTGAGCAGCAGACGCTCATATCCCCTTCACCTTTGCTGGCCTCTAAGATCATTACTCACAATGGAAAAAAAGAGACAGAGGATAGAGGCTATTTTAGGGCACACGGCCTGAAGGTCTCGAGGAACACTACGACTTTCTCCCCTGTATCATCTTAAAATCTTTAATTGGCGGCAGTAAACCCTGATGAAATAAAAAAGCACTTTGAAGCCCACAATATGAGCAAGAAGGACGCTACTGTTCCTGTGTGAACAGGCGGGGAAGAAAACACGAAAGGAACGTCAATTACTGTTCGGAGACCAAATCAAGGTTTTTTTTGTCATTCTGTAAAAAATAAGGCCTTCAAAATTCAGGGGATGTTTCGAGGACTAATGAATGCTTGTCTTGAGTATGATATTATTTCAGCAGAGTGAGGCAGAACTAAGGGGCAGTATTATGAAAGAGGAGGTGAATTTGTTTATAATGGAGTATAATGGCAGTCTGAGCTATAGACAAGTATGTGCAGATCCCTAAATTCTCTCGGCTGAGGAACAAGAGGAAGCTGTAATATAAAAAACATGCAGCAACATGACTATGGAACTGGAGAGCAAGAAAAGAGAGACCAGAAAGTTATTAACTGTTATGATAGATGAAACTCAAAGGGGCTACTACAGGACATCTGCACCAGTTTTCCCAAATTTAACAGTGCAGTACAAAGTAATTTAGAAAAATAACGGCTGCAGCAGTAACATCATTCATCTCTGAGATGAGCATATAAAGATTGTCAATTAAAAAGTTATTATAGTAAATCATGAGTGAATACCGAGTAAGGGTTGAATGGTGAGTGTCAAGTACAACAGGGGCTTTTCTGCAAAACTGTTAAATCATCATGCAAAAAAATGTGCGGTTGCAAGGGTTGTAGTTTAACTTTACTGCAGAAAAAGACCCTGAATAAATGTGCAGGTAACTATTGTTGGAATACAAAAACACTCAATAATTACACGCATCACTAGATACCTTTAGGAAGCTATAAAGAAAACAAACTAAAGCAAATTAAATTGGATGTGGGCAACCTTCGTATTAAAATGCATGTGTAATCCAGAGATTACAGGTTTTAATAGCATTTGCATGCAACTTTCAATCCACTTTCATACTACAACCATAGACAGATTTACATGTTTTAGGACATCACCAACGTGTGAAAAACAATTAGTGCTTTTAAATGTTATTTGTGTGTGTGTGTGTGTGAGAGTTCCTGAAGATAACAAGTCCCATCTCCAGCCCTGCTTCCCAGAGTGGCCGTCTCTAAACTGAGCTAATCGATTGGCGAAGGAGGAAAAAGGGCCAGCTTTAATGTGTTGCATGTGAAGGATTTACTGGAGAGCAGAGCGACTGAATCAATGGTGTAGAAAATGCATCATTAGGACAGTGTTGCCCCCCCACACCACGCACCAAACTCCCTCACTTACCCCCCGCACCGGCCCCTTGAGGGTCGGGACAGAAAAACACACACACATTTATCCACACGGACTTGTCCACACACATAAACAGACTTGCAACTCTCGTGCCACAGAATACAAAAAACGTCCTTAACAACACTCACATCGAGTGAATCACATTTGAAAATGCTAACACACACTTGTTAAAAGCTCCTATGGCTAAACACACACACACACACACACACACACACACACACACACACACACACACACACACACACACACACACACACACACACACACACACACACACACACACACACACACACACACACACACACACACACACACACACACACACACACACACACACACACACACACACACACACACACACACACACACACACACACACACCAAACGTTATGAACTGTCCCCAACATCCAGGCAGACGTCCTTTTATTCTACCTCAGCCATTTTGTCCGGAAATATTTGGGAAACCCAAATTTAGCTTTTCACGTTATGAATTATTAAACACGGACTCCTTAGATTAACCAAAAGTCTGAGTCGATATGTACCAGGTTGGGCACTTTGGGAAATTGATTGAGGATGACTAATATAACACCGTACGACTGATAACAGATGGACTTGTTTGAGCATTTCCATGCCCAATAACCGTTCAGTCTTTCATTTGGGAACTTGGGTGGAAAACCCTCAGAAGTGTTGAGCCCATCGTGGGATTCTAATTCTCTCCTCTGAAACCAGACGACACAGCACTTTAAGGCTGAACGTCTGGCTTTATCTCCTCTGTGATTTGGATTGCTCTTATGTACGCCAAGGGCTTTAGAAGACATACCAGCCCAGTATCATATAATTAGCAGTACGCTCAGGCCGTTTCATTGGTCGTTTCGCACCTCATGATACATGTCCAATGCCAATAAACCAGCGCAGGAGTAGAAGTGCGCACAAAGCACGCCTGGACTTTTGTGTGCAAGACTGGACATAACACACATTGTCAGTCGGCGTACTTTAATCCTCTAGTTTCCTGTTTATCTCCATTTTATAGAAATGCATGAGAAAATTGTTTTACTTCTGAATTATTTATTGCCTCGATAAACTTTTTTCGGATGAGATTATATTCTCAATCAAGTTTAAGTCTTTTTTAATACAACATCATGGTCATTTTGTAAATGATGGTTACATTTAGAATACTTGTTTAGAGTGTGTCTACCTTGTGATTGACAGGTTGATGTTACAGAGTTGTTTGGTCTGGTTCATCTATGTGTTTCCGTCTCAAAGTTTCACCATTTCCTGGGATGTTTTCAGTTAATGAAATGATATTGTAACATTTTAGTTACCTAAAAATGTCTTGTCCAGATTTCAGGTGTACTTTGTTTCACACTTGTGTCACTTCTGGTTACATTTTTTTTATTACAAAATTGCTAAACTCAAGGGTTAAATATAGCCGCAAACTAACCAATGGTTGACGTCACAGTTCACTTCTTTTAGCATATGATTCAAAAATTGCTTTAATGTGTATGCTTGTTTTTTCAATTTTCGGGATATCAGGCTAAAATGTTAAAGTGTCACATTGGGTTTTTACAGGAGAGTTCCTGTCTGGCATTAGGGTTGGCATCTGCTGACACTGAATCATTAGACTGATGAGTAAAATGCAAAGAGACAATACCATTTTACTTTAGTTTTGTGTAGCTATGTGTTCTGGCAGCGGCAAACACGGTGACAAAGATTGATAGATAGGTTGATAGGAGCATATTGTGTCAACAGTCAGACGAGGACCGGGCCAAGCCGATTAATCAAAAAGCCGTCTACAGATGAATCATGTATCACTAAGAAGACAAAGTGCTTTAACTCTGTCATGGGAGTGGTCCCATGTCTCGTCCCCCCGGTAAAACACTTACAGGATAAACACTCCCATTAATATTCCTCGGTGCACCTCTCCTCTCCTTTCCACTCCCTGTCCTATTATCCTGCCTCGGCGGACATCCTGTCCTGTCCCGTCCGCCTTGCCAACCTGCAAGATGGAGATGAGAGGACGAGCCAAACGCAGGAGGGGGAACATGAATCATTACACTTCCTGTTGTTGCACGGCGTCCGGGGAAGGAAGAGAGAGGACGCCCCCGGGGCTCCGATTGATTCCGGAGACTTAATTGGGTTTATTAGCCAAGATGTTGGGCCCCGCGAGGAGGCTCCCAGAGGCCGGCGAGTCCCCCCCACACCCATTCCCACTCTTCTGAAGGAGAAAGCCTGCGTAATTGTTTTCCCTCCATCTTCTGTGTCATTGTCAGATGGGTCCTGCGGGATTATTAGCAACCCCAGGTCCCTCAATAATTCATCCAGAGCTATTTATACACAGATGGAGAGTCCTCTAAAGTCTCCCCCAGTGAGCTTATCTGACGCTTAGACAGACAGACAGAGAGAGAGGGAGTGATGGAGAGAACCAGTGCTACAAAGGGAAAAGCAAGCGAGAGATAGAATGAGAGAAAATGGGAGAGACGTACAAAGAGAGTAAGGCGGATGGAGAGAGGCGATCACACAAAGAAATGCAAAGACGAAGCAAAGCAAGTCTGACAGTGGATGAAGCTGCACGAGCGAGAGACAGCAGCGTTTTAGGTAGACACAATGACAATGTTTCTGGTGTGCATTGAGTTTCAAGGTGAAACTCTCTCGTCTGCTTTGCCAAAGCGAACAAAAGCACCGTCCCGGGAATAGCACACCCTCACGCAACACACATTAATGGCTTTTAATCTTCCCCCCTTTTTCCTCCATTTAACACAATTAAGATGTTTGCAAAGCTAACATGGACCACTAGTCGCTATAGGAAGGACACATGAAAGACATCCAGGGATTTCCATATGCAAAGTAAACACAGTTATCCGTCCTTTATAACGTGTCAATGCGTTAGACCAACAAAACAGTAGCCTGCCATTTCTTAAATCACCTAATAATTCCAACATCACATTAACACATTAGCATATTAACATTAGCGCATTAAGCAGCTTCTAATCCCAAACAGATAGCGCTTGGGCTACAGGAGGCTGCGCGACTGCATGCTTATAATGGCTCTGCAGGTACCTGCGTCTTTTCGCAGTCAAGGAGACATTTTGTTGTCGGCAGGCTAATGAAGCCTTTGGCACGCAAAGTTGATTTCAAAGTCCCTTTGTTGGGGCTCCAGTCACAGATAATTATATATATTCATCCCCTTTGGCAGTCACTATCCAGTTCATTTAGAAAGCTTGGCTTGCTCTTGGACAAATTGGGACATTGAAAGGCAGATTGGAGTGATAGCTTTTACATTTTTGCATCGATGGCACATTAATCAGGGCAACTATAGCCATGGGAAAAGACTTGTTTAAAGACACTTTGAAAAGCGAGACAACCATATTACTGTTGCAAATAGCATCGAAAAAAAGTGATGTCATTTTATCAAATACATTTTTTGCCTGTAGAAATATGAAATGTGTTGTATTGTAAATCCATAATGGACTAAAACATGGGAACTTCAGATCTGGAACTCAACTACTGATAATGTTCACAGAATAAGCAAATGTTTTTATTTACAGGTTTAAGTGACGGTTCTGTAAATATAGTCTATAATTGGTCACTCTGCTGAGGTGCTGGAGTCACATGAACACACAGTGTGGTTCCTAAGAGCAGAGCTTTTAATCAGAAACTTTGCTGAGCTAACTCACTAAATTACTAACTTTGCAATTTTTCTCTCTTGATGATTAAATTCAATTAGTGTGATAAAGTAATAACTTTAATGTGGCAGAGTAAAACATGCTCATGTTTTACTTAAATTGAAACCACTTTTAATGAAAATATTTTTTGGAACATGACATTGAAAACTGGAATTTTGTTAGCTTCAGGTCCACCCGATGCCAAATTAATTGCTACTGCCCAGCGAGTCCTCGTGGTATTGATAAATGATCCATGGAGGAACACGTTTTTCTCTTTCACGCACAAACAATCACATACACCTGCACATACTCTCCAGGGAAAGCAAAGCTTATCAACAAGCCAATGCTAACAAACTCACACACGAGCCTGAGCGCACGCACAGCCTTCTCTGTGTCTATCTATAAACCCATGAAATCATTCCACACCAAGTGAAGCGGGGTATGTATAGGTTTGGCCAGGATTCCCATCTCCTGTTCTGTGATTAAAGGACCAAACTAATGGGCTCGGTCTCAATGGGAACCTGTGTGGGGCTGGGAGAGACCTCAGAAGCCATTAAATTGCAAATCTGTAATAATTTGCTGAAGGCTTTCTGTCCAGATCGTTCCCCGGGCTGATTTGTGCATTGAGGTAACGCTCTGAATGGACAAGCACAAACCCAGCTGAGCCCCCGGCCAGCCAGCCAAGTTAGTTTACTAGAGGCCACACTCCGGGTACACACAGGGCCATATTTGCTTTACAAGAAACCACAGTGCAAACCCATGATGTGATTTTCATTTAATTTGTGCCAGCAATCTTAGCTCAACGAGTACATGATTTATGAAGGCAGGAGCTAATCAATCAATAAGAAACCAGGCTGTTCCTTCTAGTTAAGGTAAACTTTAAATGCACCAAAAGGAGCAGACCGGTAATGAAAAGTGTATTCTAAATAAGTGAATCCTGCAGACCTTTGCCAGGCTTTATGAGAACCGGGCAGGTAGTTCTTCCTAAGTGATGCTAACAAACAGACAAACAACCCGGAATGAAAACCTCCTACTACTGCAGAGTCACATTGACATATTGAAATATGTAAGGGCAGTTCAGGAGCCAATCTACACACACTGAAAAGATAGATTGACAAACATACAGTAAACCCTGTCCAATTAACACTTTGTCAAAGATCCATTTAATACAGAGGGCACTTGCTTGTTTACCCCCGGGTTGGCTGGAGCTGCAGGGGTCTAATTCTGCTCCCATCCCAGGAAGGTCATTCTCCTTTCTCGAGCCATGATGGCCACAGAGTAGTGCTTAAATCTGGCAAAACGCAGCCTATAAATTACAGCAGAGGACAGAGGGGTCAAAGCCTGGCATGGAACTGGGCCAGAAGCCATCAATCTGCCGAGGCAAGCGAGTGCGACATCTGTCTCTGGGACTTCCTCACTCTTTCTACTTCTCCCTCGGTCTGTCTTTGCTTCTCAGCCCCGTCCCTTTTTCTCCCGTTCCTATTTGCCAGCCTGTCATTGAACGATCTCGCTGTGTGCCTCCATTTTTAGTCTGCACCTCTCTTTACAATCGCTGCTCTCATTCTTGTATATCTCTCTGCCTCTTGATATTCTTTGTCTGTCTTTGTGTGCAACCCCCCACCCAAACTCTCCTCCATGGATCTCCCTCGTCTCTTTTCACGCATTCTCTTACATCATCCCTGTTTCAACATCTCTTTAATTCTCCTTCCCTCTCTGCCTCGCTCTCTCCGTCTTGAGCTCCTTGTCGTTTTACGCACTCTTGCACCATCTCCCTCCCTGCAGAGATGTGTTTTGGTCTATCTGCTCTCCAACCAGCAGGATAGGATAAAGCCTTGATGCACTTTCCCTCAATGTGATGCCGATATGATTTGAATGGTAATATCTGGTGGCAAAAGGCGCTGATTTGCACCATTTTGGGGGAAGAAATGGAATGATGTGGACCCAGTGGGTGTCTGGAAAACAAATGCAAATTTTGAAATATACATTCCGAGCCTTTTGTCGTTCAGGACTGTGCAAACTAAATACATTTCCCAAATATAAAAAAGGAACAAAGCCTCTCTGACCTAAATTGCTGACTTCAGATATCCCCTGGCATCTGTTAAAGTGAAGAAGTAGTTTTTAATGTAGGATGCTGACTCTGGCAGTCAAAAATTTGTCAAGCCTAATCAACAACAACAAACCTTTCTCTTTTTGTTGGATTCTTCTGCTCCTTTAATTAAAACATTTTGCATTACATTTGCTACCCAAACCTTCAAAAACTTCTCCATGACTTATTAATCCTCCTCCATTTTTTGAATCAAACTTGGTCTTGAATAATTGAGAAAGTTCTTTGAAAAGCCCTAACCTCCATTCCCACCTTCCTTTTACAAGTCAACGTGGTGCATTTTTAATTGAGGGGGACATGAAATAGGCATGAAGGGAGATGGGAAGAAATTGAATCGAATCAGGGACACTCAAACCTGGCAGTCATCGTCGCACAGCATAGGGGATTGAACGCATGCATACAGAGGAAGCTAAATATGTGTGGGCCTGACAAGCCACACACACTCATCAGTCTTTGACGTGCTTTCTGTCTGGGACAAAATAGTACATGGCTCGTGTAATCCCTGCTTTAGAGTATCCGAGCAGGCAGACCCAGATACGCCACTTCCAGTTATGTTTAGCAATTTGGTTGAGAATAAACATCAATTCAACTTTCTATGAACCATGAATCTCCAGAGCCGAATGATTTGTTTAGTGTGAATGAGCCAATGGGCTCAAAAGGTAATTGAAAGTATCACTGGTTGGAGAAAGCGAGCTTATTACAATGTCGGTTTGCAAGGTAATAACAATGATTTGCTTTTTCTGCGATATTAAAACATAACTTGACCTTGAGAACAATGTTCGAAATGGAAAAATAGAAGCATTTTAATAAATGAAATGGAGTTTGAAGTAAATAAAAGACATTTGGAGCGGAATATTTAAAAATAATGGGTGCTGGCTGGATGTGCATTAATGGAGCGCTGCCACAGTTTGCTGTGACAAACTTTGCTTCTATTTTTCACATTGCTGCTGTGTCATGCTGCTAATTCCTCGTAGACAGGCTCTGCAGTAGAGAGCTGCAGCTGGGCCCATTTTCATGTTCACACTGAGGGTTTGAGCATAAAGTATAAATATGAAAATTAAACATTAAAAGTGACTGTGCAGTCTTGCTTTGGCTAGAGCTGGTATTTGGCAAATGCAGTGCTATACTCGGCATTATAATCACCCACACATATGTATCCAACACATATGCACAGAGGGGGATGAACAACTATACAGAGAATCCGCGCCTGTGTAAACCCTTACAGTACATTTACTGTACACATACAGATATTGGGCACGGATATGATAAAGTACGCCATCCTACTGCCTCCTCACTGTGCAAAGCTTGATAAAAGGAACCTGCAGCTCTAATCCTAAAGGCACAAAACACAAGTCTTTAAGTACACAAACAGAAGAGAATCACAACCTTTTGACCGAACAAAGGAAGTGGCCTTTAAGCCTTTTACGTTGAACAACTACATATAGTGCATGAAGCCTGTGAAATGTTATGGCACAGATAAGAGAGCCAGACATGGAAAATATAGAGACCACAAAGGATCGCGTTATAGGAGTACCATGATGTTTTTATTTAGTATTTAACTGTTTAATCCTTAACTATAATGTCTTTTTAAAACATGTACCAAATCAAAAAATATATAAACTTAAAAAGATATCAATAGAGATACAGTAAGCTATGTTATTGAAAATGAATTCATCAGTATAGCATCAGTAAATCTAAAACAACAACATGTACTGTAAGACTTTCAAACATTTCAAAAGTATTGCATTCCCCATCCCCTGAACCGGCTGGCGGTATTGGAAGCAGGGGGGCTTGAAAGTGTATTAAGCGTACCTAAAAGATTGAAGAGGCCTAAAGCGTCAACTTTTGAAAAATTCAACACCAAGCACAATAATGCTTAGCTGATGCAAGATCCTTGAAAACAGAAACATATTTTCCTCTCCAAGGAGCCATTGTCAAAAAAGTTTGTTTTTTTCCTTTATCTACTGGAATAACGGTTTGCTGGGGCAATAACACGGCAGCAGGAAATCAAGAGCAACAGGGAAATTGTTTAGCCTCTCCTTAATGGAAAACAAATGTGCCAACAGTTGATGAAAAATGTAAGGCAGATTTTATTTAACGAGTTAAACTGCCAAATCTCAAGAAAGCTTTTCTGCTTTTCAGAGATGTTTTCCACCTTTTGGATTGTATTGATTTGGACTTTGACTTTGGCTGATCAGAATATTGATCTCTAAGTGACTAAACTGAGTGAGTCAGTACATCAATCAATCAATCAATCAATCAATCAATCAATCGATCTATCTATCTATCAATCAATCAATCTATCCATCTATCTATCTATCTATCTATCTATCTATCTATCTATCTATCTATCTATCTATCTATCTATCTATCTATCTATCTATCAATCCATCAATCCATCCATCCATCCATCCATCCATCCATCTATCTATCTATCTATCTATCTATCTATCAATCCATCAATCCATCCATCCATCCATCCATCCATCCATCCATCTATCTATCTATCTATCTATCTTTAAAATAGTTGAGATCAGCCCGCTCTTTGACCTGCAATGTAACGATGGCCACAAATCTTCCGTGTTGTGTTTCTCCACAGGTCAGCAGTGCCAGCCAGAGTGAGCCATGACTTAACCACGTGGAAACATTAACTGCACAATAACAGATTTATGCTGACTGGACCAATTTACCATGTGATGATGGACATGCACTCAATTCAACTAAAAAACTTCTGTGAGTCACAGTCTCTATACAAAGCCATGTAATGGTGATATTGTAATTGAAAGCTTTGGTAAAGCACATTTTAAACCCTTGTCTTGCTGCATATGTTCTATATATACTGTTTAAACGTTTTTCCCATTTTCCCATTTGCATTTCACTTTGTGTAGAATGTATATCAGCATGCTTCACTCTGTCTTTAGGAAGTGCAATGAGATGAGGATGTAGGTGCAGCCATCCCTTTAAATTACCTCTCTCTCTGTATGTAAAGGTCAGTGGTTTTAATGAGAGGCCTGCCGAGGTCAGAGGAGCCAGAGGGCTGCACCTCCCTGACAGGCCTCATGACTCCAAACCTGCGGTTAGCATGCTAATCCTCGCAGGAGCTCCATGAGCACTCCCTCCTCTGGCTCGGTGCGGTCATCTCTCACTGTGACTAACTGGCTCCCTGCTCGGCCATCAGCCGGCCCCCATCTGACAGTCCCCTCCAATGATAATGGACAACAGAGGCAGTGCTGCCTTGACAACGGCCCTCCTGACAAATTAGGCTCACTGTACTCGCCGCTCTGGCTCCGCCTCTTGTTTCCCTCTTGTTGCTTGGCAGTTCTGGGCTGTGCCAGGACAGGGTGGCGGGTGCGGTGTGGCGCCGGTGGCACTTTAGGAGGAAGCAACCTCCTCTATGACACATGTTGCCCTTCTCTCAGACAAAACACTCAAAATCGATGGCGTCTTTATAGAAACGGGGCACAATGTGGGACCTGAGCGCGCATTCTGAGCAGAGCTGAGTGGTGGATTCTGGGACAGGGCGGAGAGGAAGAGAACATAAACATACACACACACACACAGACACACTCATCCCAAACCAAATGGGAGAGGAGGAGAGCGAAGGATCCCACAGAGAGAGGATGATGCAACGAGAGTGAAATCTTTCGGCCGGAACGCATGCTGCATTAACGCAGACCTGCAGGACGAAAACCCACACCCGCACTTCTCTCTCTCTTTGTTCTAAGCCACATTTGGTTTTATCCTCCTTTTTTTTTGCAGACGCTACTCTAATGGCAACCTGTAACACCTAATTGGCTGCAATAAAACACAGCATGAGACTTTCGTGTTTTGGCATCGTGACTTCCTGGTCTCACCAAACACGACGAGCACGATCTGCTTTGAAGCTGCTACTCCCCTGACACACTCACTTTAAAAAGGGCTGAGATATCAACACCATAGACGTTCTGAGGGGATCCATAACTCCCTCTATGACCCGCATAGATTATATCCCCCCACCTGTGGCCTAAGCCATCTGCAGTAGGGGTACATTTAAACAAGATTACAATTGGTCATTACACTGCATCTCCACTTGTTTGATTTCAAACACCATTTTCTCCAATATTTATATTGAATTACTGATTGCAAAATGATACGTTGACTAATTAGAAAAAAAAGCCCACTTTTGTTATTATCTTTTCATCAATACTTAATTTTCAATGCAAAATGTTCTGAAAATGCTGATTTCATCCTTTTAAACCGAACATATTTGGCGTCTTGACTGACAAAACAAGACCCTTAAAAGACATCGCATTGGACTTTGGGAAAGGTGGGATAAACATATTTCACTATACCTGACATTTAATAGACTAAAAGATTAATCCAGAAAATAATTGGCGGATAAATCAAACATAATCGTACAATAGTTTCAGCTGCATCTATTAGGAAACAGCCTAACATCAAAGATATAATCATTCATTTCCACCGTTATTTTTATAACAATAAGCAAGCAGAACTTTATATTGAAAGCAGATAACCTCTATGAAATAGCTGTGACAGTTTATTAGCACAACCTGCCAGGGCAAAATAGATATTTGGCCTAAATCATAATGAAGTTTCAACAACTGCTTTGACTTTGAGCAACTCTTTGCAACCACTCTGTCTTATCCTATGGCGAGGGCTAACATATTTAGTGTGGCCAAGGACAATGACATACTTGACTTAAATTAACACCAGATAAACCACAATAGCAGCAAAACAAACTTGGTGACAGTTGCATTTGCACGGGAAAAACGAAGATGTAGACAACAAAGGTTTGGCCAATACCGCCTGCAGATGTGACAGCGGTAAACAATAGATAACAACCTTCAGTTATTAAACGTCTTCCCCCGTATCATCGTGGCTCAATTGCCCCCAGTGATTATTACATGAAATCAGGCAGATGAATAGTGCAAGCAATCATATCTACACCTTCTCCTCTCGAATAGACCCCCACCTCCCATGCTGCATTGCCAGAGAGAAGAGGAAAAAGGGCTGGCTCTTTGTGCTAGCCGTGCCTCTCAGCCCCGTTGTGCTTGGCAGCAGCAGCAGCCGGTGACCATTATAAATGGCCTCTATTAGCATGGCTCGGTCGCAGAGGGGAGAGAAATAAAATCATTGGGAGAATGTGGGCCTGCGCTCGGGTCCCTGCGCCCGCTCCCAGCCTCTGCAGACCTCCGTCCCGTACTCCCCTCCTCCCACCCCCCACCATTCCAAAGGGACAGAATCCTAAAGACTAGATTACTAGTGATACATGGAGTCATTATGGGGAGGGTTATGGCAATAGTATCACAGGCACGGTTGACAATGGCTATAATAGGGGTCTCTTTCTTCAGAAGTAGCATTACCATAGCAAAGGCTGTTTCTTTACGCTTGTTGATGTACAGCAGAACCTTTTATTACCTGCCGTAGCAGAAGAAGGCTCTGTATTATCTGAAAACCATGCTTATTTCTTTGTTAAAGTGCCGTGTCTCTTCGGGTAAAGTTAAATGAATGCAACAGTATCCCCGAGTGAGGCATTATAACATTGTTAGCGATGACAGTTACAGGTATCCTAACCCTGTTGTCTACAATCGCCACTTCAAACTAAGGCTTTTTATTACAAGAGCCATTATCCAACATGATGTCACTGTCAGTGAACATGCAACATGTCAGCCCTAGAATATGAAATGAAGACAAAAGGGGAAAGAGGCAAAGCAAAGAATGAAGGGGATCAAGCTGAGTTAATGAAGAGGAGAAAAGATGGAGGAAAAGAATAGAAAAGGAATTTTCTGGTGGGCAGTTCTATAGACTTCAGTCCACTGGAGCGTTACACACCTTACAGGGTCATCATGCCCTCGGTTTGACTCTTTCTAGCAGCACTCAGAAAAATGGAAACTGCGTGAAGGAGCTCAGGGAAAGGGGAGAAGGAAGAATAGAAAGGTTTAAAGATGTATTCACAAAACAAAGTATACATATGTACGAAAAGTACTCAATGGTTTGACAGAAAAAACAATACTGCATGCATTATTTCCCTTTCAAATAGTTGTGTAATTATACGTAAGTGTATTTACTCTCATCTCAAACTCTTGCTGTGATATCACACAATACCTGACTCATGTTATGCTGTGTAGTCTTCAATAAAAGCGGTGTGGCGGCAGCGCACACAGTCAGACACTTTGTCTGTTATTTGTGGGACGTGCTGTCTTTTACTGTTAATTTGTGAATCTTCTATATGGAAACCTCAGGAAGGTGTTAGGGGGGAAGGCGGCCTTGGAGCAGGTTGCAGTGAGCCAGTGAGCTGGTGAGCCAGGGAATAGCTAGTGCCTCCAGCTAGTTAAAATATGAGCGCAGCGGGGGCTCGCTAATGAAAGCGGGGGCCCTGCCCGGGAAGCCAGGGCCGTATATCGCGGTGAGGAGACAGTTCTTAGAATCAGCTGGCCAGCCGTGCCTATAGTTCTGGGGCCACTGTTGATTAACTGTCCAACAGGGAGTCGCTACTACAGCTGGGCTATTAATAAAAGATAACCCCCCCTCTTCCCTTCTCCACCTCTTTGGTTTCCCCCATGCCTGCAGACAGTCTCCGCCCTCTGGAATTATTTGTATATCATAATCATTTCCTGACACATGGTGCATGTCACACATTGTTTACATGGGGAGGAGGCTGGTGGTGGGGGGGCTCCCAAAAAGTGATATCTCATTCTTAATGTACTTTGCTCCCCTGGGAGACGTCCTGCAGGTATAGCAGATCAATTAGTGACCTCTCGTTAGATGGTGATTTGCAGAGAATGACCTTTCCCTTGAGAGGGGATAATAAAATACAGGGATAAAGATCATTCCTGTTGCACCAAAATTACAAAGCTGGTCGTTGATATTACACAGAAAGGCCATGTAGCATTTCAACGCTAAAAGTTTATGATAATTCATTAATGCAACCAAAGGGATATACACTAAGAGCAGTTATAAAAAAGACTTAAGTAATAAACATTGCTGGGTTGTTAGAACGTTTAAAAAACAATAAAAAATATCAATTTCACATTTTTTATTTTAATTTCTACTGTAGTTTAGTTAGCATTTTTAAGGTGGAAAGATCACATAAAAGAATATTAAAATAAAAAAGGAAATTATAGACTACTCTTGCACTTGCACGCGCATACTCGCGTGCACGCCCCCTTCACGGACAGCCAACCAACACACGCGCGTGCAAGCAAGCAAACACACACACGCACAACGAGAGAGAGAGTATACGGGTAAAGGAGTGTACGGCGCTGCGGGCAATCAAACACAGCCCCCCCGCTATTGCAACGTGAAAACGTGAGGTTAATGGCCTGGATTTAGCACCGTATAGTGAATGAAGCACGTTTACAACCGCCCGGACTAGATGTGTGAATACTCCCGTGCACACTGCCCACATAGGAACTGCTCCTCCTAATATCACCCTACATAAATTCATGCCGTCGTGACTCCCGATTCGTGACACTCTTATCATGCTTGGATATTCTTGCCCCATAAAACAGAAAATAATGGACGTACTTATTTGGAGAACCAATAAAAAGTCTAACAAAGGATTTAATCTCTTTTTTGGGTGGACACACTTCCCGAAACAACATGCTTAAAGTCTACAGCCTAACGAATAATTGCACAATGTGCCAACAATTGTACCCATAAAACCTTGCTGGATTTAGGATCCACCATCTCACCACTGTGTGACAAAATGCAAAGTGACAAAAAGGCAAGGTGTAACTGGGATGTTGGGTTTTACCCACCTTTGTGCATGCCCGTGAAGCGGTCCTTCAGCACAGTGAGCTCGTAGATCTTGCCGAACTCCTCGAAGAGGGGCCGGAGGTCCTTCTCGTCCAGGTTGCGGGGGATCTGACCGATGAAGAGTTTGATGGCATCGTGGTCCTTCATGGGGATGGTGGCCGGGCAGCCCACCGGACTGTGGCTGTGGCTTAATCCGTTCACGAGCCCGTTCGTGTTGGAGACCACACCGTGCACCGAGCCGTCCACCTGCCCGTTGGTTAAAGTTGCCATCTTCAGACCGGCCAGTGAGTTGGGATGGGTACAAACAGCAGCAGTTGGTGATGGTGGAGAATCGTTTAACGTTGAAAAAAATGAAAAGCTGGTGAAAGTCTTGGTCAAAATTTGGTTCCGAGACCAAGCCGTGCCAGAGCCGATTCCACTCTCGTCCGCTCAAAGCCAATATTTACACTGATATGAAAACACATGTAGCATTTGGCGAAGACGCATATCAAAAAGCGCGCAATGCTGTTGGTCCCGGTGGAGGCTTTGATTCCTTATATTTATGTCCTACCCAATAACTCGTTCATTGATTTCATAAAAGAGAGACAGAGAGAAAAGAGAAGGGGGAGGGAGAGGGAGAGAGAGAGACCAAGAGCGTTCACTGTCTATTTACACCCACGTTCCCTCGTCCAAGCTTCTTGGCACCCTTTTATTTTTTTTGCATTGAGGAGTCGGTATGGGTGTCTTCTCGGTTTAAACGGACAGGGCCGGTTCAATGTCTGCCAGAGCAGTAGGGAGGTTTGGAGAAAGGGGCGCTGCTTTAAACTCGGTATATGTCAAAGCCAATGCTCTCTGCCCACCCTTTTCCTATGCCGAAGACAAAATGGTACAATCCACCAAGGGGAGAGGGTCTATAAATAGAGAAATATAGAGAATACGGTCCTTTGTGCTCCTACTCAGAGCAAATAACTACACATACACGAACTCAAGAATTCATGACTTCTTTGTGAATGACACGTATTCGTATTAATTGCAATAACAATGTTCCCCCGACATGTTTCAGTCAAAAATAAAAATTCGCTGTTAAAGGAATGTGATGGAAAGGGGGACTGTAGTTTCATTTTGAGCTTGAATCACACTTTATATCCTCTCTTAGCCGTTCTTATCTTCGCCAGCAGCGGCAGTGAGAGTCTCTGCCGCCTCACTTCGCTCCGGACGGCAGACAGCTCCGTGGTGCTGAAATGCAGAACCGCAGGATTCACTGAAACACACCGATGCGAGATTCCTCTGACGCTTCCAAATGTCTCGATATTGTTGAAAGCAAACGGCAGGTTTTGCACCGGTGAGATGACGTTTTATTAGCTTTTTCTGCCATTTCTGAAGTCTTGTGGATTAGATGATTTGATATCCACAAAGGGGAAGTCTGTGAGCACCGCCGAGTGGCGTAGAGAGGGGGCACATCGAAGAGTGGGACACTGACAAAATTCACAAAAGTCCATGTGTCGGCAGTTTTTTTACGTTTATTTAAACGATGATTAATCTCACAGAGGGAACACATTATAAACATCTGAGTATCGTTATTTACTCTGTAAATGCACAAAAGATGTCAGAAGCAATTGAAAAAAGGTGGATCAATTCAAATAATATTTAAAAAGACATCAAATAATATCAGTTTCCCCTGAAGTAATATTGAGCTTACTTTAGGCCTTCAGGCATCAACCAAACAGGTTTTAATCGAATCGTAAAGGGCTAGTCTGATCATAGCAGAGTTTGATTTATGAAAATCTAAGTATAAGTGAGTTTGATTACACCACTCAGAGTGGATTTATACAGAACTAAAGAGCACATTAACGTGTTTGATAAAGTGTGATCGTGCATTCATGATTAAATAGGTTGAAAAAAAGAAATGCAATCCTGATATCATTATTTTAGCATGATACTCCAAAACAAAATCCCCTTTAATTTCTGACATTGAACACCATCTTATTCTCATATAACAGAAATCTGCGTTGCCCCTAATCCCCTGGAAGATTCCAAATGGAGTGACATAAGATCTGAACATTCCCTTTGTCAACAGTTTTTATTGACAGCCCGTAACCTCTTTTGGATATAAGATCCAATCTGAGCACTGCCGTTCAAAGCCTCTCAGTTAAAATCACGGACCCTTCCTCTTTATTCCTTCTGGAGTCAGTTCATGTTTATCTCTAATCCCAAAGGACAACTACAATACTTGAGGTCACAGCAATGTGTAAATGATAAGAGTTGTTGTATTCCTTTTGAAATCCAGTCTGACAGAAGACATTTAAACTGTCATCAAAGTAAAACGATTCGGTGACAGTGGAGAACTGTCTCTGGAAAACATATAACACAATCCTTGCATTTTAGTATGTGACACCTTGTCTCAAAGAAAGACAAGCAAGTTCATCTTCACATATATAAAAACCCCAACACATGTTGATCTCCAGTTTAAAGAACAGAGAGCCTGCATTTCACGCATGCATATAATCATGTTTATCACCATGCCTCGTATTTAGCTCTAGCTAAAAGTGGTTGCCTATTTAAGATTATTTGCAGTGGTGAAATGAATGACACTTACCCGAGAATTTAAGTAGGTATTGCACTTGTACTTTAGTATTACCCTTTTTTGCTAATTCGAGCTTCCACTTCACTCCATATTAGAGATCATTCTTGTACTTTTTGCTCCACTTCCTTCATTTGTAACATTTTTCTGAGTTCTGAGTAGTTTTTCCAACAGTGACAATATGTTGTTTTGATATTAGACCAAAGTGTGAGCTCTACAGGCCACAGGCAATGAACCATTCTCCAATGATCGGCAAAATGAACTAGTAGTGCACTCCAGTCATGCTTCAGTGTCTTCAGTCAAACCATGCAGCCTAAAGGCCTCATTGTATAGCTACCACTTCCAAGGCTCATAATGTTGACCTATTTGTTTTCATTTTTGGCTATGAGGCATACCCCCCCTCTGCCGAGACATTAGCCAACCATTAAATAACAAAAGCGACACACTCTCACCTCTTTTTGCTCTTCCGCCAGCTAAATGGCCCGGTAATGTCATCCCGTTCTCACGGCATGACCGGGCCCCAGCGGGGTGGGAGTGGAGGAGAGAGGGAGGGTGGGGTGGGGGGGGCCTGGCTTTTCTTTGGCATGACAACGTGCTCTGCTCTCCAAGCTTTCCCTCGGGGCCACACTCCATTCACCACAGCAGCCTTGCTTGTGCTCACGCCTGACTTACCTCCGGCAATATTTTTTAATACAAGGGTGAAATGGGAGGGCACAAATCATTGTAATTATGTTCAGCGGATACTGCCGTGATGATTATATAAGGTATGGCTCCACGTTGGTTCCCCCACGGTCTGTTTTCGTCACACAACCTTCCTGTGAGCCACTATGAAATGCTTTCAGTGTTGCCCGCAGTGAAATGGCTTCAGGGACCGAGCCCACCGGACTGATAATAATAACACGCAATTAACGAGCAAGACGTGTAACAGAGTGTCTTTTCGTTCCCAAAATGGTACTTATTTTAATCCGATTGGGTATACTCAAATATGACTGTGGAGCTCCTCAGAACATTTGCGCCCAATGTATAGGCGCGCTGAGAGCAATACATAGTTCCAGTATATCGAACCGTTTTCATTTGTATTTTCTCACAGATTGATGCTGTTACATGGTCACATATATCTAGTTTGCAAAGCTCCTTGATGAGATACATCAAGATGGCTCTGCCTCTGTCCATTGTGCTAAAAACATTCAGAGCAACCATACGTGTAAGCCTCTGTCCATAGTAGTGAAACATACAGGAAAAAGCTGTGAAATGCACGCCTCTGTCCACGGTGCTGGATTTAATATAGGGCAATACTGACAAGTGTTGCTCTTTATAAGGCAAGCCGCCCAGTTAATTCTCAAAACACTTAGAAAGGCTCAAAAGAAGACAGCAAGGACAAGGTGTGGATGGCCATAGTGTGGACTCCCTGTATTTCTCAAAATATTCCTCTGAGCTCATCAAAAAGAGGTCAGTGCATTCCCCCCCCCCCCCCCCTCCCCCCCCTCCAAATGAACCTTTGCAATCATACAGCAGAAAAGGCCTATTTTGCCCTTGGAATATTGCTCCCTTGCTCGTCATGGCTTCAATTTTCAGTTTTCGGCAGTGTAAACGGTTGCAGCAAGGCAAATAAATGAAAAGGGAAATGAAATTCTGGGTAGCCAAGTTACACAAATAGATTGATAAACTGCATGGGGCACCATAAAGAGCTCTGGCGTTTTTCACTATTACCTATTCTGCATAGTAATGTCTTTTCTCACCTCTCCTTCACATGGGACAAAGTTCTAAATCTCCTGCAGCCTTGGGACACCCAGACTGTATATCACCTCCCAGTAATTTAGGAGGAAGAGCGCAAAGGAATGAGGAAATGGCAAGTGCATGAATAAATGCTTAGAAAGTTTAGAGGGACGGGAGGGCAGTAAGGTTCAATTGAACTTGATTACCACCACTTTGTGAGAGATTGGAAAGGATGTGCCAGGAAAAAAATACTGCACTAATTTCAATGTATACTGTCCATACAAATACACAGCATTCTTGGCATTTCACTTATATGTTGAATTGTATATGTATTTCATGTATAATATGCTGAGGCTTCCATCTAGTTAACATATGAAATAATATGTGTATGAAAGCATTAATAACAAATGACATACAAATAGGCAGAAAGCCATGGTAACATAGCTGGTAATTGGAAGACGGAATATTTCCAAATTTCCTGAGGCAAAATGCATTTCATTGGGTCATGTGTGAAAAGTCTTACGGCGGAGGTTTGTTGACACTGGGTTGAGAGGCAGGGTATTATCCCCCTTGGGCAAAAACAAACAAAAGCACAAATGCATTCAATAACGCATTAAAACCATTAATGTTATTTGTAAAACATCCTCCCAGCAGATCTATGGACTAAGCAACGTTTGTTTAGTTTAATACACACACACTAATCAAAATGCAGTATATTATGCGATTTATAAAATTAGCACACATGTATAGGCCCATGAAGTATTGCTTCACATATTTCACACATCATTTAAGTATGCAAAGCATCACACTCCAGTGACCAGAGGCAATACACATCATTTTCAGCAGTTACACAAACCAAGTTGAAATGGTGCTGCACTTCAAGATGTTGACAGAGGTACAATACATATTTGTCAGAGAAATGGAAATTGTTGCATCGCACATGTCCTGCCCAAAATTCCTAAAGTGAGCACACAGCTGAGCACAAAACAATGACAGGACACTATGCATCTCATTAAAACAAAGCCCGTAGATTTGTGAATTGCACAGCCTCCTGGGGATCTCATTCGGTGGAGCAATGAGGTGTGTCTGTCTCTCGCCCCTGCGGTTATACCTGGGCTGCATTGGAGAGGAATTAGTGCTGTGACATTTGACATGGGTGGGCGTCTCTGCCAGCTGCACAGATCAGCCATTCTGACAGCCCCTCTCCTTGACTTTACGCCGTGCTCTGAAAACACAAGCCTCTTGACAAACACCAGCTTCTTGACAACACCACACACACAGCGGCATGTGCTGTGAACATACAAATAGAGCTTAAGGCGCGGGGATGAACATGCACACATGCTTTCTCACTCAGAAACATGACAGACAATTAGCCCAATTTCACTGCAGTCCCTTTGTGACTATAAAACCGCTTTCTTTTGTCCGATGTTTTGAGGCATCTAGTCAATCATTCAAGACAGAAAATGTCTCCAATGTCTGGCTTCTGTTTGAATCATGCAGCACCAAAATCCTATTTCCACTACAACAGATCAATTCCACAGAGGGGTCAGGAGGTGAGCTGAACTGTGACCCCTGGCTTTGTTGGCGCACACTGATGATACTCAGAGGGCTTGACCTGGTTGTCAGGGGGATGTGACACCTCCATCACAGACAGGCAGCCATTTTGGGGCCACAGTTTCTGACTCCACGGTGTCATTAATTGCCCTGGTGAGAAAAGTGGGACTCACAGGGGAGCGAGATAACACCTGGTTCTCTGGTATACCCCTGGGCCAAAAATGTCTGGAGTAAGGATAAGGTGCTGCGTTCGTGTCACTGCATGTGTGAGGATGTGTGTTAGAAGTGTGTGTGGATGTGTGTGTGAACACTGTGTGCAAGCGCTCACTCATGTGTATGTGTGGGTTATATTTTAGGAGCACTGTAATTCACGTGTGATGGGTGCCAGACAAGTGAACAAACCCACATGCGAAAGCAAATAGAGCTTGTCTATTTGCTTTTTCCTGTGACCCAGAAACTCCACAGGCCTTGTCAAGCTGAGATTTTATTTACTAGCAGGAAAGTCCTTTTACTTACACACACACACACACACACACACACACACACACACACACACACACACACACACACACACACACACACACACACACACACACACACACACACACACACACACACACACACACACACACACACACACACACACACACACACACACACACACACACACACACACACACACACACACACACACACACACACACACACACACACACACACACACCACACACACACACACACACACACACACACACACACACACACACACACACACACACACACACACACACACACACACACACACACACACACACACACACACACACACACACACACACACACACACACACACACACACACACAGCTGAAACAATGCTGCAGTGACAGGTTTACAGATAAGATATATATGGTGGGCTGGTTGCCTCTCTGCTGATCCACATGTCCAAAATGTCAAGAGACAGGACAACAATGGACAATCCATCATTGCTTTCCTTGGCAACACTTTAGAATAAGTCCCCCTGTTTAGCATTTATGAGCAGCAAACACACATTGAATACATTCTTTAAAACTCAGGTATTTGAAGCAGAGTTAAAAAATTGCACAATGAAGCTCTATTGCATAGAAAAATATCCTATTCTCACTTGATTTATTATCTATTATTATTATTATTATTATTATTATTATTATCTCAGAAAACGTTTATGGTAATTTCAAATCTTCTAGAATACAGCATGATATCCATTTAGCAGCTCTCTTTTGGGGCATGGCTGCATTGTTATTGGGCACTATGGTGTTGGTTATGCTTTCGTCTTAACTTGAACCCTTTTACAGTTCATCATATTTGATTATAACATTTGGGGCGTTTACAAATGTTTTTTTCCTCCTTCGCTTGCTTGACCATTTTTTTTTTATTTCCAAAAAAAGATGGGAACAACCAAAAACTAAGCTGATGGCGGCCAAAAAGGCTTCATAACTGTCCATAAATCAAATTGTGATGTTCCGGTGACTATAGGTCTCACATATATATATTATATAGAATATAAGTTTCTATAAGCCATTCAGAAGGACTTCAATCTTAAGGATTATAACTTTAAAGTCATGTGTTAATGTTATAATAATGTTCCATTGATAACTTTTCTGCTTCCTGAATCTTTCCAGTTGTAACTCACCTGAAACGAACTCCTGAATAACAATCACCCACCAGTTCTGGCAAGTCCACAGCCCCCATAAAAAACTAGGAGTTTTAATTGTTGTTTTTTTCTCAAAGGCTTCCTCTTACAGAAGGCTCTGAGAATTGAGTTTGGCTGAAGTTCTTCACAATGCCCTCCCAGTAAACAGTCTAATTATAGCTGCTAAGGGGAAGTGATAGCGAGTATTGACGACGCAGTTAAATCCTGGCAAAGTGAAGGAGTCTATGATTGCAATGTAATAATTTGGCATTCGGCGAGACAAAAGCGGTCGCTCAGAAATAATATTTCGAATATAAAGCAACACATACATTCATAAATAATATATATGTATATATATATATATATATATATATTTATATAGAGGATATATAGAACGTGGAGATATAAAATATTATCCCACCTCATCCTTTATGTCGTTTCATAACATATTCATACATATGTTTCAAGTTCTTAGACAGAAACAAATGACAACAAAAGAAACAAGTGTGGAATGGAGGTGAGTTGGGTGTATTTTTTCGGGGGCCCTGTTTGCTCCTGAGTGATGTGTCTTATCGGCTGGGAAGAGGAAGTATGTGTTACATTTTTTGTCTGATAATGACAGATGAATGGAGACGGACAGACAAAAGGAAGACACAATGATGGAAGGGATTGCCAGATAAACAGACAGGTGGAGCGATGGATGGATGGATCAGTCGTACTGTACTGCCAGCCAGTGAAGTTCCAATGTGCTTATAGGAGTTCGCCTTTCACGGTGCGGGAATGATTGTCGGTGTGTGAGCTCTGTGAATAGAATATCGAGCCTGGATGAACACATTTGACTTTATTGTTCAAACTCACAAACACACGCATCTGCGCATTCTACAGGCTCACAGTGCGCTGTTGTACGCATGGTTGGTCTTTAGGTTCAATTAGCATGAAAAATGCTTTTTGATGAGATAGAAGGCGATAAATGGGAGAAGCCGGAGAGGAAGGAGGGTTTCTCAAACGGCATGTTTTTCCTAAACCTGTATCCCGCTGCGCCTGTCTTTATTTATAACAATGGTAACAACACAGATGTTTTGGGAATATGAATCTACATTCCTCTTTAAGAAAGGGATATTACCAACACAAATCAATACATAGAAAAATACAAATGAAATAATCAGTCGACCCAGAGTCAAGTACAAGAATAAAAAGGGCGAACACACTTCACAAGCAAGTACAAAAGAATCAGCTTCATCATGTATTCAAGTTGAAAAAAGGAAAAAGCTCTACTCCAGCCTCTCCTTTCCCCCTCCTGCCAAGTAGAGACAAAGTAAATAACACCAATCTTCCCAGTGTGACCCCTCATTTGTGTCTAGCATGCCACTCTGAACTTCAGCACCTTTGCAGACGATGTTCATACCATTCTTTACTCAGCACGTGGACTCAGTGGGACAAATTAAACAGTATTTGCGCCAAAGAAGCATACCAAGTGTAGAAATCCATCAGCCAACAAGTCTGAACAAGGCCGCGGCGCCTGCCCCCGGCTTCTGGCAGACACAAACACGAGGGGGCTTCCTGGAAACAGCTTTTTTTCTTCAGGTAGGGAAAGGTCATTAATAATGAATACTAAATCAGCATCTGAAAAAGGTTACCATTTTCAAACGCCACACTCTCTTCCTTGTACCTCTCCCATAGCATTTATTATAGCCTTTTCACTTTCCTTTCACTGTCACCTCTTTTGTCAGTGAAAATATGAGCTACAGCTTTGCTCCGGTTCTGTAGGGGGCAGGAAGGGAGATGAGAGGAAAATGGTAGCGTAGTGTGATTCATTCAAACACGGATCAAGTGTGATGGCTCTGGGAGTGGTGCTGGGTTATTTGGTTTTCTGGGGCCCGTTGTCATTGCATGAGCTTTTTCATAAAATGTAATGCAGTCCTAAAATCATGGAAAGGTGTATATATATATATATATATATATATATATATATATATATATATATGAAGCTGCAATACAGAAATGTCATAATGGAGATGAGAAAGGAAGAGAGGAAAAAGAGAAGCCGGTCTCTAAATATCTTAGTCAGGAGGTGGATGTACATTATACACTTTGTGTCTGCTTTTGATAGAGAACATATGACTCATTCTTTTGATGGCACGTACACACACACACACACACACACACACACACACACACACACACACACACACACACACACACACACACACACACACACACACACACACACACACACACACACACACACACACACACACACACACACACACACACACACACACACACACACACACACACACACACACACACACACACACACACACACACACACACACACACACACACACACACACACACACACTCTCATTAAAATGCATACAGACGTGGATACAACACCCGTGTAGTGTTGTTTGATAAAGGGAGATGGAAAAAAGTAAGCAGTGTTACAAATAGACTTTCAGAGAGGCTTTTGGGCAGAAGGAAGGAGAGCCTTGAAGGGTGCGAGTCTTCAGAAAAGCCAGACGGCAGAACACCCTCCCTTCCGCCCCCTTGACTACTTGTACTCAGCTAGAACATAATAAAAACCATGACATATTTTGCCAGCGTTCGTAAACGCGTTGAAAGACATCGCCCAGCGTTCACTCAAAGTGCTGCACTCTGGAGGACTCCTGGAGGACAGTGTGGTGTCATGCTGTGATGCTGTGGCCACATATGTGTTCACCACATGGCTCCCCTGAGGGAACCGTCTGATTGGATATGGGTGCTGGAGCCTATCTGTGAACTCTCCCTTCATCTGGATATAGTAAGCCCACAGGGAAAGACATATCGCAAGGCCTAGGTTCACTGTGCCTTCACTATCTTTCTTCCAACTCACTCATGCAGCTGACAAGAAAAAAATATGACCAGTACTGTCTTATAAACTGTAGCACTCATGTACTGGCTACACTGAGAGAAAATGATATCATTTGGAGAGCTGGGCATGTACAGTATAGACCAAGTTAGATCATAGGGAAGTTGCTTATAGAGTAAACAGCTGTACTGTATGTCCATCATGCGTTATAAACATACTATAATGGGTTAAGAAGGTTGTAGAATTGTAAGCATTCCCGAATATTCATAATGTTTTATAACAATAACCACAAGACATTATAAAGGATTGCATAATGAGAACCAATACTTCAAAATGGCTGGTCACTTGTCTAAATAATCATCCATTATTCGCAGACGAGAAATCCTCAAATCTTAGTTTTAAAAATGATTATACAAAATAATTAGGGAAGCAAATGATGCACTGTGAAAAACATGAACACTTTTAAAAACATGGGTCTGATATCTATGTGCCGTGTTTCTTTTAGCCATGTATCCTTCGACCACCACACAAACATTTTGGTATGAAAAAAACCTTTACAAAGAGGTAAAATGATGAAAATCAGTCAATAAATTCATGCCAATTTGTTGCCATCATGCAGTTTCTCCAAAAAGGTATTGTAGTTTACTCAGCTGCGTGTTTGTGAAGTAGCATTTAAGATTTAGTGAGAAACATTGACTTCTTTTTCACTCCTTTTCTGTGTTTTCATGTTGCTCCTATGTTTAAACTGCAAATCCATTCTCTTGATTTTTCAAAACTGTCTTCCTGTTCACACTGAACAATGTAGCTTTATCAGGGGTTTTCATTTGTGCTGCAGCAGTTGACAATTGCATAGAAAATAGAAAAAATAAAAAGGTGGTTGTTGGAACGTACATTTAAAATGTTTTGTGATTAATTTATGAACTATTTGCAGTATATAAAAAGTATTACTTACACCCTGAAACCCGCAATACGCTCACTTGAGAAACACTGCTCTAGAGGAGAAGTTCTGATGGTGGTGTATGTAAGTTGGTGTCTATGTGTGCATACATGTGTCCCCCTACACCAACACATGCTTAATGGACACAGGTGTGTGGGCCCGGCTCTCGCTGGGTGACCTCTCCCTTTATGTTCGAACCTCATGTCATGCAGAGGCAGAGACAACACTTCCCAGGGAGGATCGATCTCCTCTACACCGCAGTACTCTGCTCCCCTGTCTCCAACACAAAGGGAATGCACCTGCCTGGAAGTGCGTCTCTGACACAAAGCCTGCAGGGAACCAGATGTCTCTGAGGCGTGTTGGGGAATTGATGCTTCCACTTTCATTCATGTTATCCAACGAGAAAGAAGCTCAGCCCAAATGGATATAGATGGGGAAATTATGCCCGTAAGTGTTTGCTTTCTCCAAAAAGAAACTAGATCATATAAAAACATGCAACAATGCATATGCCGAATGTTTTCAGTTTATGAAAATCATGCATCCATGTAGGAGGTTTTATTTGAAATGATTTGGAGGAAAATAGGGGTACATTTAGCTTATGAGGAGACCCTAACATCGTTATAAGCTCAGAGTGCAGAATTAGCCCTTACAGCCATGTGTTCAGACCACTGCCGTTCATGAATGAGCTGAATCGTTTTGCACAGAACCTGGTGATGAAGAAACACTTCAAGGTAAGACAGCCCACACTGGTACTGTGCATTATGGTTGTTTTATAGATTGCATTGTTCCCAAAGGGGAGATTCGCTCAGAACAAAGACACATTCATACAGAATACATAGTGTGTTATTGTGATGAGCGAGCATTCATTTAATAAATTGTATGAACAGTGGCTCTGGAAAGTGATCAATGCTCTGGTGATCAGTTTGACAGGCTGTGCTTTAAGCCCGCGCTGCACTGCAATACAGCTGCATTCCCCTCTCCCTGAGCTACAGTATGCACAATGAGTGTTATCTGAAGACCCATACCCAACACCTCTAGTAGCTCAAATCAATCGTAGCATATAGCAACTGTAAATAATATATCCACTGTGATACATAGAAAGGTCTCAAACATGTATAAACATAAAACCACGTACAAGCAATTTCACAATCACATTTTAATCTGGATGTCTCTTGAGTTCTTCGATAAGCAAATTGCACTTGAATGAAATGTTCATTACTGATATGTTACTATGTTGTTATTACATCAGAGCATGAGCAGCATTTGATCGTTTTAACTGGTCATGGTAGGGCTTATTTGAACTATGTTAGATACTATTATGTAGTTTATTCTAAAACAGGGATTACATAAAATCATCATACATATTGAAATCATATTTTGGAAAGTAAATCCAGCTGTAGTGTGACTTGAAAATTACAATACTTGAAATGAAGTGTAGTAGAACTATAAAGTGGTAAAAAAGGAAATACTTATTTAGAGTGCGATTACTACAAAATGGTGCTTAAGTACAGCACTTTAGTGAACATATACTTGCTACCACCGGGGAGATTATGAGTATTTGCAGGTTAAGCTAAAGTCCAGGACCTATTTATTAAGTGCCGATAATGTTAACCACGGAGCCGCCCACTGTGATATCTTAGCACTGTGAAATTATCTGAGCAAATGAGGACATTTTTTGAGGTGATAATATAATTTCTCAAGTGAAGACTGCTTCTTCCTAAAGCCTTCTCCCTTCACTGTTCCCTGGCTTTGTTAAACATGTCGAAAGTTGTCCTTCATCAAACTCTCACTTGTTCCAACACCGTCAGAAACTCTGACAGCTTCAACGACAGAGCGTACCAATCCTTCTCAAGGATGGACTTGCTTGTTTACTGTGATTTATGGTGATCCAAATTAACACAGAAATGATTTATTGATGTTACATTTCCTTTGACTTTTGAACAAGCCGCCTCATTTTCATAGCCCAAGTAACAAAAAAGGGTCCAGTGAACATGGGCGACCTGAAGGAGCTAGAGATATTCATTAGACATTAATATCATGTTTACCGTAATTCTTCATGTGAAGGTAGAGTTAGGAGAGCTAATGTGGTAATCAACAAAACATCATTAGCTGAATGATGATATGTCTTATGGAATATTTACATCAATCTCCATTATCTTTGTTAAATGAACTGAAACTAAGAAAGCACGGGTATTACGGATCACTTTTTTGATTGAGAAATAATATGATTGACCTTAATCACAGAGAGGTAAACAGACCAAAAGAGAAAACAAGGACAAGGTAGAGACACGCACACACTCAAACTCAGCGGTGTCTCTAATCTCCCTCCTTTCCTCACATTTTGGTTTTTAGGAAACACACAGTCGCAAAGTCCTCCATCAGGAATACAGACAAACCAGACAAAGAAACCAGACTCATCACATCAGTTGAATGGGGAAAAGACACTCGCCTCAACTAAAGAATCACTAAAAACTATCCCTCCCATGGTATGAACAACAAATCCTTGTAAACCACCACCAAAAAATGGCTCCTGTGTGGTCTCAGGCATAGTGAGGATTCATGTTCTCCCCATTAATAACATTAAAAAGGGAATGAACATAATATCCGGGACTACCTCCTGTGAAATGGCCCTCTCTGCCCTCCTAGGGAAGAGCTGTTTTATGTCCAAACTAATCCCCCCCCTCCCTCCCCCACCCCCTTTCTCTGTTCCAACACATTTCAAATCCAAACCCAAACGTCAATAGTCATTTCAGCCACAGACAGAGAAGAATGAGAAGTGTCTGTTTGTGTGTGTGTGTGTGTGTGTGTGTGTGTGTGTGTGTGCGTGTGCGTGTGTGTGTGCGTGTGCGTGTGTGTGTGTGTGTGTGTGTGTGTGTGTGTGTGTGTGTGTGTGTGTGTGTGTGTGTGTGTGTGGATGGAAGGGGGGGGGGGGCTAGTTGTACCATGACGGACGTGTGGAACAACAAATGAACAATACCTCGAGCAATATCAAAGGTGTCGATGGGAGGAGATTTGAATGGCGTGTCGGTGGAGACGTTGATTATTACTCATGTCAATTGTTGAGACGATGAGTGCTCTGGGGCATCTGTCTCTCTCACTAGCTGTTTTTCTCATCATATCCAGGAGTTTCAAGGTAATGAACGCCTTTCGTTCTGTTGTCAGCTGTAATTGAATAATGGGTGATGTACACATGTCGTGCAGCGTGAAAGTCACACAAAGATGCTTTACCTTCTCCGACAAACCCTCGTATACACACATGCAGAAAGAAACATCCCAGATCAGATCCAAGGAAACAGTTTTAGCCATTTAAAAGTGTTTTTGATCAAATGAAAAAAGCCTCATCAACACTGAATTGATCCTACACGTATTGCCCAATCAGCTCTAGCCTGATATAGCTTGTGCTATTACCTCCATGATTGTACGAAATTCATTTCAATTCATGAATCAGCGACTCCCTTGGGGCCCTAGCTTGCAATGGGTGACACGTGTTTACATTGACATGAACATGGGCATTTAATCCCACATATATGATCATGGAGCCACAAATACTCACTAAAGCAACTAATATGTTTTAATCCTTAACTGGTAATCACCTAAAAAATGCAAAAAATGGCTACTCTGGATCAACGACAGAAGTCCAACTTCCATCTGTGGAAATGTTGCTCTGGTGTATATACGCAATACACAGTGTAATGTGTTGTTATCAACTAGTATTGCCAACAGTGACTAACTTCGCTAGAATGAATGTGTCTAAATTGTTGAACTCTAATGGGTTTAACTCAGGTGGGGCAGGTACAGTACAGTGGGTATTTTTGAACAAAAAGAGAATCTGTTAAGAGCCCCCTGACACAATCAAGCCCGAATCAGAGAGGCAAGAGAGAACTAAAACAGTTAAGATAAAAACATACAAAGAAAAACTGATGCATAGAGCCGAGGGGACCTGCAGAGATGTGTGATAATTCTCTCTGTCACTATGAGCAACAGCTTCTACATTACAGTAGTCATTTGTTCCATTGATACTAAAATAGTGATTAGAACAGCATGAAACTTGAAACTAGCAGTTTGTAAACCCTTTAGTGTTTCTTATATGTCCCTTACTGAGAAACTCAATAAGATTATCTAAGACCAATGAGGCAAGCAGACCAAAACTTTAAAAGCCATTTTGAGAGAAAGACAGAGCAAGACAAGACTATATATAAGATGACAGGCAGAGGAACGGTGTGGAAAAAAACTAAACTGGCAGCGAGAGAAGAAAAAAAGACATATAGACGGACAGCGATGTGACTGGTTGAACGATTGATACGCCAATGGCATGACGTGGAGAGGAAAACAGACTGGCAGATTGAAAGACAGCCAAGCATGTACAGTAAAATGACAGGTATAAAAAAACATGCAGAAGGACACAGGGGTAGATAGACAGTGACAGAAGAAAACATACGCTGGTCGACAAGCATACAAACAGACAGACACTCATCCGATCTAGGCAGGCAGAGTGAAAAGAAAGTGAGTGTCCTACAGGCACACATTAAGACACACTGAGGCTTCTTTAGTGACCAGGTCAGGACCCCAGTGGCACGTGATCGGGAATTTTAGGAAGACTGTAGACTTCCAGATGGAGAGACACACACATACAAACAAGGAGGAAAAAGACAGAGCGGAAGACAGTGTTGGAAAAGGACAGGTGGAGAGCAGACACACATACGGAGGGCCTGTGAAGCAGCAGGCAGGCAGGCAGGGCCAGGAATGAGCCTGGACAGGAGATAAGATTCCTGGGTGGCTCTGCCGTGGGCACGGGTCTGCAGAGCACAGCAGCCTGGGGCACAGGGAGGAGTAAGGCGAGGAGGCAGGGGGGGGGGGGGGACAGCATTATCAAGCCAGTGCAGGGTTCGGGCTGTCTGGGAATGAGCTGTCTGGGAATCCCACTACAACCCTTTCTCTGCTGCCATGATCCAGCAGCAGTTGGTGAGACAGAGGGAGGTAAACAGCAGAGAAGCACCAGAAAAAAGAAAGAACCCTGCAATGGATTTTTATATGTCAGTTTGAGGTCGGTCTATATCTGATCCTGTCTACCGATGACTGAGGGACACAATGTTCCTTTATCATTGAACTCACTGCGTTTGTGTGTAAGTGTGTATGGTTTGACGAGCAGAGAGAAAAAGAGGGAAGTAGAGCAGAAAGCAAGCGACTACACACAAAGAGGTGCAGGAAGTGAACACACTGTATCTTTGATAACGATGGTGCCCTGAGTGTGAGGATGTTTACAAAATATATCCATGAAGTTAGAGGCAGCTTTGATTTGAATCTGAAATAGTATCTGAACTGAATATACACATGCTGTATATTCATATACATGCTCCTGCCCTTGTACTGTGTGTGAACTATACTGAGAACAATCATGCGTCCTTGCAGTCTGAATAAGTGTCTCCCATCATGCAGGGGCTGCATGTGTATGTATGTGTCTGTCTTCACAGCAGGATATGATATACTCTCTATATGTGAGGATCTAAATGACATGCAGCATGCCGCCTCAACAACAGCTCTGCACAAGCAGTGCTGCAACACAACACAGACAAAACGCATATTCACCACCTTTACACAACAAACCTGTCCTCACTCACAATTCTTCAATTATGGCATCTTTGTCAGTGGCCCTACGCATCAAACTATGGCGGACCTCAAGCATCGATTTTGCACGTGGGGGGCTGCACATGGCTATGGAAGTCAGGCGATCTAGGATAAACAGGGCAGTTTGTGTACTGTGCAAATCAAACGTGATTGTTGACCTACTTATATTTTAACTTATGCCACATGCTGAACACATGAAACCAACACACCAAGTTACACAACAAATATACTTTTTTTTCTTCCCGAAAGCCCAAAGTGAATTTGATTAAATTCACATCTTTAACGACATGTTGTGGTTTATTCGACTATCGTACATGTTTAAAAAAAGTATGCTGGAAGCAATACCAACAATGTTTTGAAGGGCCCTGACACAACAGTATAAGCCATCATTTACAAAAATGGAACAACTCATACAGTTTGACTGTCACAAATGAAATCTGACTTTTAAACTTACAGTATGCCATCATTATAACCCCTGCAGAAAATGTGTACAGAGAGAGTCTTCAGACAGTACCAAAAGACATACCAAATAACTATTTCATTTGTTAGATGTTGGAAATACAGTATATGATTTCCAAGATACATTTAAAATAGTTGTGTTCATGTGAGGAAATGACTTAAGGATGCAGACAGGCTGGTTAGGGATCCTTTCCCCATCCATCTCCCTTTCCCCCACGTCTCAATCTAGCAGTGATAAAGGAGAGCCTCCTGCCAGACACATGGCCAATTACAAATTAGCCAGTTTGTCGGGGGGGGGAAATCGTAATCAGGCTTCAAGAGGTGGAGGCCCTTGAAGATTAATTGGAAATGGGCCCCCGGTAAATGTCAATGGCAATCAAGGGTTTGTACAGCTCTGATTGACTCTATACACAGACCCCTCTACCCAGGATAAGCTTTCTCCAGGCGTGACATTGCTGGCATCACTCCCTCACGCTCTCCATCTCCAATGAAAGGGAGAGAAGACAGGCACAAAAGAGGCAAGGAGAAATGGAGTAGTGAGACAGCGATGGAATACCAAGGGACGAAGGAAAAGAGGAAGGTTTGACATTTACAACCCCATGGTGTGTTCATGTTTAGGAGCTTTGGTTATGATTTGAAAGGGGGAGTTGTGGATGCACAAACACCAAAAGAAGCAATTTTCCAAGGTGGGAGCGAGAGCCCATGTGGAAGTCATCAGGAAGGCCATTTTCTGTTCTTTGAAACATAAGGCACAAAAGAGGCTTGCAAAAAAATCCTTCTCTTTCTGCTGTCCACAATTCAAAGAGGTATGTTTCATTCTATCATCACCTGATGCCGTTGAAGTAATTTAATGTCTCATTATCCACCACATACAAATGAGATCCTAATAGCCCTATCATTTCATCCCTTTTTTTAATCTGAATTAATCAGCCACTACAGTACGTTACAAATTGAGTTGTTTAACTTTCTGATTTGTATACATTATGAGTCAGAACTTCCCCCGCTTATCCCTAGTTATTGAGTGGCATCTTAATTAGGAGCAGTGTCTATTTAACAGAGATGTGTGAAACTGATAATTGGACAACTAAAAATACAAATCTGTAAAGTGTTTCTTTTCAGAAATTGTTTATTGGCAGTTTGCTAAGCACGATTTCCTATTGTTGCTGTTGCTGCTCCAGCATCTCATGTCACATCAAATACCCACTTTGCAATGATAAAAGTGGCTATATATATTTATTACTTATAGCTTTGTTGAAAAGACAGCAGTGACATTTCCATGGAGAATACATATACATGAGTAGCGGCAATGTTATTGGATTAAAGATTAGAAGAAATATTTAAGATCAGAATTTCTATAAGAATAATATTTACCAATTTGGCTGCTAAGCCGATATACTTCCTCGCTTTTTAAAAAAAAATTCCAACTTCAAAGATTCCCGGAAAGAAAATATATAGATATATAAATACTACAAATGATAACTACATGGCTGATATTGTTTGCAAGGCTTTCTGAGATACTTAGCCAATTTGTTGAGGGTGCCAATTAGAGTAGCATCAATACTTTAGAACCATTGATGTATCTTTAGATCTGGATATGCAACACCAACATGGCACTGATCAAACTAAAGACAGTTGACCACCGAGTGCATTAGCCAAATCCTTTCTTAGACTTATGATTTACTATTGAGCTAAAAAATATATATGGCTCTGTCGCTATCTATAGCTATTGCTCTCATAGAGTTGGTGTCATTGCAGCATATTATTCATCCATGAGCCTCCAAAATATTCAAATAACTTTTTTGCAGAGGGGTTTGTAACGCCTGTAGAAACCGTTGTCAGGTTGCTCAGAACGAATTGTCCTCACTTTCAGAGCTACCTGTCTTCCGTGCTTTGGGATTTTTTACCTGCAGAAAGCCGGTGCGACAGTGAATTGAAGCATGACAGGTGGGCCTGGGTTGGATGGCATCTTGCTGCTCACGCCAAAGCTGTTCTGTAGTGACAAACGCTGTCAATATATTGACTGAATGTCAGAAAGTTGGAAAAAGGATTTTCTTACACAAACCATCCTTGTCGCACTCAATCCCTCTACAGTGCATTTAATTCCAGTGCTTCCTCACGTCACCTCACACCCTTGCAAATTTCTGTTACTGAGGCAGAAATCCCCCGCTTTAGTCGATTAGATGCCTCCACTGACAGGAAGCGCATAGCCAACTGAGCGTTGAGGCAATATGACTAATGAGGAGGGAGTGACAGAGGAGGAGACTCAGTGTTATGTCAATGATTTCATCGATACTGGCAGTTCATCAACCGAAACAAACATTAGTTGCTACTAAACAAGATTTTAAGGTTTAGCAATGTGAGATGCCAGCATGCAGTAAAACTGTTAATGTGGAAAACAGCAAAGCGGCTTTGATCGGAGAGTTGTCACCTTATTTTGTCTGACACTTTTTGCTTTCCTCTGTGACCCTTCGGTTTTCAAGGAACGATTCAATCCTATCTGCAATCGTTTTTAGGCTGTTTAGTATCTTAATCAGTCTTCTTTGCTCAACATGGAGGAAAAAATAACAGAGCAAAAACAGATATTAATTGATTTATTTTTTTGCACTGAAAGCCCAAAATATCAGGTACTAATGAGGATATAACTTGTTTGAGCTTTCTTTGGTTTAAAGCATGGTGAATATTTAAGGCTATTTGAGTTGAGTTTAGGTCAGAAATGTTCAGGGTGTCCTGGAGGTTAAGAAAAAAAATAAGAATACTATTGAGCAAAAATAATGTAAATGGCATCTCCATGGCAACTATTTATTTATAATGCATACTTATAAGGTGCAATAAGATAGGGAAGAAGTTGCTTCTAATGGAAATCCAAGATCAGTATGTAAACGTACAGCAAGAGGTGAATTTAAATGCATCTAATGTAACTATACTGAATATATATGTATACATGCACAAAGGTGGTTAGGGCAGTAATCACAGTAACATCTGTGTAGAAGAAGTGAAAATGCCAAGTATAACAAGGTGCACACAAACATTCACAATATAATTCATGTAGAAGTGACACAGATATACCACCTCTGCCACCAATTTAGAAGACAGACATTTCTATGAATGCGAGGGGCAGGGAAGCTCTTAAGGCGATGTTGATCTGCTGTGCCAACAAAAATAAAGAGCTGTATGCTCTGCTGTCAAACCACAGCAGGGTTTTTCTTCTACATCTTATATCTTTGACGAGGCGGAAGAGAAAACTCCTGGACTTGCACACCACAAATAAACAAGAGTCAATCTCATCAAGTTGATATGCACAGGACATAGTCCAAAAAGCAGATGGTAAACAAATATTTTTAAAACCGCGTTTCCTTTGATATTCTCTATGGGGCTTCATCGTCTGATTTGTAAGCCAGTGCCAGCGACAACTGCATTTTAGAAGCGCTGCCAGATATATTACAAGGGGGAACTGGAGCAGAACAGCGCTCTGGCGATGCACCATGGACATTATGCAAATACCATGAGAGAACATATTAGCTAGTCTATCGGCTCCCCTTTAGAGATGCCTCCACCAAATTGTCTCAGAAGTCGCAATGAGCTCCCACTGAGCCGAGCAATGTGTGAATTTAAATCAGGGTGACAGAGCAGCTTTTTGGACAACTTGTAGTGCTCTTACAACTTTCCAAATGTATAGCTTCTTTATTCCAAACAACACATCAGTACCGACACAGTGCATCTCTTAATTTGTGTAATGCAGCTTAAGCATGCAGATACAACACACTTGATCATCACAAATATGCCTTGATGAAGATGCATTCAATCTGAAAAACCCATAGTAGTTCACTGAAACACATTCAGTGTAATGTCCCATAACACTTGACGTGCACATCTCCAGCAGAGCATTTGAGCACAAGTCAGAATGGTTGGAGCAGCAACGTTGACGACGGCATATATTCCCCGGTAATAGCCTTGATGTTTGTTTTTAAAGAGGCTGTGGCACCGCATGCCATTATAGGGCTAATGATGTACGATTGTCATCTCACACATTGCAGAGTTAATTGGGCCTCTGTGATCATGCCTAATGGCTTTACCAGGGAATTATTGACACAATGATGTGGGCCGAAGTGCTACAGGTAGGTGAATAAATAAATAAGCAAGCCCCCGTTACCCCCACCTCTTTCTCCCCAGACGTGAAGCTCGTCAATCTTGGCAACTGCCTCTGGAGCACCCCAGTCAGTTAACATTTTAGAAAATGGCTGCCCATTAATAATAAAGGCATATTAACATAAGTGAATTCTGCTGCGGTGTGGGATTCAGTGGAACAGTTATTAAAGTCCAATTTGGCCCCATTAATAATGCATCCACCTTTGACTTTCTGATATCCAGATTATGTGGTATTACTGTGGCTATACATTATTTATTAACCACTTTCAATTGGGGACCTTGATGACTTCTAATTGGTAGGTGGTGGTGCCATTAAGGTATCCCTGATGAGACTTGTCAATCAAGATGCATTCTTTCGACCTCGGTGTCCAACAGACTACACACACACACACACACACACACACACACACACACACACACACACACACACACACACACACACACACACACACACACACACACACACACACACACACACACACACACACACACACACACACACACACACACACACACACACACACACACACACACACACACACACACACACACACACACACACACACACACAGTCGGAGCCAGGTGCCAACAGTGCCACAATGCGGGACAGGGGCATAGTGCTCCACCCTGCAACCCTGCCCAGACTCAGAGGTCTGACTCCTGTCCATCACGGCCATTTGAAGTGTTGCAGAGGGGGGCGGCTAAACGGCGTGGGGCCTGCTGTTAGAGAGGCCTGGCTTTAAAAGTTAATGGCTCCTGTACTTTGCTGAATGACACTGGAAGGGTGAGCGATTGTCATGCCTCGATCCTCTGGGGGGCTTTTGTCAGTCAGTCAGTCACAGACAGACGCTGGCACATGCACAGCCATACAGATACACCCAGGCGCATTCTGTATCCAGTCTATATTCACAAGGCAATATATGCAAGCAGCAACATGCCAAAATGCATAATAAATGTTTGTGAATATGCAAATACATCATGCCGAAGAAACAACAAGGCTGTCAGCTTGCAAGGCAGCATGTCGTAACTTTCCTGATGACACAATGTGCTGTCTGTGAGACAACACATCCCGATCAACTTCAGGCTATTAGAATCATGCTGAATAGCATGTCATTCTGTCCGGCATGTCGAGATTTCATTGCATGGTAGATCAGCCCAAACTAATTTGAAACTGAATGACAATCACTTGCTGAAGAACGTTCCTGCTGCACAGAAATGGCTGAGTAACAATTTGTGCACAGCAGAGTAAAGAGAAAAAGGGAAAAGGAAAAACGAGTGCGAATGAATTCTGCTCCCCTGAGTGCTGGCAAGAAATGGAATCAAGATAAAAAAGGGAGGAAGTGAGATATCTTGTTAAATACACTGGAATTGGATACACACAGCCGCGCCGCACAAAGGCACCCCCTTCCTAACGCACACACAGACCCACACATATACACATCTACACAAACCCTCACAAATACACTGAACCAGCTGAGCATACAGTTTTAGCCTAAGAAATTCAAGCGATGCACATATTTAAACACAAATAAGCAATCTTTAGCAACCTACCTGGGTTTTATTAATTGATATTTAATCTGGGCTCCATGGGGGAGAATTTCTGGCAAATAAAGGGACCTTATGTTGAATCTGGCAAGCACTACATCCCAAGAGCTGCAGTAGCACCAGCTGTGCGTGACTCAGAGATATTCAGCAGCTCCGTTAACAAGGATGGATACGGTGTAAAGTGTACTTCATCCAGAATTTTAAGGCCACCTGGTCCACTTCATCACACCATCTTGAGTTTATGACAACTGAAGGAATAGTCATCTGCATGCAAGGGAATACATTCCTTTAATGCAGACATGTTTTACAATACTGGGAAGAGAGACTTGTAATGCACATAAGCGGAATGAGAAATAAATTACAAGAGTAAATGTGGAGATATGCCATGGCCAATAATGTGGAGGGGAAAAGACACAGGGTTCAAACTCCCTCAAAGAAAATGTACAGGAAACATGGATACAAACTATAAAAACAAACGTTTGGGTATCACCACAACTGTGAAAGGTTTATCTGTTGGCTGCCTTGGTCATAAAACAAAGGATATACAAGCATTTTGGATTTGGCTCCCTTTCCTGTGTCACACGTGGACTTATTCTAATATATGCGAGTATCTTCACCCACAGCTTAATCACTTTCCTTGCAAAGGTGGGGTTTATTTATCCTAAAAGCTAATTAGAGCAGAGTTGGCCTTTGTGCGAGGAGGGCTAAAAGAGATGGACGCTGAAATGGAGCATTTAAGACAAACAATGAATACAGGTTTATTAACCTTATTTAAGAATGAAAACATGTTCTATCAAAAACCTTAAATACAAGTACAGTATGAACCTGAAAATGTTTTAGGGATAACTTTTTAAGCAGATTAACTAAATTACCAGTCTTGGCTAGCTTAAAACTAATACAGTGTAATACAAATGTAGTGTTATTGTTCTTATTATAAATAATCTATTTTCCTCTTAAGGGGATACTTGACATGTCATATCTGACATGTATGTATACCGACATGTTCTTTGTTTACAAAACAGATCTGTGACTATTTTTACATTAATGATGGACTTATCATTTTCATATATTAATTGTATGATTAATGAGTGTCTTTCATGTTTGATTAATCATTAACTAATAGTTTGTTAAGGTCTTGTTAGAGACATTATTATAAAATGTTAGCATCAATATTCATGTCCACTGAATATTCATGTCCATCTTCGCCCATCAGTATGCCTGCTAGGCACCCGGAGAAGGCCAGCACTTATAATTGGCAATCTTTTCCTGTTATTTGACAGTAGAGAAGAGTCATTTCCTTGCATTCAAATCTGCGAGTCACACAAAGCCGGCTTGTCAACTTTCCACTTCATTACAGGTCAAGCAATAGACTCATTTCTCTCAGGCGCGTCGCTCCCATAATTGTTTTCTACCTCTCCTTTCGTAGCCAATTTACATGTGCTTCGTTGCCATGTGTAAAAGAGACAGAGGAAGGAAAGATGAAAATGCTCCCGCTTTTCACTTCCACTCACCGTCCATTAACGACTTGACACTTGGAACGCAAAAAGTAATATGAATTTTGTTCCCCTTTCTGTAGCATTTGCTTTGAAGCATATGATACATTATATTGAACTGAGCTGAGAATTCGATAGGATATTATGGTGTAGGAAAGAGAAGAATGGGATAAAAGCAAGCTGAAGGAAAGGTATAGCCTGCGTGCAGCAATGAGTCGAGAAATAGGAAACTATGTGCTTGACTGTTTAAAAGTGTTCCCATGTAAAACTGACTCTATATACTGTCTAACTGTCACGCCTTACAATGAACAAATAAGCAATCATTTTGGGTGCAGTGCAAGTTACTCGATTGTCTTGGTGAAATGGAAGACAAGGAAAAAACAAGCAAAGTTGATCTTAATTAAAAAAATCTTTGAGAAGTTTAAATAAGACCAATTGTCCCAGTATAATATCTCAACAGTTGATAATAACAAGCTCTCATAAATGTATATTTCAAGCAGCTAATTGCAAATATAGCTTTGCAATCAAGACCTTGGCCGTATACCCTAATGTCTATCAACAGTGTATAGGTGCATTCTCTTTTAAATCAATATAATACAGAAGCAAATGGCCAGTAGAATACACCCATGCTGTATGCAGTGTACTGAGCTGATAAAATGTTATGCGCTGCTTCTCTGGAAAACAGACTGTTAAAAGGGAAAATGAGGAAACACAATGTGATACACCAGTTAAGATTTGATACATTACAACTATAAAAACACACAGCTCACCTGCAAAAAGAAGACGACCCTCATTGCACTGCAGGCTGCTGCCAGGAAACTCTACGCAGGAGCCGGCATTATTAAAATCTTATTGGAATATTAAAAACCTGCAATAGTCATAAATACTAATAAAGTCTCATTATTTGGGAAGGGACTGAAAATAAGACAAATCATGGCAGTTAAATTAGCCTAACATAAAAGTAAAAGAATTACAATTTCACATTCCCTCTGGCTTGGGCATATATTTCAAATTAAAACCAGATATCACGGGGCAGTGATATCATAAACCTGTTAATGTACGCATTCAAACACTTTTTATTTTACCAGCTGTATTCACCTTGCAGGTGCAGCTATGTGGCTTTTATCCTGGATAAAGTGTTTAAGTCATGGATGTTTAAAGTTTAACTTCTTCATATGTCTAATATTATAGTTCACTTTTCATTCAGGAAGTATGACGCTGCCCTGTCAGTACGCTTCTCCATGTTTGTGATTGGTCAAATGTTGCTAACCCCGCCCCTTTCATGTGAACGCACACTCAGTCGGACAGAGAAACCCTGGGCGTTTCTCAATGTCGAGGAAGCTTCCTTGGTAGGACAAGTCCCTCCGAGTCAGGTCCTTCCGAAGTGATGCAAGAATCCTTCCTAGCCTCGGAAAACGAAGAATTGTGGAACAGGCTAACAGCTGTGGAGGTGTGCGTCATATGCGAGGCCCCGCCTTAAATGGAGCGCAATTTCCGCCAAAGATTTGGAAATTGGTCCGTGCGCAAAGCATTGTGGGGATTTTAAGACCGCGGAGGATACACATGTGCAGCCTCGAAATTTCCCGCAACGAAGGACGCCGGCCTCGGTAGAATTCAAAGTATCCTGGACCTTGGAACAGTCCTCGGCGGGACTCGATGACGTAGCATCCTTGAAATACTGGCTCTGTAGCAGCCTTCCTCGACATTGAGAAACACCACATGGCTTGAGTTACCGAGTTGATAACCAGCGTAGTCGGACCGATTGGCGAGAGCGCGTTTGTTTTGGATTAGGTAAACCGGGTAACTCAAACATATCTAGGGTATGTTGAACTGGATTCGTAGTACAGGCCTCAGGTCTGTGTGTCCTCGAGGCACAACTCCAGTTTTGAAAATGCCATGGAAGAAATACAACTATTAGCCAACGAATGCTTAATGTTTACCTACATTTTATGATGTGCTTTCACAGAATGCCCTTCCAACCAAAACAACAATGTTTATTGGGACAAGTGATATGTTCCTCTTACCTTCCCAAACAAAACTAATTTTCAGTTTTAAAACAATTTGGTTAAACAACAACAACAACAACATTCTGATGGTAGCAACCAGGGGCGGACAGGGACTACAAATCATCCCGGGACTCTCGACCAGCCCACTTCGGTACCGCCGGCCCATCGAGATTCGTCCCGAACGTCCCGATGGCCAGTCCGCCCCTGGTAGCAAGAAGAACCATATGTGCATATCAGCAAACATTTGAATCATGTCACATACTAGTGATGTTACGTATTGCGCAGAGGCTTCGGAGTGTGTGTCGAGTAATCCCCGAAGCTTTTTGTGAAGCTTGTATCGAGGCTTGTATCGTTTTGGGCCAGTGACGTCATCGATGACAAACGAAGCCTCGCTGCCTTTCGATACCACGTGACTGCTTCAGGAAGCGTTTCAGATCGGTTGAACCACAACGCTCATATGTATATTATTACCGTTCTTATTATACATCCATGCATATCACCCATGGATGTATAATAAGAACGATATTACCCCTCCTGTACCCGGGCCCGGTGACACGATGGAATTAAGAGAGCTCAGACCCTCACTTATATAGAGGTCGGAACATGTCATAAGTATACATAAATAAAAGCATAAATAAATGTAGGAATAAATACATGAATAAATAAATAAAGACAGGAATAAATACGGTTCAGTTTTCAGGTAGACTCAGTGTGTGGGCTGTGGCTCAGCTGGAAAGTAGTTGACTCTCAACTGCAGGGTCACTGATTCAACGACTGGTCAATACGTATTGTTTTTGTTTTTAAAAGCTACAGCTAAATGAGATAATGTAGTTAATACATGTATTCTTTGATATGGTTTAGTCTTTCTCAGGCTACAACATGGTTAAGTTTACGAATATTATTAAGGAATACAAATCCCTCTTTGCAATGTCTACCTTACGCTTTTCAATCACAATCATTAAACTGGAATAAATACAATATTGTTAACATGAAAATATGATTTTATGTTCGTTGTTTAGAGTTATTCTAAGGCTTTACTCAATGGGAACTAGGTATGAGATAGAGCACACTATTGAGATGTCAAATCTGCCTTTTTTACACACTTTGACCAACAGGGGGTTTGTGTTCAAATGGTTCAAATGAAGCCTCATGAGATGAACTCTTTTGCGAACCAATTGACTGGAAAGCTTCAAAGCCTCTTAAGGCTACATCTCTCCATCACTATCACATACTGTAGCTTTTGTTTCATATATTATATTTATGGTTTATTAAAGTTAACACTGTATATTAGCATCAAATTCTTTACACAATTCATTTTAAGAATATTTAATATTGTTTGTTGCTGCTGGTAGGGAAACATTTTGTTAGGCCTTGGCAAAACATGTGCACCCTAAAACAGAGCTTTTAAATACAGGAAGTAAACAATCAGACTGTACCAAGTGTGGTCACATGATAGGGTGGATGGAGACATTGAGTTTAGAGCATTTGGTCATTTCTTTATTAGAGTACCTACATTTATTGGTGCTTTTGTATTTGTTAATTGCCATATAACAACATAAAAAATCTGGATTGTCGTGTTTTGTTTATTTGAAGTTTAGGTTAAACTACGGATGTTGGTGTTACCCCATTTTATAAAACAAATGGTCTGAACAGTAGTTATAAGTGTGCTTCATTTAGTTTGTTTGTTTGTTGAGACGTGTTTAGTTAGCATAAGTCAAACCCTGTGTATTTGCCCTCTTTTAAGGGCCCTTGAGACTTTTTGACTTATTTTGCAAAGTGCTTACCTCAATTTTAAGGGTATAAAATGCTTCTTTTGAAAATTGGAGATTGGATTGGAGATTGGTTCCTGATATCACTACAACTATACCTGTGAGGTTGTGTCAACAGTGTTTCTGGACATTACAAAGTTGACAATATCATGGAATGATCTTATTGATATCTGATTATCTTTGGTTAAATCGAAGGAGAATCCATGTGATGTGACAAACAAATGTATCTTCCCATATTGTGAGTAAAACAAATACACTTGGATATTTTAATCAGTTTATCAACCTATTTATATCAGTGTATTATGTATTGTAATGTATAATGCATTCTTTTTGAATGTTGAAGTACTTAGAATCTTGATCAAATACCTTTTAGTTGCTCAGAATCTTCTGTCAACACGTATTAATCATGTTCATACAGTAATGCTTACACAGCAGCTCTGTATCATTCTCTCTGTCACTCTCCTGTGTTTATGAATCCTCATCTGAAGTCATAGTGCTGCGATAATCGTGCCCCCTCTTCTTTGAAAATCTCCCTTATCCTCTTTCCATCCCACACTCGTCCTCTGTGTCTTGAAACCCCATTTCTTGATGCCAACTGGCAGCGGCAAGCGATGACAAGTTCCTCTTATGTCACCCTACGCACAAACTGCAAGATAATGCTAATTCAGCACAACAACAATTTAGCATCATTACCATAAATGCTCAACATGTACCAAAACATCCCAATCATGATTGGCGCCACAATTGCACAAAGAAAGGAGCTGACAAGCTAACATGCAATGCGAGCAAATGTTACCCTGGATTGCATCAGCAGCACAGAATTGAACTGCAGCAGGAGCAGAATCTGGCAATGCAGAGTAAACATCGCCTGTAGTAGAACATATGTGCATTTACATACTCTTTGACCCAAATGGTCGCTCGGAGGTATGAAAGGATTTAACACCTTGGTTTGTCATTGCTGTCTTATGTTTCTGTTTCCAAAAAGCAGTCTGACACTTACTTACAGTGTCAAAGCTCTGTTTTTCCTGTCTTTAAAGTCTGATGTGTGCATGTTCTGTCAGCCGGGAATGCATTTTAACTTGGTCTTTTGCAATTTTTATCATTGACAAGCATGTGTGTGACTCCTTTAAGGCACACGCCTGCTGTTTTTAGTAAACTTGTAACAAACTACTGTTATCAAACAAGTGATAGAACAAGCTTTTCATTTTCCATTTCACCCGACCACGAGGCTGTTTGTCTGGCTGTACTGCAGCGAGACCTTCACAAGGCCGAGCTTTTAATTGCTTCTTTGCAGGGGGCTCATCTTGACAGTGCCTCACATCCTTTCTTCCGTGGAAAAAAAAAAAAGACGGAGAGAGAAATCTAAGAAACAGCAACAAAAAAGATTTCTGCCTACGCTTGATCTCCCCTGTGGAGTTTGTCAAACAAAAGAAGATCCTTTAATTTGGTCACAACAGGGGCTTTCCACTGTACTCTGCACGCACAAATTCTTGCAAGAAAAGTCAGCGCTCCCCCTAATGTTGCAGACGAGTCATCTGACCTCCCAAAGTTCATGATCATGACTGCAAATATCTTGGTGGCAATGCGTCTTTGATAAGAAATTCATGCCTTCTTTATTTCATTCAAATGTTCTGACACAAGAGAGGGAAACATGATGTGTTTCTTCCATGTTTTATGATCAGCTGTGTGTCCCATCAGGCTTACAGCACCACATGACTATCGCAGCATTTAACTACTTCTCTTCTCCTTACTGCTAGACTCGCACCTGCACCATGGTCTTCAGCAAGTCTCCATGGGAACTGGCACACAGGAAATTGTCTCTCATAACCAGAGCACTGAAGGTAAGAGCGGCTTAAGATCTCAGAATAGTGCCGAGTGATAAGTTACTAGCAATCTGTGTGGTCTCGGGAAAGTAAAAATAAAACACAGGCTGTGTGCGTAAGAGCCAGTTTTACTCTTAAAGTGATGAGTTATAAATCTGTCCATGCTCCTCAGATGTAGCTCTGCTCCATCTGCTGCAGCAGTATATCCTCAGGGTGTGAAATGGCGAGTCTGAACGCTTTGAGGAAAGTGGCTTTTTCAGAGGGCGTAAGTTTTAAATAGGAGGGAGTAAAAATGACAGGTGATATATTATATATACACATAGTTTGTGATATATACGTTACACATACATTCATTAAACTAGAGTTCATGAAACCTATTTGTGCACACTTGTATGTTCAGTACCTTTTTTACATTTAGATCTGTCACGCTGACTGGCCACGGATATTATTTTTTTACAACAAAATAACTGTATCCACATTTTTCCAACATTGCTTTTGTTTCACCTACATTTCTATAGAAAACTCATTATTCCTCGCACGCCTCCATGGTGAGAGAACAATTAAAAATAAGAGAAAATCTTGAAAAGTTGAAGAAATGGGGGCCGCATTAAAAACCTAAACCTTATCTAAACATCCGTTTACAAACTCTCAATAACTTGTGCAGTGAAATCCAAGTCTCATTTATGCTCACTTCTCCCCAAACACATGCATTTTCGCTAAAACCTGACTAATTAAAACACTCCAGACGGTTTATTCTTAGCATTCTTTATTTAAGAGAAAAAGTATGCCTTCACAGCCTGTCTCTATGCAAATATAAATCTTCCCTAAAGTGGATTGATTATACTCTCAGGTGCTTTTCTTCTTCTTTTTCAAGTGGTTTAAGGTGTTTTTAGAGAACCTGAGGCTGAGCGATTTGTTCGCCCAACAGAGGCTGCTGCTCTGAGGAGAGTTGGAGGTCTCAGTGTCCCTGGAGGATCTTGATCCCCCCCCCCTCTCATCCATCTCCAGGTGCACCTGTGTGCTCTCCGTTTCAAAGCTCTTCTCCGGCTGTGCTGAAAGCCAAGTGAATCCTTGTTAGTCCAACTCTGGGGCACGCCTTTGCCATGTGAAGCTTAAAGGTTTAATATGTAGCAGAAAGAAGGTAAATCAAGGGGTTACCTGTTGATAACAACCCCTATAAGTGATCTTCAAAAGCACAATGTGATGAGAAACTGTATCGATTCCAACACACCTGACCTCGGATATCACTCAAATGCTGGCCAATTTGACCACTAGAGATATTTTCTTTGGAACAGATTTATGAATTGACTTATTTAGTATTATTGAATTGGATTTTGGTATTTCTCAACCATTTCCGTTACTTTGAGTTTGTGTTATTCAACTGTATAGCTATTGCTTTTAGCTAACAGTATTAAGCATTAATCCATAAAATGACATATCTACTTCATATAACAAACCTGGTATCTAATGTTAATATACATAAGCAGCCTGGTCTCCTAAAAATGATGTTCTCAATACAAGAGAGCATGTGATCTTGGATAATGTTTGTTTTCACGTGACACATTTAAGTTTCTAATGAAAGCATGGGGAACTTCACATGGTCATAAAGTCAGGCTGAATAGGTAGGGCGAAGAAACAAACGACTGTCACGCAGAAGTCCGGCGTTGTGTCACAAGTAACACTAAAAGTTCTCTTACTTTAATTAATGTCTTTAAGTTGAATAACAAATGAAACTTACCTTTTTTAAGCTATACCATGATGATATATCTAATTATAGACTTGTGTTTTGTTGCAATTTACAACTTTAACAACGTGTTAAAACTGCGCCCTTAACCCAGGAAAACAGAAATCCTGAATAATTAAGATTGCACTTGTATGGGAACCTCATTTTGTATCAGCATTAGAACCATTTGTTAAAATCCTAAAAGTGTGTTGTGTTATTGTTCATAAGACTCCATGGCATCTACCCTTTAAGGTACATTTACCTTGAAATCCACTGGTGCACGTTGTATTGTATCAGTAAAGACAACAGATGCTGGGAGAACAACCATAACAGCAGCATTAATCATAAAAGATATGTAAATTGATTTTGTGGTTTTGTGTCAGTCTCTGCATACATTTCAGCTTATAGAACCTAATCTACAACAGGAGTCTTAGCTGGTGGCATCTTGCAGAGACATTGATTTAAATCTTTATGACAATGAGAATGTATGAGTATAGGAGGTGCAATATAAATTCCGGTATGATGCGTGTTGTAGTTGATGGACAATTTGTGTTTTTCCGGAGACAAACGGAGACAAATGACGGTTGCCTGTTGATTTTTGGACTGCCGGGGGAATCATCCTGAGCACTGCTCATTCTGTCATCTCTGGCAATGAGAATGAATGTCAGACATTGTGCTTGATCAGCTATGACCACTATATTCGCCCTCAGGAAATGTTGACGAATACTTAAATCACACGCTTTGACTGACTCTGCAGCTCGACGCTTCAGCTCTCCAAAATCTCTCTTTTCTCCCCATCCCGTCACTCCCGCCCATCCTTTCTCCTCTCCCCCTTTCATTTCTCTCTGCTTTCTCTCTCTTCATCTGAGAATATGATTTGTCATGGTGACTGAGAGAGGAGATAGAAAAAAATGTTTACTTCAGGAGAAAAAAATGTCACTAACGTGTCTTAATGTATTCTTTTAAAAGAATCGACGCAGTGGCATGGAAAAAGATTAATTTATCACGCCATCAAGCACAGGAACAGCTGCAGAGAAGGATGGGTGTAAATTGCGAGTCGCTGACAATGCCTGCGTTACAGATGGATTTCTCTGTCTGCGTTTCATATTGAGATGCAGGCTGTATGAGAGGAGGGGGAAGGGAGGAATGGGAGAGAAAAGGGGGTTAGCGGAAAAAAAGCAATTTTGTCAGCTCTCGTCCAAACTTTGTGACGGGGGTAATTTTGATCCATTAGCTCTCAGCTACTCGCCTTGGCCAATTTTCCATCTTTTTCACTTTCACAAGATCTACCCCAGGGAAAAAATACCTTTGGCCCTAATGGAATCTGTTTTCAATGCAAAATGTGCATGGATACATTTCTGTCAGATGCTCTCCCTTCACACTAACCCATTCTGTTGTTTAAGTCAGTGTGAAATTGTATGCAGGTGTGCAGGATTGTTAACAGGATATCAGTCCGCTCATTCTTTAACGGGAGTTAAAAGTTTTATGACAATTCAGGAGAAGTTTTAGGAATTGCTCCTGCTATAGGAATCTGCCTAGACAAGCCTGGGAGATAGGCAAAAGGCCAAGAAGCCACCCCCTCAATATTGGGATTGTGCAATGACAATAACAGCCAAGATCAAAGGAAAGGGGGGCAGGGAAGGGAGTGAAATTTAGGAGAGCTACCTTAAAAATCGCGTCACTGGCTGAGCGAGCGTGGCAGCATTTAAGGTGCTATTTGTTATATCTTTATCCCGCATCCCACACATTGAAAAGTAGAGGCAAGTGCCAGAATTCACCAAAATCTCTAATTCATTTCCATGGCTCTTTTTTGATTCCGATGTATTTTTTCTCAGTCCAAAAGAAACAAGCACAAACCACAACACACATGAATAATGCTTAAAACAATCAGAACATCATAAAGCATAGGATGTGTTTCATTTTAAGAGTCACTGATTGTACCCTGACATGCTTTAACTGGGGCAATCTGCTTTGTCTGAAAGCACAAGTGGGCACCATTTATCGCTTTTCAGAGTTTTCTCAGATTCATTCTTGCCCTCCAGCTTTGTTCTTTGAGCAGCTTTTTCAGGCCAAGCCTCTTCAAATGGAGAGGATTATACAGCCACAATCCCAGAGCCCGAGTCCTCTCTTAGACCACAGCTCAGGGCTACCTTCCTGTTGCACCTTCCAGGAAGGAGCAGGGCCTCCCTTAACACAAGAATGTTTTTCCGAAAGAAGGATTACTCTGCTGTATATTGGTCCATCTCTCTTCCCCCCTTCTCCCTCTCCGCCTCCTCGGACTGACCACCCGTGTGGCGCACCACTCTGCTTTACTGCGGACCTGTTCCTGAGATTTCCTCGCTTCAGATTAGAAATGCCAATTATGTCTTATCAAGTCCGAGGGTCAATAAAATATTGAAGCAACAGTGTTTACTCCGATTAAGCCTCCAAGTGCCAGATGGAGATTATGGGACAGTTCAAATTCTAGTTTGGCCAGAAATAGGGACAGTGTTGAATTATGGATCACACGGCGAGCCTCTGGGAATGCAAAGAATAGATAGGGAGGTAATCCCAGAATGCTGAGAGCCCTAACAGGGAGGAGGGAGACAAGAACTGATAGGAGAAGAATTGAAAATCTGTGGGTGGAAGAGTTGAGCATCTTTGTCGGTGTACTTTCAGCTATAAACTTACTATCTGTACACTCCTTTTTCGAAACCAGTTTTAATGTATGCAGTGTTCGGTTATCACTGATGCTAAATTACATTTACAATTCAGAAAATGAATATTGCATATACTGTAAAAAAAAAAGTATTGGCACTTCACCGAGTGTCAGAAATGTATTCGCATTGGATTTTAAGGGAGCTATGAAAAAGCAGAAAGGTAAGAAGCTGATCTAATAAAGAAAACATATTGTCAGCTGGCAATCTCTCCTACTTCAAACATAATTCAATTTCCCGTATGAAAGGAGATACCACTTTTAATTAAATTAGTTTCAGCTTTCTTTGAAGGTGCAATAGGTGACAGACCTCAATTATAATGTACTAATTAAAAAAAACACAAATAAATAAATAATTTCACATACTGGGGGAGAAGGGAGAAAGTGTGTAACTCGTGAAGCTTGTGAAGTTCCTGCTATCTCATCATTCCCATTAAAAGAAGGGAGAGCAGCTAAAATTGAAAGAGACGGTGGAGTCTTTAGGAGGCGGCCTGTGATTTCCAAATTATCATATTTTCCGAGTCAATAATAAAAAGCTTATGATAGTGCTAGCTATGCTGACAGGCTTTAATAAGATAGGGTCGCTGGAGCGCGGCAGACCGAGGGCCAGGCAGTTCTGTGTGTTTGCGTCTGAGTGTGTGTGTCTGCACGTGCCGGGGACCGTGCATGAATGTGTGTTTCTATTTAGAAAAGTGTGTTTTTCTAATGTGCACACATACTGTGCGTCATTTTCAGAAGAGTTTGTGTGAGTCATGTGTCTATACAGATGGAGGATAGTTGTCTGCCAACCTAGAAAATGTACAGCCAACAGAAAATATAAATCACAACTCCAACCCAATTCGTGGATTCTTGTACAGTAGCTATATTTCTGTAGCATCGTTGTTTACGAGATATTTGCCATGCACATCACCACAAACCCAACAAATTCTGTCGAGGTTTACAAGGGCTTGTGCTCACTGACAAAGTGTCATTGTTTATTGGGTTATTTCAGCGAGAGATCATTTGAACAAAGGCAACTCTCAGTACCATCAAACATTGATATCATTCAGTAATAACACTGTCAGAGTTGCATTGCTTTTTATTGACACACCACATAGTTATTTTACAGCATGAATGCAGCGTAGCCCACTCAGCATGTTGAAACTGTTTCAGCTCGATTGCTAATGAAAGTAACCCTGCTGCTTGATGTGTAGTCGAATGAATGACTAAAACAACCTGATGAAAGTTAGCACATTCTGCACGCTTTGTAAATAGCTGCCTTCCTCCGTCGCTGCATGATTTTGTGCACTGACACACCAATGCCACATACTGTATAACACATGAGCCACAGTATCTGGAGACCTCATTCATACCATATTAGGAGAAAAGATAAAAACTAACAGGTCCATTGGGCACAAGTGTAGATCCTTCATTAGGGCGCTCATCATTGATTTCCCTGTTGGTAATCTCACACTGATGAAGTGAGTGGGTACAAATATTCATGGCCCAGTGATTACCTTGACCCCATCCTACCAACGGCCATTAAGAAGTAAGGCTGGAGGGGGCTGCTGGGTGGAGATAATTGTCCCTGGGGAGGTCAAGAGAGAAGGTTGTGGAGGCCTCAAAGGTTTCAGACACGTGGAACAAGAGGTATGTGTGCGTTTGCAGTGCGGTCATTGTGGTGGAGATGGGTTAGAGGTACAAGAAGAGATGGGATCAACACTCTCTTGAAAGAGGTGTGTGTGCCCACAACTCTCTTTCACACAAACACACACAAAGACACCCATGAACAGCCATCATGAACTCAACCACTCCGGCCTGCTTTACCCCAATTCTTGAAGGAAGCAGGCTTCCAACACACATGGACACAATTCATAAGTTGCATCCGAATGCTGTCTTTCATGTGGAGGGTCAGTTACGACCATAGACTGTATTCAAGAAATGGAATCAATCAACATTAATTCACCCATTGTTTTGGAGACTAAGATTTGGCATTTGAGCATCTCTATGTATTTTCTTTTTGTTCATTTCCATCTTGCTTATGTAGAACCAGAAGTGAAAGGGAAGGTGGAGCTACAGGAAATTGATTCTAATGTGACAATTTTTACAACAAAAACATGTATTAAAAAAACACTTGAAACTAGTATTCAAGACCAGGAACCAGTCCAGCTATCTCCGACTGCTGGTGAAAAGATCCACCTGGACAGCAAGTTCAATGTCCCGACCAAATTACCCAATGTAGTCTACATTGGTTTGCTCATTTCAACAAGGTAAAAAATGATTGACACTGGCTCGTAATCTGATTCATGCGGTCCAAGCGTCATTACATCCGTGTGTGAGAGAGGCTCATTAGAATGGCACTGCCACTTTGTGACAGCCACAGGAGCCCGTTATGAAAAGCAGGCTCTGCCCTGTCCTTTCCAATAACCTTTCCTTGGGAGGAAGAAGACGGGGAGAGGCAAAACGGGTACTGTAAAGAAAAGAGAAGGACAGCTGGAGAAGTAAAGAGAGGGAAAGCAAGGGAGGTAAATCAAAAAGATGCAAAGTGCCAAAGGATCGTCCAACAATGAGGGACCGGAGAGCTTGACAAATTACTCTGCCTTTTCTTTTTGTTTAGTCAGTGTGAAGGTGGATGGAAGCGGGCTGGAAGAGGAGGGTGGGTAACGGGTTGGTGGCATTATCGCGTACACAGCTGACAGGGAGGTCTGAGTCTAAAGCCCTCTCTCATTAGATATGCGAGCACATTAGCGGGGACGGCTGTCTTGCTAAAGGTCAGGGTTGGAGGATGCTGGGATGACGGCGAAGCGCGAAGCGATGAGCGTCCAACCTTCGGGCTCACCTCTTTGAACTTCAATCATTTTGGCCTGGGCTAATAGGTCCCTGGGGAGGATCAGAAGCAGAACAGGCATGGGGAGGGGAGGGGAGCTTTAATGGGACATCACGCCACCTTGACATTTTAATTAAGACTCGCAGTCATTAGCATGCCAGAAGTTAGACTGTTGGAATCGTGCCTATGTTAAAGCAAATGACAAGATGCCATTTTTTTGTGTCCGTCACATAAGAATCTATAGGGCAACATGATGAAGAGGTTAGAAGAACTGAAGGATTTGCACGATAAAACAGTATTGATTTCACAATATTGTTCAGCTAGTGATCCGAACAACACTGTGTTATCAAGGGCTCTGTTTCTATATGTTGCGTATCCAAGTGACATACTAGGATTTAATACTGCTAATATTCTCTCAGTTAATTGTGCATTGCTGTTATTTTGTTTCACCTAAATCTTCCAGCATTAAATTAAATTTGGTTCATGAATGTTTTATGAGAAAACACAGTTTATAGAGTGCTTCCAAACTTGTGTACAGTGTAGATGGTACAGTTTCTTGTTTGATTTTTTTGTAAAAGAAAATGAAGCTTATCATTTATTAAACGTTTTTGGATTATATTCCGTGGTTGTCTCGTGAATGCACAGAAATAAAAATGGAGGTGTACATTGTTGCAGCTGATCAAGTTGAATAGAACAGAGGTGCAATGTGCAATGTGAAGTAACCCAACCAAGCGCAACCATCTAAAACGATTATGGAAGAACATGCTAAATTATGTTTTGTTTGATTATGACCGTGCTGTAAAGTGGGGTAATTCACCTCAGAAACACTTTTTGTTATATTCCATGGAATGCTCTTAAAATCCCGATAGCAATGAATAAATGAAATGCTTTGACAATAAATACATTAAAAAATGTCATCTGTGGAAGCCGTAGCTGTAAAAAGCACGACCAATCATCTGAGCCGGCCCGCCTAAAATAACTGGATGGCTTACCTGCCTGTCAGCCTTCCATCTGTGCACAAACGTATCTCGTGCCCTCATTGGTCATGTGCACGTTTGTGTGTGTTGGAGGAGGGGCTCTGTAAGGAAGTCTGAAGGAAGGGGCAGATTTTTTCCGGTTTTGTAATTTCAAATTCTAGCGCACTCGAGCTGGTTTCTCCATTCTTACCTACCCTACCTTTAATTAACTACTGTACATCAACCATTATTTCAATATTAGCTACTAAATTAAGCGTACAAAATCAACATCTAGGAGAAAAACATCTATATTTTTGTGTCTGCTCTGTATCTTTCAAAAATGTCATCATTGATCATAATTGGCTAAACTCTTTATTTTTGTAAAGATGCTGAATCACGCTGTAGAATTGAGAAGAAGCTGTAGAGTTGGATACTAAATCTCAACCCTTTCATATATATATGTAATTATTTGACTCATTAATTATATCAATATATTCTTTACAGTAGCTATTGTAACATTAACATGTATTGCTTTGGTTTCACAGCCTGCCACATGGTCCCTCTAACTGCTCTCATTAGCCTCATTCACAGTCAAACACAGCTACCTGTTTAACACCAAAACGACAGACAGGCAAGGCAAAGTATGAGACTCACTAGGCAAGGGGAGTATTTGGCAGCTAAAGATATCTCCCTCAGGGCTAGTTGAAGACCAACATATAACTAAAAGAGAGAGAAACTATTGGCCTAACGAATAAGGTGGCGAGAAACACAACTCTAAGTGGATGCTCATGTTGCTCCGTATCTGCTGGCTGTGTTATTGTCATATCGTCTCTATATACTTGTAATATGTAATTTTGTGTTTATAACTTATTGCGCTGCCACAGGTTTAAGGATTCTCAAATCTTTGCAGATGACGATATTTATATAAGGCTTTTCATGTTAGTGTTTACTTGTACTACTCTTTGTACTACTCTGACCTGTTTCTCATTAAATCCAAACTGCACTAATGCCCCCACTAAAAATGAAATGTTTTTTTTATAACCTTAATGAGTTCTCACAACAATTACTCAAGTCAATATAACAAAACATTAAATAACTGAATTTATCTTACTAATTAATATTTTATTCTGCCTCAGCCTAAGGGTCAACCCTTTCAATATTGCAGTCTGATATACAAGAAAAAGCTAATTAAGAAGAAAAAGACCAATACAAATAGTAATTTATAAAAAATGAATAATAGATGTATCAAAAAGAAAAGAAAGAACAAGTGCGATTAAATAAGCATTCGATAAGCTAACTAGAATTAGAAAACTCTTGAGAATACCTTATCTACACACACACACACACACACACACACACACACACACACACACACACACACACACACACACACACACACACACACACACACACACACACACACACACACACACACACACACACACACACACACACAGCGCAGTGTTCATATTGTTTTTCTTGACTCCAAATTACAGCCAGTCAGTGTGATGAACTTAATGGTCTTCTCTCTAGCCCCGAATTTGACAAATCCCATCTTGAGCTACGAAGAAAGAAGGCTCTATCGATCTACAGGGCCACCTAATTTATCTCACTGCCTGAAGTTCCTCAAAAAGATTTGACCAAGGGGGTTATTCAATACTATTTTCTTCCTGGGTCCACAAAATGAAACTGCTCTTCTTCTGCAAAAAAAATGAATGATGACAGGTGTCAGGAGACGAAGAGATTTGCGACAGAAACTCTCTCTCTGTTGCCTTTTCGCTTCTGCAAGCTTCATTGACAACATGAATAGTCTCTAGGCTCTCTGAGCCATGATTTACAGACCAGAACAGTACAGATGTGCCTAGTCTCCTTTTACTTACCTACTGCACTGACACAGAATACTCTATGGAGGCACCACCGTTTCTGAATACCAGCAGTTACTTTGAAGATAAAACTGACACATGTGACACACCAGGATTATCAACTTGACAAAGAACTCAATCCACCCCAACAGCCACATGATTGCATCACGCAGCCCCTTCCTTCTAGTCACTACAGCTGAGCTCTTTACTGGACCCCCAGATAGTAAAACATGTTTAATTGCATTCTGTTACCTCCGTCTCATACAGGCTCTCGTCCTCTGAGAGGGTCCAGGTCTTCCTATACTCCCACAGTAGACCAGGCAATCGTGATAAGTGCAGAGGGAAACCATTGTAAAGGCACTGACCCTGCTGAGAACAGGGCACTAATAGCAGTACCATTTAAGCCAAATATGGTAGCAACTGACAAGCCGCATCCCAAAGTACACGGGCAAATAACTCCAGTTCAATGCAGTGTACAGCAGAGCATGAAGACACAAAAACTATTGAATGAAGGAAGAGGTCAAATGCACTTCAACCACCTCGCAAGGAATTGCAGGTCTGTCCGGTGCTCTCAGGGTTGGTCAGTAATGTATCAGGAGGCACTTTGGAGATTTAAGTATAAAGTTTCAAGTTCAATCGAGCACACAGATTTAGGAACAAACTTTATAATGTCTTCTAATAAAGATTGTTGCCCTAAACTTTAAACTTAGGACTCTAAAGTATCTCTAGACAAAACAACTATTAACAGAAAGTTCAGTTTTCAGTGTGCAAGCCAAGATAGCTAGCCTATAAGTACAGATACAGAACTGTATAGGAAAGTGTGTTGAAGCAGTAGGTGAAATGCATTTTGACCTGTGTGGGATGTTCACATTGATGTCAACCTACATGGGTCACTGAGGTCACATCTCACATCTCTTCACAGCTGTTCTCCCTCCAGTTCATATTTCAAATGATCTAAAGCTTAAGTAACTGCCATGTTGACTGATTGATTTTGAAGAGTCTGATATGACATCAGGCGTGAACTGCCCACTCAGGTCATAATGTCAGGAACTCAACAGTAGGATGACACTTCTGGGTGGAAATGTTTTTTAAGGACTAATCCATTAATGCCATTCAGTTATTCTTGTTAATATCAAGCTCTACGTATTTTATGACATGTTTTTCCAAAGAAAACGACATTAATATATGATTTGAAACCGTCTATGTTTGAAACGTATACAATAACAATAACATTCATTTATATCAACAACAGTCCAACGACCTAAGGAAGACTTAAATTAAGATTTAAGTTCAAATCTAACAAATAAATAAAATACAATTTATCATAGCAACATGCTTTTACAAAGCAAACACAGAAAAAAATACAAAAGAGATTGATGGAACTTGGTTAAAGCACATATGTGAGATAACATACATTATTCTAATAACCCTTTTGGACATAATTTATTTTTTGAAAATGTATAATTCTCTCATTTACATAAATGAATATATATTTGGGTACCTTTTACCCATGCACCTATTTCTTCAGAGAGATTGCATATCGTATGACTTTGAAAATGGGTAATATTAATACTTTTTAGCAAAACTGTAAACTTGCATTATACAAACAACATGGTGAAATCCAGATGCTATGCACCACGAAAGCAGGTACTCCGTTACCTTAAAACCCTGACAGAAAACCCCAAGGATATTATTTTCAGAAATAATGATCAAAGAAACTCTCTCTGTTAAATCCACAAGAGCTAATAAAATACAAGCCATCTATAGGGTGTTGCACGACTTTGGCTATTAATGCTCAAAAGAAAGGAAACATTTCCTAAGCACTTTACTGCAGAAATGAACCTGACAGCTGTTAGCTACTAATGTATGAGCTGGCGACTGCTGCGTTAACCCGAGGCTCTCAACTACAGTTCAGAAACACAGATCTTAAAACTTGTATGTGGGAAATGTGTTTTTCTGCATAGAATATTAAAATGTGAGTTTAAAGCCAAGCTTTCCAGTCTTATGGTGGTTCTTTAGTGCAGCCCCGGGGAAGTCATTTAAAAGTTGGGAGTAGTGATGTTTCTCTGTGTTCTGAGAAAACAACCATGTGAAGGTTTGACCCATGTCTGACCCACAAGCTACTACTGAGGGAAAAGAAGGGCTGAGAACACTGTGAATGATTTCTGTTGTTTTACTGTATGCTCCACAGTCATGTGTAAAATATGTAAAAGGTGTTTTAGGAAATAATGAATGAAAGGAAAATATCTGAGTAATATTTGTTTTACTGTATATCAGATTAAACAAACACAGAATGACAATTTTTGGATTTTGATTTTCACACAATGTACATAAGATTTCTAAACTTTCCAATTTTACTTCCTGAAGTTCAACATATGTTTTATTGTTTGTGTGTGTCTTACTCTATTATTGAGGCTTCTGCAGTGAGTTCCGACAAGAACCAGCCACAGTTTGCAAAGGTTAGCATTGAATGTATTGGATTGTCTGCACATATATTGAATAATACTACCTGAGGTTTGTTTGCAATTCTTCTACTGCAATATGAATGTATAATATTGATATACTAAACAGCTGACAGGCTAGAAACATTATTGCAGTTGCATTATGAATTAAGGTTACACAGTTCATAACCATGTAAGCTTTGCAACATCCTTTTAAAAAGAAAACGGTGCCATCAATTAGTCAAGCTATCCTGATTCAGGGCACTTTAGTAGTGCTCCAGTCTTTGGGTCCGATTAGCTTTATATACCTTCTTGTATTCTCTCAGTGGGTTGTATTTGTGCTGTGGATATACTCTCAGGGTTTCTCTTGGCGTCAAAGGATTGATTTACACTAGTGGAAAGCTACTTTGTTTCCTTCCCGAGTGTTAAGCTATCAGCGTAATGATGAACCTGTGACAGAAGCTGGAGCAAACAGCCTCTGCGCAGAGAGTTATGATGCCAGCCATTAACGGATCGGCAACACGGGCACGGGAGATAAGTCCCTGGGGCGAGGTCCTGTGGCACATACAGAGAGAACGCTCTTTTTATTCCTCCTGCTTTTACCCTGACACCCTCCATCCCTTCCTTTTCATTTCTATTCTCTCAGTAGCTTATAGCGCAGGCAGACCTTCCTAATACACCCAGGTTCAAACTAACGCAGAGGAAGAGAGCAATGCATTATTATATCTGTCACATGCTTTAGAGCTAGGGCCTGATATATGCCCTCCTTTACCTATTTGTGTTCTCTAAACTCCTACAGTTTTATAAATGCCTCATACCAGGTGACATATTTATCATATGTTTGTGTTTCAGACTCAATGTATTAGGTTGCAAGTCAACTGGAAATTAAAGGGAAAACATAAATAGTTTTTGGACCAGATGTGGAAATGGTAATGATTGCAAAATGATGTTATATACATTTATTTACTTTCTTGCTAAGTCTTTGATTGGAAGACCGATACTTCTTTATTGTAGCTTCAAGTTTAGCATACAGACTAGGGCTGCATCATTTGGGGAAATCATATAATTGCGATTTTTCTGAAAGATTTTGCGATTCGATTTGCGATATTTGTTTTTAAGCGACCCAACGGAGGTTTATTGTAAAATGCGGCCATATCTCCGGCTAGGAAGGTCGTATCAACGTGCTCCCGTCTCTAGCACCCCCGCAGCCCGAGCTACGTGTGAAAGAACTAAACTTACATGAAACTTCCGTTGGGTTGCTTTAAGGTCAAGCTTCAGTTTAAGATTCACCCTGTAATAGATGTAAAACATGTGATGGAGCCTTACTAACCTGACTCAGATGGTTTGTTTCACCAAACCATCTAGGAAAGCTCCATTGGAAGCCATTTGGAAAGGGCAGGCACTTTCAAAAATACTTGGCAGGTGATTGGATCAATCTGTCTATCACCTTCTACCATGGGCCACTTCTGATTGGTTTACAACAGTGGTTCTCAAAGTGGGGGGCGCGCCCCCCCTGGTGGGCGCAGAGGCATGCCAGGGGGGGCGCGAGAGACCAGGAGGAAAAATGGTTATAAAAAAAAAAAAAAAAAGATTAAAAAAAAAAAAAAAAAAAAATCATAATTTGAAAAATTATTGATTCGAAAATAATATGATGCAGTACAGTACTATTACGTCTGGGTCTCTGTTTCATTAAAGCTCGGCTCTGTGTGTGTGTGTGGAACGAGCCATTTTGTGTGCGCGTGAGAGAGAGAGAGAGCGCACCGGTACTGGAGATCGTTGTTGTTAGCTTCTGGTGCTAGCGAGCTACGCTAACGGATATAAGGAGTTTTTTCAACAACAAAGTGGAGGAGAGTCCTCTCCTGTCAGACTGAGAGCTAAAGGACTCTCTCAGTGTTATCTCAGTGGGTCTCAAATGTTTTGGTCACCATTAATGTAAATAATTATTTCCGAGGCACACGGTTATATGATCATTATAGTTATAAAAAAATAAGAGAATAAATGAAAAACAGGTATGAAATACTATATGACAGTAAAACAAGAATAAAGTTTAAAAGGGTGATTTGTAAAATATCCATCAAGAAAAAGTAAATCTGTTTACATTTCTGTTTCATATGGGTGTTGAGAGATGTATCCATAGATCTCTTCATTTCGCTCTCAAAGTGCACCAGATTGATGCTTTTAACTTCAATATTTAAAAATAAATCTTCCCGGGGAAGCTTGCCCCCGGACCCCCCTATGTGACGTCCACACATCACCTATAAAAATAGCACTTTATCCCTGCTTACACCTATATGCCGTGAGCTGAATATCGAGCCTTCATTGTAACAGTCGCGGGTACGTTGTGTATTTGCGTGGGGATTGTTGCAGTAGAAAATTCCACTGTAGCGACCGGTACATTAATGGGAAACCCTAAATGTTTGAGCACCCTCTATGAAACGTCAAGCTACCCCACAGCACCCCCAAAATAAATCTCTGGCGCCGCCACTGAGCCTGATTATTCGTTTTGGGGGGGCCCGACTTTTTTTTTTCTCCAAAGGGGGGGCCTGACAGAAAAAGTTTGAGAACCACTGGTTTACAATGACTGGTACATGTGGAGCACTGCACTTCTTATATGTGTGGATGACTGACACGCAAGAAGAACATAAACAAAAACAAAATCGCAGGCTTTGTCTTTTGATAATTGCATCATTTCAAATCGCGATTTCGATTTAAAATCGATTAATCGTTCAGCCCTAATAGAGTCAATGTAATCCTCAGCAGCAAGCTAAGCAGCATTTCCCCAGAACTGTTCTTTGCGCTTTGAGCACCAGGAAAAGCGCTTAAATAAATAATAAAGTTAAAGTATTATTATTATTATTATTATTATTATTATTATTAAATGGTATTAAGCAAAGGCAGCGTATACGCAACTTAATAAACACGAACAGAAAGAATGTGCTGTATATTTGCTTTTACATGTGTTCACTAGATTATACATTAAAAGGAAAGAGTCAGAGGTTTGTAAATACATCATCAATTTACTTTATACTTCCTTTAATGGATCCACATGTTATATATATGATAAGTTATGGATATTTTTATTTTATTTGATCTGTAGAACATAATAAGAAACTTTTTAACTAAAATCCTGTGCATATAAATTACCATAGTTTAGTTCAAGTTGCCTAAGGATGCAGTTAATCTCTTAGTTTCAAAATGGTCAACATGACATTTTGACATTAAGAACAGAGTCAATTATTTTAACACATTTCAGGGCTGTGAGCATTCATCCGCTAGAGCGGCTAATTGTGTTGTTTTATCCCAAAGTTAAGGACCAAAATGCTGAACTAATACAATACATCCCCACTATTCAAGCCAAGTCAATTCAGTTTTTAAATAGGGAGCTAAATTTGAAGCAGTTTATATTAATATCTAAATTACTTGTGAAACGGATAGCTTCTTAACAGGGCTTATGATAAATTGCGCTGAAAAATGTAAAGCTACGTAAATCTATCATCTCAAAGTTTCATCAAAGTTTAGGGAAAGATTTAGTATTCATAATGAAAGCAATTTGGAAAAGCACTCCACCTACGGCAAAACAGAATGGGACTTATAATCCTGAGCATCAGAGCTGAACGTCTCAACTAGTGTGGGATCCATGTAAATGGGCTTAATCAAAAGCTTTACATCTGCCGGTGTCATAATTCCGATGGAAGGTCATTACTAGTTTGGGGAGCAGCAGAGCATTTCTCCATTAAAAAAAGAAAGAGAAAAAACTAATTAGTTTGCACAACAAAAAAACAAAAGGGCTAAAACATGGCTGCACTGCGGGCTATCTCGTAGATAACTCTCTTAGCCAGACACGTTTCGTAATTAGTTTTTCCCCTCCACTGGGATATTCAATAACCTGCAGTTGGGGTGATGGAATAAGAGATAGTGATACTTATCTCAAATGTTTTCTCGCCACAAAAAAATAATCCTGTCATTCAAAAGGAGAGGATTAAAACTAGAAAGAGTGCTCATGTTTTTGCTGGAAAACAGGTTTTGTTAACACTCCAGTTCATTTGTTGACTCCCTGCTGTCCTCCCTCAAACTTTGTGCTTGTTTGGAAGTAAACAAAATGGCATTAAGAACATGCGATAATGAACTGAAACGATAAGTAAGTTGAAATAGTTCAGGGACAAGTACTCAAGGGATTCATTTACAGTATGAGGTGCTGCAGTGGTAATCACTTGTTTGTTACTGTGTTTTTAGGGTGACTTTCACTTGAAGAAACATTGATCATGGCAGTTATATACATGGACTTTCCTCGGGTAGAGGTATTCTCAAGCCAAGCCGCTGCATCTGCTTAGTTTATTTCCAATTGTATATAGATTAGAAGACTATTATCCCAAAGCATAGTCAATGCTGGTCAGTTCAGGCTAGATAGATTTTAAGAATGGCTTAATTTCCTCTCTCGTGGAACATTTACACAACAGCTCTCCTCAGTGCCAGCCTTTCTGTCAGTGTGTGATGTGGCCCGGGGGGCCCCCAGACACTGGCCGCTGGCTCTGAGGCTCTGATGGACAGATATGTTGGTGGATTCACATGTCCAGTGTCTGGGAGATGTGATTATTTCTGACAGCTTGTTTGTTCTCATTCCACCTGGCTGGAGCCAACCCCTGAGCCCCACCACAGGACAACGCTGCTACTGTGCAAGCAGAAAAACATACAGCTTAATAAAACCTTCTCATGCATCTTGTCTGCCTGGCATTAAGCAACCAGCAAGATCAGTATTTTATATGAGAGCAGATAAGAACATTGTGAGGTTTTTTTAAAATTAAAAGTCTGTGTCTAATCATAGCTTGTTTCACTTAATTTGGGATAAATAAATGACACTGTTGAACATTTTAAATGTGTAGGATTTACATTGGTAAATTAGTTTTTATGGTACTATTTTGCTCTGATATATATTGTAATTTCTATTCCCCAATATAGCTGCAGTTTTTGCGTAAAGCAGTGTGAATGAATACATTTTGGCATGCTAAACAACTAAGATGGTGGACACCTGTTAAATGTCTGCATGTTAGCCTTATTATTGTTAACATGCCATGCTAAAATTTACCCAAAAGTACCTGATGTACCCTTGTACAGCCTCACAGAGCCCCTGGCATGTCACATCCAGACAGAATTACTGTTTTCAATCAAAACGTTCCTTACCCTCTACTTTGTTGATTTTCCACTTTGTGTTTAGCAGCTGTTAGTACAACTCAATACCTGCTGTATATATTTCAAATGAAAAGCCTGCCAGTAGTTCAAGGATCACACCAAAGTAGTTATGAAGGATTCAGATATACATCCCCTGCTGCCTCGAAAGGATAACGCCAAGGCTGAACAAATCAAACCAAACCAGGGCATGCAGAGAGATGCTTAGCATCACAGAACATGAATCTTTTGGAAACTGTCATTACTTTTAACTACAGTTCTGGCTGGACTTTGGAAACCATCAGACTGTTTTTAAGAAATAGATTTAGTGCCCGTGAGCAGCCATGTGGGGACATAACGAGTATGTTTGTGCGATGACTGATGCTTCTGTTTTTATGATCCTGCCTGCTATGCATCTCCACAAAGTGCTTGGCTGTTTACAGAGACATCAAACCAAATCAATAGGCTGTGAATGGACAGGTCACTAAACACTCACTTCCTCATTAAGACAACCAGCTCACATTTTAGATGCACACATATTCACACAACCCTGCAGCAAATGCACCACAAGCACACATAAAAAAAGAGGAAGGAGAAAACACAAAGACACCCTTAAAGCTTTTCAAAATTACCGCTGCAAAGCCACATTATAAGTAGTCTTAAATAAAATAGCCACTGTCCATCTCCCCTCAGGTATGACAAATAAGATATCTCAATGGAATTAATGAATTCAAAAAAACGTTTCAATATGTGAATCATCATTCTCAAGCTAAGCTAAGAGAACACCATGGAAACATAAAAAAAACATGAAAGTCTGTAAAGGACTCGACTCCAGCTGAGCTATTCAAAAAAGTGTTTTAAGGCATTCATTTTTTTCTTCAGAGGTAGGATGACCTCAGCTAAATGTAACACTTTTTGTGAAGGAAATCTTGCTGGTGAAGCTTCATGCGAGAAGTTTCCGGTGGCAAACTGCATGAAAACATGCATATATAAAAAAGCGTACATGCATGTGTAAATCGACTGTTTCAAGCCACCATAGAGAGAGTATAGGCAGACTTTTGAAGATGGCCCCCCCTGAGTTGCAGACCACTCTCCACTCATGCACATTCACAAGGCATATCATTAAACATAATAGGGGTTTTATCACCGACTGTCAAGGAATACCGCTGCATTTGCATTCAAATTTAATTTGCCATACTGAAGCTCATGCATCCAAGAAATCTCCCTGTATAACTTCCACCTTGTGACACACACACACGCACATGCGTACGCACGCACGCACACACGCACACACACGCGTGCGCATTCTGTGCTCATGATTTTTAATACCTACCATAAACAGGGTAGATGTCGCATACTGTAAAGTCCTTACAGTATATTTTAGTCTCACAACTCTGAGGTGTGGAGACGCTTACTGCAGTTTATTCATTCTATAGTGTGAACTCATACACACTCATATAATCTGTTGGAGCTAATTAGTTTGTGCAGATCTTCACGATGTGGAGTAGTACGATTATAGTAAATTGCTACATAAGATGCAGAAAGATTAAGGTTTGAGTGATTTAGATTAAGCAATTTGTATAGGAATAATAAGTGGTAAGTTCTTCAGCATTTGTGTAAATCTAATAATTAACCAATTGAGGTCTGATTTAGTTTTTATAAGTGGCCACAATACTGTCAAATCTACTTTGGCTCAAAATAGCTGAGGAAGAAATGATCAGCTAGATGCATTTCTTTCTTCTGTCCTCCAATCTCAAACAAATGCAATCCTTAACATCGAAGGAGTGTATCTAATGCTTCTCTGCCTCTCCCGTCTCTTTTCACCTGGAGTAATGCAGACTCCATTTCACAGACAAAATATCCTCTGTAGAAGCTGTCAACGTGTTTACCCACAGGCCTGAGTCTCTATCTGAGGCCTGACATCTAATATAGAGAACTGGCCTGCAGCGCCCACCGCCTTGCCTGCCAAGCGTCCACGCTGAGAACGAAAGAAGGGAGAGGGGGACAGACATGGGGAGAGGGGCAAGAAATAGAGGGGGAAATGGGAGGTAGAGAAAGATGAGGGGAGATTACAGTACTGGAGGTAGAGTGGGGTTAAATGAGTGAGAGAATGAGTTGAAATTCTCATTCCTCTCGACAGAAAGACAAACAGTGGCCAAATAAACCCCGACAGTATATCAGACAGCAGAGAAATATATCAAGGACACCCTTACATTAGCTGGCCATTGTGAATACACCATTCGATAAGAAAGTTAATGAAAGCTTCTGCTACTTATACATATTCACAATCAGTTTTGTAGAATTTCTTTTACATATTTACTACCTTGTCAAATAAATGGAATATCGAGCCTTTAAAATCAAATCATCTTTCTGGGCGAAACGCAGTTTTTTTTGTTTGGGTGTTTATGCAATAAATGCCACAAATGTGCTACTTCCTCACTTTATTGTACCTTTGGAGTGGAAGGTAGTGAAAGGTACATGTTTTACAACCTATAAGGAAGACATTTTCTATAAAATGGGAGCTGCCTCTTGAGCACCATCAAGTTTTACTGTCGTCTTTAGTTTGCAGAAGGAGAGCAGAACCTAAACGGTGGCTGCCTCTCGCGCTCTCACACACACACAAGAAAACACACTTGCACATGCTGTTGAATGCATCCAAATGTGCTCGTGTTGTACGTGCTGTTTGCGCACACACACACCCCACACATATCGGCTGCACAATGGGGGACCTCAATCCAATTAGCTTGATTATTAATTAAAGTGTGCACTCAGAGGAGAGCTGCCGCTGGTGGAGGCGGCCCAAAGGGGGCGGCTGCTGAGACGGCTCTGGACTCACTGTAGCAGGAGGTGATTAGGCTGCTTGGCCAACACACCTGTCCACGCTCTCTGCACACACACACACACACACACACACACACACACGCACGCACGCACGCACGCACGCACGCACACGCACGCACCACATCCACTGTGTATGCTTGCACCCAATGAGTGCATGCAGGTTACGCTCTTCTTCTCTCTCTGAATTTGTTTCCTTTAACTCAAGCAATCACAAATGTTCTTTAATGTCCATTATAATTAACCGTTATTCTACATGTAGAGTAAGAGCTTGTTCATACATGAAATGCCTCTTGTGTGCTGCCTCTACACCAAAGAATAACTAAAGGAGGAAAAAGGGGAAAGTTAGAGATTATTTTCTGAAAAGGAAAATAATGGGTCACAATGAAAAAGAAAACTGCATGCCAGGCCACTAAGTAAAATAGGCAACAACAGTAATGAGCAGCTGCAACCAAATGAAACTTCAGGAAATGATGAGGGTATTTCATTTGGGCCATTTTTTTATTCTTCCCTTCTGAATAATTAGGTTTTTTACATTAAAGGGATACTTGTTGAATATTTGTTATGCAAACATTTGGTTTAGTTGAAAATGTATAGACACAAATAACTGGAAAAATCTCTGTAAATATAATAATCACAGCTATATCACTGTGTTTTAGGAATATAAGAATATAATATCCAGTGAATAATTTCAGGTCTCTATGGTATTCTTCTTGTGTCTCGGCATGCTAGTGAAATATATTTACGTCACACATACCACAAGTGAGATTAATTTCATGTTAACTATATACTATTTTAAAAGGTCCTTGCTCAGTGTTAGATATTATTGCATGTAATGAGAAGGGGGCAATGAAACACAGCCTTGGAGGCAAGGCTCCTCTCATCGTTTCAACTGCGGCGTAGAATTAATGTGTTCTGCTGACCCCCTGACCTGCTGATTTACATTGCATCTCAAAGACACGGCTTGTAATAAAACGTGTGCCGATGTCTCCGCTCTCTCTTGGCTAACCGGCTAATGTAATGCACAGTGTGCAGAGCTCCAACTGGGACATTTAATGAAAATGAGGCAGCGGAGAGAAAAATGGGAGAAAACCTTAGTGAAATTAATCGAGGACCTCTATTAAAGAAACAAAGGTGGAGAGGAAAAAAATCATAAATGAAATCCCACACAGAGGGCTTCTCTTTTTTTTACCCTTTCTGAGGCAGAACTTCTTTATTCGTTAACTTTTTTTATGTCAAGCTCACCCATGAGCAAAGAAGAAGCTCTGCATTACACAGGTACAGTTTCCCCTCAGAGTGCTTTTCAAGCAAACTGATTGATTTGACATGAAGAGACATAGTGGATATGACAGATGCGAGCATCTGATAAGCATCTCAAATGGGAGCTGAGCCACAGAGACAGAAATACGACGTGCAGCTGCAGGGAAAATCCAAAGGTAAACAGATTTTTGAAAACCCTTAAAATAGAAATCCTGATGAACCATGACAACAAAATGCATTATATTTATCAATACATGTTGCTGCAAGGGACCACATCAATTTCCTGCTCTCACTCACATAGGCACTATTTGAGCTTCTCCTCCTATTGCTTACTCTCCACAGATTCTAATGTTAAAATAAACTCTTAAAATGTAACAATGTCCAGCAGCACGTGAAAACTTCTGTCATGACTTCAGAAAGTTGCGAACAGTATAGACTGTAACAATTATTTTCATCTTGGATTCTCTTTGCATCCACTGTTGCATTTTCCAATTCTTATTCTTTTTTAAGAACAAAGCTGTGCATGAACCTGTCTTCAAAATGTAATCATGTGTTGATTTGACATATTCTTACTTCAGGCTCATTTATAAACATTACTTGAAAACTTGAAAACAAATCCAGCAGTTAATAGCTTTTCATTCAAAGCCAGCTTTTATATAAGACTAGCTAAATGTAACTCGTGTACAGATGGTGAACTGTCTTTCATCAAAAAGTATCTAATAAATAAACTGTAAATGTAATAAAGGACGGATACAGGAAAACATTCCTGCCTCCTGCAATAACACTGTACAACAAATCACCTCTGGCTGGAAGAGAAGTCTCTGCTCCATAGTTTCTCTCTTCACTGTACATTTTATATTTATATATTCAGTCTAATATTTAATATTCCATCCGTCACATACCGTACTTATGTAAATATAATACCTTGCTTTATATCTTGTTATTGTTAATTTGTAAATTCAACATGTATATTTTCTACTGTCTTGTATTGTTATTGTACAATGCCATGTCTTTTTTGCTGCTGCAACACAAACATTTCCCAAATTGGGATCATTAAAGTTCTATCTTATCTTAAACGTGAGTTACAGTAATGCTATCATTACTTTGTTTGTCTCACAGATGGCAAACTAATTCACAAATCTACTATACTTGGGCAACTTGGAGAGAGTTATGAGCACTGTATGAAGGTCATTAAATACAAAATAGGTAGATTGTGTTTAGATTTCATAGTGGAAATACTTTTATAAAAGCAATAAAAGCTGTATTGTTATACTTAAGCCACATCATTGCTTTCCATTGTTCTTGAATTTAAAACTTTAAAAACACATTTTCTGATAGTATTTTCTAAACCTATTTCAGTTTGAATTATGGGTCAGTCGGTACATTAATAAAGGCAGGTACTTTACATAATCTGGTCGACATCACAAATTACTAAATGTCACCAGAGTTGAATCTTTGTTTCTGTATTCTGCTGGCAGCACTGAGCAAGGAAACCTTTCATAAGGAGAGGAAACAACAAAGATAATTTTGTTTCAATTTCAGCGATTAGACATTTGGCCTTAGATCTGTGTGAGCATTCCGGGTCTGTCTGGCTCTAACACAGCTTGATAACGTCGCTGACTTCCTGCCGGCAGAGGTGCTGATTGGGTCAGTTGTTTCTCTGACTCCAAACAAGATGTTGACAAAAACAACAACCAACATCTGAGCCACTGGACCTAATCTAAAACCTGGGTGAGAGAATCAGTATTCTCAAGCAGGCTAAAACAAAATGTAGCTTAGATTAATACAGGATCAAAGGTTGGTAATAGTGAAAATGGCTCTATTCAATTCAATTCAATACGATATAGAGTACCTAGTTTCACTTGAAAATACTTTTGTGACTTTATAGCTGTTGATGTGTGGGATTATTTCATCGTAGATTCACCATCTCCCTCAAAGTGCTGTTTTTTAAACCATTGATTGTTGATTTTGTTACCTTTGGACAGGAAAGCGCTAGCTGTTAGCTCCTCGGTAGTAAATTGCTTTATTTTAAGTGACTTTGTGATGGTAATTGCTTTATAACTCACTGGTGCGTAATTGAGCGTCAATTTTCAGAAACACATTGTTAGTTGTAATTGAAAATACTAATTTAAAACAAAAGTGAAAGATATGCAAAGATATGCATGTCGTGTATTTTTCACTGTTGAGTGTCTGCAGATATTCATACATACAGACCCAAACCACTCCACCAACATAGGGGCGCTAAGCAATCTTACAGAACCATTATTTATAAGCTCCCACTGAAGTGAAATGTCTTCTTAATGAAATTGTTTAGTTATTAAAGTAACCAACGTTATAATCCTTTAGTTCAATTTGAGCTGATTTGCTCTTTAAGCCTCCATGCTTTTTTCTTTTTAAAAGGTGTGAGGAGGAGTGAGTGTGTTGCCGAGTGGGGGAGTAAATAAGGCTGGATAACAGCTTCTGTCTGTGTGTCTCTTTCGCTTTGTAAACAATGTGACTGAGTCCTGGGCGGGACCCTGGATCCCAAGGTTGAGGGGGTGTCTGTTGATTGGGGTAGACATTTCCTACACAAGGACCGCCACCTGCTCCATTTACACACACATTGGGATATATTTACCAACACACACAGATATGCACGCGCACAGAAACACATACGTGCACATGTTGTTGTTTAGACACAGCCCTCATGCACATGTAACACAAGCACACACACACACACACACACACACACACACACACACACACACACACACACACACACACACACACACACACACACACACACACACACACACACACACACACACACACACACACACACACACACATACCCTTAGGGGACAGGTGGCATAGACCATACGTCGGTGATGCAGCGACCACAGAAGTGATTCTTTACTGCTGCCATCCTATCTGATTCTACAGGATAACCTTTGTAGAGCAAGGACACAGAAAGACAGAGACACTGTCTGACAACATCAACTTCTCCGAGATGGCGGGGGTGAATAGGGGAGGTTTTTGGTGCACCTGAGCTCAGCAGTGTATCCTAAAAGGGACTATTTTTCTTTTGTTTGATGGCCCCAGGTTATATTTTTAAGCATTATGTTTTTAATAGTCTGTGATTTATTTATAATAATACTAAAAAGTATAAATCATGATGTGTAAGAATCAACAACGCATACTTCACTTACATTTCTGTAAAAACAGCTCCTGCTAATTCTGCTCTACACTCACAGCAACGTTCTGTCATCCCCACTCCTCAAACAAGCCTGTCTTGAGATTGTCTCGGGTAAAGGGTAAAACCAAGGCTGTATTCAACATTTCAGACATTTAAATGGCTAGGGCTGAAAATTGAGTTTGTTGAAAGTGCATAATGGAAATCGGCTCGGGAGGAATGAGAATGGAAAGAAAGGAATGCCATTCTGAAGGAAAATATCACCTGCGATATGGCATTTGAATAAGAATCGAATGCGCTACACAACTTCTGAATTATCTCCAACTTTGAATAAAGAGAAAAGCGGCACGACCTAAACCTCTCTACACATTGCATACCTTCAAATGATCAATACTTACATTGCCTTTCACTGAAGCCTGAAATTATTGCACATGCTGTAAAAGGCCAAGATGTAAAGGGAGTTTTTTTTTGGAAGAGCAAACATTTGCAAAAGAACAAATGTCAGTGAAATTTACATAAATCCAAAATGAGCCAGAGGATTCTTCCCTGCAATTCTTCTTTTATAACTTCTGTATTTTTATTTCCAAAGAATAGATATTCACTTGAAATGAAACTATAAATTGTGGTATATTGATGAATTCAATCTGGGGAAAAGGATAATGACAGAAGAAAAATCCAACACAAGTCTTTATGATGATTGCACAAGTAGTGAGTGTGTGCTGCAATGTGACAATAATACATAATAGAACTGCCAGTAGCATTTATTTCATGCTGTGTTTAATTCCGCAGGAATAATGATAAAAGGAAACAATCAAAATGTGTGTGAACACAATAAAGAGAGCAACAGAATGGGCTATTACTCTCCCACAGGGAATGATTGAGCCCTAACTGGGGGTTGGCTGAATAAATCACACTCCTATCTACAGTAGCTTATGACCTCGAGTACATCCACCGGTTTCTTCCTCTACATGTTTGTGAGGGAACATATTTATAATACGCAAAGGTCTATCTATTCATGAGGGTATTTGCAGTACAATTTATATAAGGCTTTTTCTTTTATCAATTATTGTGTTGTTATTTTAAGAAAAGTGTCTGAAAGTGCATGCAAAAATCTATGTGAAACATTTTCAGTACACAATTAGCAACCATTTGCATTTTGTCCCATTGTTTCCTTTGTTACGCGTTAAACTAAACCTGTTAAATGATGGTTGTCCCCTCCTGCAGCATAACATATAAAGTCACATTCAAGATTCAAGGCTTTTATTGTCATTCGTACATAGCTACAGTGTAGTTATGTAGATGAATATCTTAGGTCCCAGGCTCCTCCAACAGTGCAACACAATAAAACAGATCAAATAGTGCAAGTCAATACAATAAAACAGAATAGAATAGAAGTAGTGCCATAAGAGTCTGCATGTATACAAGTGATACATCATTTGTGAGTTGCAAACACGTGAATGTTATGGATGTCCTTAGTTCAGGTGTTTAACAGTGGTATGGCCAGTGGCAGGGGTTCCCTAACTTTTCACTAGTGAAAAGAAATTCTGAAAAAAAAGAAAAAGTTTGAGAAATACTACGCTAGTGGTTTGTCAAAGACAAAAATGTCTATGCTAACGTTATTATTAATAATAATGAAAAAAAAAAAAATAATAAAAAAAAGTAATCAAGTTTTTTTTATAATTGTTTTTCTTTAATTTTCCTTTTTTATTTTGTAATCATCTCGCGACCCCCACTCGGGGTTTCGCGACCCCCCGGGGGGTCGCAACCCCCACTTTGGGAACCCTTGGCCTATGGAATGAAATCCAGGAGAAAGTCCTGCACCTTTAAGAAAATCTGTGTTTTTATTTACTTTGTTAAAGAAGGCTCCAGACTGAAAACAATGGGCCTTATCTGTATACTGCAGGTGAACAGGGAAAAGTTTTTAGGCTGAAGTGAAGGGGCTCATAAATGTGACTGCTAATGGTTGTTGTCAACAACTTATTTCTTAATTACAATTGTAATTTCAGTGTCACACCTGTGTGTTTTATATGCATGTGTGTGTGCATGCTCTCATAGATTTGTGTTAGTTGAAAAGTTGTCTACATTTGTATGTTAATGTGTGCCCCGGCATCTCATTGTGTTTTCATGCACACGTCGACCTGTGTTTGCGAGTGTGTGTATATATGGGTGTTCATTTACGCATTCCAAGGTGTGTGTGTGTGCATATGCATTTGTATGTGTCTGTGCGTGTGTCAACCCCTCCATTTCTATGGAAATCAAACGCAGCAGCAGCCACAAGTTTACACATTCCCCCTGTTTTGACTCCATTCAATCAACTCTGTGCATAATTACCCTGGTGCCGTATGGTAATCTATTGGGACCCAAATATTGCAGTTTGACAAATCCTTCATTTGTATACAGTCGCTACACAAAGCATCAATCGGCCTTTTGCATACACACTACCCAGGCCTCCCTCCTCACACACACACACACACACACACACACACACACACACACACACACACACACACACACACACACACACACACACACACACACACACACACACACACACACACACACACACACACACACACACACACACACACACACACACACACACACACACATCCCACCAGCCACGCCCCTCCCCACGCCCCAGAAGCACAGAGTAGTGTGGAACCGAAAGCAGGCTGATTAGGACAGCAAGACATGCTGGGGCCTGGATTTGTCATTAATATTTCCCTCTTCCAGATGGCGCCTCCTACAATGCTCAAAGATACCGACACTGGTAGCAGACAGGGAGAGGCCTTGCTTTGGAGGAAAGGACAGAAAAATAGTTAAAATATATATTTTCCCCCTGAAGAAGACCAGATGACAGCTGTTGGATACTGCCTCTATCTACACTTGTAATATGACAGCAGTTTTCCCGTCACTTTATGTATCTCTCATTTTAAGACATCCATCATATGTCAATTAAGTTATTCCTCTGTTTAGATTAGACTCAACAATAAAAAAGCAGGCGATCCATTCAGCAAACTCCACAATGATTCGCTTTTCTTAATCCTCCACAATTGTGTGCACATAATCTTCCATGCACACGTGCGACTACACAAATCCCCACAATCCCACATAGCCTGAGGTTGATTGTTTGAACCAGTGACATTTGGAGCCTTATTACATGCTCACAACACAACAAGGCACAACAAACAAGAAGACCAATTTCAGTTTTCTCTCTCCCTCTTCTGCCCCCTCACTGTCATTTTCTCTCCTCTTTCATTCTGTTTGGGATTGGGGATGAGGGCTGGGGAGGAGGGCTGCGGTAAACAAGGGCGGAGAGAGGGAGAGAGATTAGCACCAGCTAATAATCCCCTCTTTCAACACGTGCAGCTTCATATATCCAAATTAAAGTGGAGTGCAAGAAAAGGGGCTTATAAAACATTAAACGTCCTCTGGCTCCATTGTGGTGCGCACATCCCACCCCTCCCAGCTCTGCCCCGGGGGCCGCAGAGTACTTTGGGATTTGCAGCGCTGGAGTAAACCAAAGCCATACATCACCCAACTGATCAGGCCCGGGGAGAAGGGCCCGGGCCAATCATTTTGAGGTTAAACAATGTAATTTGGATCTTGTAAGTGCAATTTATTTTGCCTGTCAGACAGAGGCATTGAAACATTTTCTCTTTCTTTCCCTCCCCCTCCATTAGATAAAAGGAGGATGCTATTTAGGAGAGAGGGAGCAAGTAGCACGGAGGTGAGACATCAGCGGTCATTTCCACGTCAGAGAGTAGGGACCCGGAAATAAAACAAGGCCTCACAATCTGAAAATAAACATTATACCTGTCCATCTGGCAATGTGCACACAAGGCTTTGTATTTGATTTAAAATATGTTATATCATCAGGATAAGCATGCAGGGCTATTTCCTACATGTATCAGTGAAAGTCAGAGTAAGGGATGATAATGAATGTCCAACCAGCTGGGAATTGTGATGTAAATGCTTACATCAGTGCAAACAAGCTCCTAATGACAATGTTAAGGTGTTCATGTTTACCATGTTTACCATCCTAGCGAATTAGCCTGCTAAAATGCGCCCATTAGCATTAAACACAAAGTACAGCTGAGGCTGATGGGAAAGTTGTACGTATTTATATACGACAATAGTTCCAGATAAATTCATCGCGACAGACTACAAAATATACAAAATTGACCAAAGTAATGAGGGAAACATACTTTGAATTGCTACTCTGTACCAATTCAAACAGTAATTGTTAAGACCTTTCACTCATTACCACAAATGTCAACCTCTTGGTGGCTCTATTGGAAACATAATCATTTTTTTCTTGCGGCCATATATACCTGTACAAAGATGTCTTGGCAAACAAAGTTGTTGAGGGATTCCCGTCTGGATCAAAGTCATGGAACTGATGACGTTGTCAACCCTAGAGCACCGCTGCTAGCGTAGCTACAGTAAAGGCTAGAGGCCAATGTTCAGATTAAGTTCATTCTATAGTGGTAGCTCCTCTGCATAGGGAACAAATCAATTAAGCATGCTTCCACTGTAAAGGGGGCATGTTAATGAAGAGTTTTAAGTCTTGAACTGACTGAGGTAGGTATTAACAAAGGACCACTAAATATTTGATGGCTTTCCCATACACTGACTGTAAGTGTGCTCCGGACATGTAACAGTTAAAATCGACACAAAGCTCATTGATTTCCCTTAAGGCTACAGGGAAACCTTGTTAGAGAAGGTCAGGAACTTTGCCATTTGATCCCCTTGATGTCCCCTGTTTTCAAGTCCATCAAATTGTATATTTGGGATTTTTGGGATTCTCAAACATCTCCAAGATCAAAGACAGACAGAATAGGTCTTCTCTAGTAGCCACAACCAAAGTGTTACAGTGCTAACGACAAAATATCAGCCATTATCTCCACTGAGACATTACAGGATGTCTGAACAAGAATGGGATTACATACTCTCTGAATCACTCCAGGAGATTTGCTGACCACAAAGACCTAAAGTCAGTTTAATGTCCCTCCAGCGAGAGCTGTTATCCTCTCCTCGTGAACATATATTTTGGTTATGTCTCTTAATGTGTCCTGGGGTTGGTGTCGGTCAGGAAATCTCCTGTAGTTTAGAGGATTAGAAGCTACAAAGTGCCGCTGGTGGAAAGAAAGAACTAGCTATTTGAGCGATACAAGTGAATTAAGAGATTAAGATGCTTTAGAAAGACTGATTACAAAACCATAGGGGTTTAGGAATGGCAAGACAAACCTTGAGATGTGATAAATCCCTTGCTCTTCTCTCTTTTGCGCTGGCTATTATTTTGCCAACCACCAAAACCAACACTCAATCCATCAAAACCATTTGATTTGATTTGAGTCTTAAGATTAAACACTGTTTTAGACAGATGGAGGCATAGAAATGTCTTGGTGTAGGTTGGTATCAAGACTCATTTGTATTTACAGCCTTCCTATTCATCACCAACATGCAAGGCATGGCATTGATGTGATGCTGATGTGATGCTAAACAGTGACATATCTCAACATCGAATGGATTGTCAAGAATGTTGGTGCAGATATTCATGTCCCCGTTATGATACATTTTCTTAACTTTAATGATCCGTTGAGTTTTTATCTAGCGCCACCAGCACGCCAAGGTTGGATTTTTTGGTTTAAATTCAAATACCTGTACAACTAATGTCCTTTCCATTATCCTCAGATCTTCTTTGTGTTAATGACTGATTAGTAAAGTGTTCTAACATGCTACACTAAGACAATGAACATTACCTGCTTAATATCAGTATGTTAGCATTGTAATTGTGAGCATGTTAGCAAGGCCCCACAGAGCTCTAAATTCAGTTGATTCATTGTAAATAAATGTTTAGTGACAATTAGTCAAATTTAAAATGGAAATGACAGCATTGTCCTTATTTTTAGGAGAAAAGTGCAAATGAGACCCAAATGAACACCTTTCTTTTTTTCAGATGCCAAAAGTAAACCAGAAGAGGAGAAAAAGTGTTAATTTTCTTCATTATGACAGCCTATTAAAACGTGATTTTTTAATCCAGAGCATGTTGTGCAAATTAATAGGAACCATGTTTAATTGAAGTACAAAGCATCTCCAAAATCTACACTAATCGCATCAAAAATACAATTTTGTTTCTGTAAATCAAATTAAGAGAGGATTAATGTTGGTGTGTTGTTGATGGACTATTTGATGGCAGATAAAACCCCCTCACCAACAACTTTATCATCCATTTCCATCCTTAGCCATATTCCCACTGGGTAACATTGTTAATACGAAGAGCAACAGAAAAGTTATAAGCTATACTGCCAGAGATTATTCTGGAACAAATCGATCCTGCCAGGCAGTGCAACTGTGTCCCAGGAAAGTGTTGAGATGAGGAAGAACAAACGGAATGAATAAGAAAAAAAAATGGAGAACAGATCGGGGGAGATAGAAAGTGCTGGCCACTGCAAAGTCTCCAAACAAAGAGGATATGTGAGGCGTGTACCTCAAGCCTTTTTCCCTTAAAAGAAGAGCCAGTAAGCACTTTTCTCCGTGCTGAAAAGCTAGCTCTCGCTCTTCGTGTCACATCAGCAGTTTTTTAGCGAAGCTCACAAGCACCATATCCAGGTGAGGGGTGTATGTTAAGGATTTCTTCCTTTCCCCTATCAGTCTCCTTCACTCGTACACTCCTCTACCTCACCCCTCCACCCCCCGCCTCTCTGTTTCTCTTATCCTCTGCCAATATGTCTCTCCCTCGTTCTCCCCCTCTTCTTCTTGCACTTTACAATTCTCTTTCTGTCCCCCTCAAGATGTTTCAAAGCCCATATCACTCCTTTAAGTCTCTCCATCTCCATTTTCTTCCAATATCTTTCCCACAAACTCTGTCGTTTCAAATTGCGTTTGTGCATATATGTAGCTGTTTGTCAGCGAATTTCCCTCGCGTTGAAAAATCTACATTTACTTACTGTCCAGTGTCCGCAAAGTGTCCTACAGCACCTTGAAAATTAAGAAGAAAAACGGGTGGAATGCGAACATTTCAAATGCTAACCATCTATAGATTATGGCATCCAGTCCGTATCAGTTACAAAAATGTGTCGGCAAGATTTAGGGAATGGCTAAATATTGCATGTGTATTTTGTTAGAGATGCATATTCAAATCAATTTTAGTTTTGTTTCTGCAATGATTTTTTCAACATCTAATGGGTAATCACATTTTGGAAATCTTGTTTACTGATGAAGGACAAACAGAATATGTGCAAATGACTTTAAGCACACACTTAGGCAAACACACAGAAACTGGTAGCAGGCAAGTGAGCACATACACATACACAAACGCACACACACATGCATGCAAGGATCCCTGGGTGGTTGAATAGCAGAGCTATTCATGCGACTGGAACACCCCCGACTGTGAACACCACTTTCTCTAGAACGTGAAGCTGGGGCACAAATCACATTTTCTGCACAATTAAAGCAGAGCTGCGGCTAAGTGTATCAGAGCCTTGCTCTCTGCAGGAGCCCTGGGAGTCAGCAGGCCCGTCCCCTCTCCCCTCATAATGGCAATGTGATGAAGATGGTTTCTCTGTAATTAGTTTCTGAAAGTTCTCATTCAGCGAGTGAGGCCGCAGACGGCACAGCAGCAAGAAAAGGCCACTTTGTTCTGCAACCCTGCACTTACAGCACAAACCTTCTTTGAAAGGAACTTGACGATGAAGAGTATTGAAGAGTTGTATCTGTAACGTTTTGCTACAAAAAATAATGCTTAGACCTTTTTTTTTACTTATCAGTTTTTAAATCAAGAAGGGGTTCAGTGCCATTCCTTTATAAGAACATCTGTGCACTATTTTATTATTCCTGTTCATTTTCTAGTGTGCTTTAACAGAAAAATGCGGACCACAGAAACACACTCTAAAGACATCAAGCTAACCATTGCATTGAAAGGGAACATAAATACTGACTACCAACTCACCTAAGTTGCACGAATAGCATCATTAACCTCTCAACATGGAGAAGATATAGGCACAGAGCATGATAGTCTTCCTGAAAGCAGCAGATTTGCAACATGTTACTTAAGTGTGCTGAGTTTAAAGAGAACAAATGACTTTGTATTCACATGCAGCAATAAAAGCCAAGATAGTTACATTAGATTACCCCATTACCCTCTTTTCTATTACAAGAGTCCTCTAAGGAGAGACTGTGAATTCAAAGTTCCAGTGATACTTACAAGTAAATATAAGTTTGGTGAAGACTTTATTTGGGGGCTCAAGTGCAATCGCAGGAAGAAGCTTATAATCAGTTAGAAGAATAGCTGCTTTTTCTTGTCATCACTGCGCTGGTTTCTAAAAGGACTCCTGATGCTGGGGGCGGTGAGGGGTTTGTCAGGAGCTGAGACACTGACATAAAGAGACACTGATGTGGTACAAAGCACTGTGATTGGTGATTGTCTCCCAAAAGAAAGAGCATGGGACATTTTAGGTATACTTGATTTTGTGATCCAAATAAGTGACACATCTTTAATTGTATTGCTGGTTTTGAGGATAAAGAGAGCTGGAAGTAGCTGAGAGTTATAGCTTTGAAGGATTCAAAAGGTAAGAGAAGGAGATTGATTTAGAAATCAAGTGGTCCTCCCAGTGTAAATCACGCCAACTATATTTGTATTAGTGTAAGTTCACAAAATTCAAAATTATATTGACTGAACAAAAATCAGGAATGACTTTTCAGCGTTCAGCTTTTACTCTGATACAGCACAGACAGAAACAATTGGGGTACAGAGTATTTTTCTTAGGAGATAGATTAAAAAAAGACACACTGTCACATGAACACAATCACACGACATGTGCTGCAAGCTGTTGAGGTGCCAGTGCCACCAGCTGCCTGATGAAGGTCCTTCGCTTGCCAACTGGCTGATGAAAGGCCAGTGAAGCCACCACCAACAATATGCATGATGAGTGTGAGTAATCGAGATGATTAAGGTGGGGGTTTCCAATCTAATGTAGTATGAGACCACTGTCGTCCCTGTTGGAGTAACTCTTACGGTGCAATCACAGAATAATACCTATGGGTAGCAGTTGTATGGCAGTGTTGCGTTGTATTTATCCCTAATAAGCAGAAGAGGAAGATTTGAAAAATAAAACACTATAAATGAATTAGCTGCATTTATTGCACGGGTAACACGAGAAAGTTGCAACTGAGGAGACAGCCAATAAACGGTGCAGCTTGGAAAATAGAAATTCATATTTGTGACAAATGATATCTAAAGAAAAGTTGTTTTGGTATTTTCATGAGATTTATTACAAATGTCCTGCAATATGGGGGAGCTCATGCAGTGCACAACCTTTTTAGAGAACACAAATAGTTGGTTAGATTTTGGGAAACGTTGTGATTTGGGGAAAATGCTGTCACATAACGTCAATGGTTTACGATAATGGTTAATAATAACCTAAACAAAGCTGACTTTCTTTCTCAAACACTTGGGGACCAACCCATTCACAGCCACCTACTGTCCACCTGGACTTGTTGCTATTTATATAACATCACCTTTCTTTGCTACCGGTTACTATTATCGTTTGTTATGTGGCTTATTAACTAATTGAAGTGCATCTATTTTCACATGTGTAGCTACAAACATTGTATGAGAAAAACCTGTGTGTTGCATAATTCAATGCCAAAGGAGTAATACGTAGAAGACAGGCAGCAACTGCAGGCACATGGGGTGTGATTATTTTCTTTATTTTAGAAATAAAGAAAATAATCACGCCCCATGTGCCTGCAGTTGCTGCAACTGCAACATGTTCAACATGTTCATGTTGCTTTAAGACTTAAAGCAACATGAACATTTGAGCCTTGGCAGCGCCTTTAGATAATGGTTTATAGTGGATGTCTGACTCAGAGGGACAACAAGCACAGAAGCAGCTGATATTGGAAAATAATGAGCCCTAACCCTCTGATTAGTGTGGGTTAAGAGAGAGTTGTCTGTTTCAAGCTTACATGATTGGACGATAACAAACCTACAGCGAGTTTCTCCTTGAATTTTAAACTGCCCGACAAGCTGGGAAATTTACTGGGAGAAGCGAAGTGTTGTAACTTAACTGATTAGAGAATGAAAGAGTAGAGGCATAAGATTTAAGGATGAAGTCTTCCTAATTGAACTTGCGCTTAACTCCATTAAGTGATGCTATATTTCACTGCAATATCCCATAGGCAACAGGCTCCCTGGAATCGATAAAACATTGGTTTAAAATGACCTCTTACTCCTAAGAGATTAATATTTTCATTATTTAATTTCCAATAGAATAAATATGGTTCTGATGATCTTACGTGGCCCAAGAACTGGTCCTGGATTATTTATGGCAAATAAAATATCCATTAAAAGGACTTTAATATTAGAATAGGATAAAAAGAGAGATAATGGACATTTTAGAAGCATCTTAAAGGACCATAAGGATAACAATGAATCCTTTCAACACATTTTGTAGCCATAATGGATATTTGAGAGAAGGTTTCACTATCCTCAACCCCTGTGATGAAACCTGGGTTTTGCGAGAGGTAAAGTTACCACCAAGAATACATTGTTGAAAGCTGCACCAATATATGCTCGAGTCCAATTCGCTTCTCAATATGACATCTGTGAAGGGGGAGATTAGAGCATGAATCACAAATACTTCCTGCTGCCGCCTGGGATAGCCCTGAGGAAAATTCATGTGACCCAAGCATGAGGAATTCTCAGGAGCTGTCAGCCGAGATCAAACTCATTTGCCGACCACAAGCTCCGGCATGCACACACGCCGCTAACATGGACACAAGCTCTGAGATTGGATTATTGCTCGCTCCTCTTCTCCTCCTCCTCTCACTTCAGATTTAGAATTCCCATAGGAAAAAAGCAACAACATATTAATCATAAAAAATTACTTACACATAAATAAATTGCACATTGGATAATAAATAAATAAGGATCAAATACCTCGAGCCAATTTTAGTACTGCATGCACATACTTATGTTACTAAATATGATGCAGAATATATTTCTTTGAGATTATAATGAGGTTCTTGCTCTGTTTTGCCACCACGCTCTCATTAAAAACATTCAAGGTAAAAAATAAGGGGTCTATATTCCTTTGTTACAGGACTCCCTGTTCATGTAGCCTCACCTCTTCTATCCTATTAGCTGCCAACCCCTATTAGCTGACCTATGAACCATACATAAAAATATGCACACACACACACGCACACGCACACACACACACACACACACACACACACACACACACACACACACACACACACACACACACACACACACACACACACACACACACACACACACACACACACACACAAACCTCAAGGACAAACAAAGAATTTCAATAGACTTTATTCATTTTCATGTGCCTCTGCATTTGTGTGTTTATGCCTTAAAGCTTCACTCTGTTTCCATGGATGTGTTTGCGTGATATGACCATACGCCTTCATACACTGCCGGGGAGGCCTAACTTCTTTACTTTTTAATATTCTCTTTTCTCTGTCGGGCTAAATCATGTCCTGTATCCACCTGATTCTAAGCGCACACAGCATGCTTCAAGGCAGAGTTTGCCCGCAGAGGATACACAACACGCAGCCATGATTGACGGTGTCATAAAGTTGTGACGGTGGCTGTTCTTTTGTGTAACCGGGCCCGGAGTAGAGGGCCGAGGAGAATGTATGTGACTTGTGAAACTAGGGTGGCCTCACGTCGAGAGAGGCGGCAGAGTGGGGCTGGTAGGTCCCGCGGCTCGGGTGATAAGCTCAACACACAGTGAGCCCCGAGCCTGGAGCTGGCGGCCCTCGCTCCGCTGCACGCTGCTGCTGCTGTCACGTTCCCGCCACCTCCCAGCAGAAATAACCAGCACTAGCAGAGCTGGTGGCCGGATGCAAGGAGGTGCCAGTGGCTATAACAGCAGATATATCGCTTATGAGATCAGATGTCTGCAAGGCTAGAGGAGCATGAGAGACTGTGGATGAGAGAGAGAGAGATGGAGGGAGAGAGAGAGAAAGATACAGCATTCACATCAGGAGGAAATTGCTTTGCTGCCACCAGCCCTTCGGTGGTAAACACAGCGAGTTAGTGTGTGTGGCAGAGAGTGGGTATAATTGTCTTGACATGGACATTGTTTCGATGGACAGAAGGAGTGAGTAGTGAGAGAGGAAGAAAGTAAGGAGGGTGGGGTGAGTTGAGGGGGAGCTGTGAAGTATGGATTCAGGAAATTGGCATGGCGTTCACACAGTGCCTGGGTAAAAGTGGCTCAACGGCAAGGGGAGAAAATTGTTTATGAAGCTTTCCATCCCCGAATCTAAACTGAACAGCTACGGGTGGGAGGGGAACTGAGAAAAAAAAGCGGATGGGAAAGAAAGAGAGAAAATTGGATGGAAAAGTGTCTCGGGGAAAAGAGGGTGAATAAGAAAGCAGCAAGTGGAATATATGGATTAGAAATCAGATATAGCCCCAAATGAACTGCAGCCTATAGGCTCAAACTACAGCAGCACAGGGCTGTTTCCTCCCGTTCCTCACCTCAGAACCTATGGTTATGCACATTACATTATACACTCTCATAATAATTACTACTATAATTCACAAGCCCAACCATTCAGGCTGAATTTATGGCGCCATCATTTACGGTTACATAAAATGACATTGTATAAAAATGCAATTGTGCAGTATAGGGGCTATTTTGCAATGGGAGAGCCATATTACCTTGGTGACAAACATAATGCTTCTCGGTGGCATTGAGCCTAGTTGATAAACTGGCAGATGATATCATATTCAAGCAGAAAAAAAGATCATGAAATATTCAGTGTGATGAGCGTGTGCTGATAACATTAAATAATTGGGTGCCTACTGTATATATTACATACATACTGTAGGACTCCCCAAAGACAAAATACTTAAACCTTTATTTGAACTAGAATCTAAAAACATTTACTGCATTTGGCAAGTATGAGTGTCTTTTAGCATGCACAAATTACCATAAAAAATGTTCCACATGGCATTTGAAAAGCAGTTATATTCAGATATTAAATACCTTCATGAGTGACATACTCCACATTTCTGAAAGGAAAAACAAATTGGACCCAATAAATTACACTTTAAGGTTAAAGATCCTGGGTAAAGCAGTTGATTTGTTTACATTTCTAGAGTGCACACGTACAGCCACATTAGTGACTTATTTTATCTGAAAAACGTTATATCATACTCTGGCATACTGCTGCATGTATACGAATGCATGCCTTCCCTCTTTCTCCTTCCCTCCATTTTCCTATTCGCCCAGACAGTAAAACACAAACAGCCGTTCCAGTTTCGACTGTGTACGAGGGACCTGGCTAACCAGCCTTAGCAGCGAGTGTACCGGGTTCCCAACTCTGGCATACTGCTGCATGTATACGAATGCATGCCTTCCCTCTTTCTCCCTCCCTCCATTGTCCTATTCGCCCAGACAGTAAAACACAAACAACCGTTCCAGTTTCGACTGTGTACGAGGGACCTGGCTAACCAGCCTTAGCAGCGAGTGTACCGGGTTCCCTTCAGCTGTGGCACTGGGCCGGGGGGGCTGTGGGGAGATAATCCCGGGCCCCGCTGAGTGGAGCAGGCATCAGACACACAGGGAGGAGTGGATTACCCCGACTGGTAGAGATAGCAACACGCTGGAGGGTGGGGGTTGGGGGGGGGTGGGTGGGGGGTGGGTCTCCGGCCCAGATAAGAGCACATGGAGAGGAGCAGGGCGACAGGAGGGGAACAGACAGGAGTCCAGGATTGAGGTAGTAAGCAGAAGGGAGATGAGGATTTAGTGAATAGGGTCTTTAACGCGTTATAAACATACTTTTAATGCTTCAAAATCTTGTTACAGCACTGTTTATTTATGGTTCAAAGCACTCACAACTGTTTTAATTAATTTATAATTGATTGTAAGGTCAAGTATCATCACACTTTATAATTGTCACCCACTGATTAACTTTTTGCAAGGATTATAGTGTGTTATGAGTGTAGTTGTAATACATTATCAGTGTTATTGTAACGCAACTACTTTTTGTGGTAGTTACTGTGATTTAAATGGGTGCGTTACTGCGTTACATTATGTGATGGAACCGGATGGAACTGAACCGAATCTCCCTGCGGACGTAATTTACAATTTGTGGGGATAAAGGACGCAACAAAAATATTACGGTAAAATGTAAACTGTGTGCAGGACAGAAAGCATTGTCCACATCGAAAAACAGCAATGCTAATCTCCTGAAGCACCTAAGTAATGTACATGGGGCTATAAAACTAGTCGCCAAAGACCCCTCCGCCTCAATCACCGGCAGTGACCCAGATGGAGCAACACCATCTAAACAGCCGAAAAACGATCTTTTTAAATCGCACTTTTGTGTTTTATTGTTCCACTATTTCATAATGATAATTGCTACAATGATGGGGAGTTGTCTTTTCTCTTGTGCCACAGAACAACACAAAAACTTGTATTTGTATTGTTATTATTTTTAAAGTAAAGTAACTTGTTACTAGTTACTTTTATAATTTAGTAACTAACAAAGTAACTAGTAACTATAAATATTGTAGTTACTTTTTAAAAGTAACTTGCCCAACACTGTACATTATACAGATTGTTATGCATTTTAATCAATGTAATAATACATTATAATTATAAGCTACTTTAAGAGGTCGTTGTAAGCTTTCAGTAAAGAAACAAAATCTCTGAGGTACACATAGAGGCAGATTTAATACATGAACCACTGTTTATAGTCATTGTTTGCTAAACATTAGATTTAATGATTTAATTGTCCCTTTATAAAGGGACAATTAAATCATTAAATCTAATGTTTGACTGTTTCTATACACTGATTGAATGTATATGTATAGATGTCTATGTGTGTATGTGAATTGAATGTATATATGTATGTTGATATGTATGCATATGTACATGTGTAGACATTTGCTATTTCAAACAACCCCTGTGTACTTTTTCGTTTTTATTTTACTTTGACAAATTTTGTTTGCTATTTCATTTGTCACTTTCGGGTCTCTAAAAATGTATGATTTGAAAAACTGTACTTGTACTATAATGTGAACCCAAATAAATCAAGAATTACAAATAAATAAAAATCTAATGTTAATTTCCCTACATGTCCCATTGCATGTCTACTGGGTCTCAAGCCAGATGACAATGTTGTAAGGACTGCCGATCGGCTCTGGACATTGGGCTGTTTAGCCACAAAAAGACTTGTCCTACTAAATTGGAAGGAACGCAAACCAGCCTGCTTCACTAGGGACTCATGGCTGAGGGAGTATCTGGACCTGCTGAATATGGAGCGTGTAGCTTCTCTGCTGGGAGATTTTGAGGCGAGACAGGAGAATTACGGTTCACTGTCCGCAGCTCTCCTATCTGACCCTGTCAATATGGCATCTCCTGTGTAATGTCTGTATGTAATGTCCTGTGTATGTAACCATTTGCTGTCTTAGGAAGTCATCCTTGTTTTGTGTTTTTTTCTGTTATCTGGTGCAATGTCTGTGTTTATCTTATAACTGAAAAAAAACAAAAAAAACATGAAATCTAAAATGAAAGTGAATGAACACAGTATTTTGACACTTGATCTTATAAGTCTTTATATAATAATATAATGTGTTGTGTTCACACCAAATGTAGCCCTTATGTTAAATGTATTCGGAACCGAAAATGTTCCATATTATTTTTTAATGTCTCATGGTTTACCTCAGCATTAGTCAATATTCTTTATATCATTCACAGCATTTCAAAAATATCGATAATCTCAGTTCTGTGGAAATTGCTACATTGTGACTCATTGATTCAGCTTGCATTACTGATGTGCAAAATTGGCCTTTCAATAGCCTCTCTATTTGGAAGGTATTGACATTAACAGAATTACCCGTATATACTCTCAGTATATATTACACCTCCTCTTACATATTTAAGGCAGCTATTTGTTTATAATTAGTGCTTTTCAACAAAAATGAGTCATGTAAAAAACATCTCTTGAACTCTACCAAGCACAGTCAGGCAGCATTTAAGGTATATTCATGAAGCTATGAGTCATTGTCTTGTTATCACTAATGCTACCTTCAGGCATTCAGAGGGCTGAACAATAAATATTGTAATTACACATTATTAAAATGGATCACTACTGTATTTTATTTGACATTAGAAAGGTTGTTGACAGAACCACACTAAATGTTCACTCTGTTTGAATAATAAGTAGTCTTGAGCTACAATGGGCTATAAGGAGTTAACCTGAACAATTCTCCCTCCTTTAGACACCATTGATCTTTTCACACTAATTAAAGCATAGCCAGGACTATTTAACCAAGCTAACGAGAACAGGCAAATTCAGCTTTCCTAGCACTGGGAGACCATAGCAATGAAGCACCCTTAACCTGCAAACAGAGAGAGGGAAAGGGAGAGAGCTGAAGATAATTAACTACATTTCGAACACAGCAATTAAAAGGCAATAGGAAAAGCCAGTTAACAAAAAAGTGTAAGCAGACACACCACATTCATTTATTTAGTTCCGAGCAATACACTGCCAAATTAAAGGAAAGATTTGGGAAATAGAGATAGTCTCATTATTGAATACAGTGAGATTGAAAGTCCAAGCCTTTTCATCACCATGACGTTGCCAGACAACCAGCAGAGTCTCCAGAAATGTACGGGCCCAGTTACACATGCACGAAAGCAGGCGAGTCGCCATCGTCCTCCATGATGAAAATGTACTTTGCTATTAGAAGCCATGTCTTTTTTTGCCCCTGTGCTCGTTTAAAATGGAAGTGGACAGGAGGTCAATCTGGCCGACGCGCTATACTGTGTGGATAGGATACCGTTTGTTGTGTTTCCTCGAGAATTGGCAGGCTGTTCTCCTGTTGCCGAGTGATACAATCAATTTATTTTCTTGTATTCATCTTAATTTAGAGTTAGTCTATATCCATCCATATTCGGTTTCCACGTGTAATACTTGTGGCGTTTACATACACCTGCGCTATAGCGGTCAAAACCCATATTCCCCATTCGGAATACCTTACTGTTCTCGGCCAGAAAGTAGTTAGTCCCTAACACAATTTTGTATATCTTTTACGACTTCAGCAAAACAGTCTTAAAGGTCCCATAACATGCTTTTCCGGTTATTACCCGTCCCCTTGTGTGTTATGTGGCTTTTTCTGCATGTAAACGGTCTGCAGAGTCACAAACGCTCAAAGTACACCCTGTAGCGAGTAAAACTCTAACACAGAAAAGACCTGTCTATGCTGCCCCAAAACACCTCGTTGGAGATATTTATTTTTCCATTTTTAATCTTCCTGGTTATAGTGACGTAACGGTCATAGTGACGTAACGGTCATAGTGACGTGACAGTTGGACCAATCCGCGGAGCTCCTCACACACACACACACACACACACACACACACACACACACACACACACACACACACACACACACACACACACACACACACACACACACACACACACACACACACACACACACACACACACACACACACACACACCAACACACACACACACACACACACACACACACACACACACACACACACACACACACACACACACACACACACACACACACACACACACACACGCACTCAGCCTTATCTTTTCTCAGCCATGGCTGTGAGTGTGTGTGTGTGTGTGCTCAGGCTGAGTTCTGTGGTGTCTCGCAGACCCCACGCAGCAACCAGGAAATGAAGGCAGTAATCCAGCTCACATTGTCCGCTCCTCAAGCCTCAAAGGGCGGAGCAGCGAGCCCCGCGACGTCCCGCCAACACGACACCCAGACCCCACGCAGCATTCTCATCTGTTTGTCATTGCTTGTGTCATTTTCTGGTTGCTAACAAACGCCATTGTAACACATACGCTGATGTTCCGCTGTAAAGGTGGTGGACTCATCAGAACAGAGCTGACCAATCAGAGCACAGCGTGCTCATAGGGAGGGGGGGTCAGAAGCTCCAACAAGCCGTTTAGGACAGAGAGTGAATACACATACTATACAGAGATGCTGTATGAGAAACCAATGTGATTTTGGAACATTGAACAATGTAAATCTATTCTAGTAGACCTCAACAATGGAATTATGATCAATAGAGATGGCCATGTCATGGGACCTTTAACACATTATTTGGTGAGCCCTAAATGTGCTGGTAGGGTCTTTTTGTATCTTTTGACAGAGCCAGGCAAACGGTTAAGCTAAGGTAGGCTAAGGTAAGTATGGATGGAACTCTACCTCAGAAAGCAAATAACTGTGTTTGCCAAAATATCAAACTATTCCTTATAGGTCGGCGTATCTAAGGAACCTGAATTTTTTTTTGAAGAAGTTATTTGTATCAAAACAAATTATTTCTTCTATGGTTTTCCATTTGAAGTGTCCCCATGATAAAAATGTGTGAGTGTCTTCAATCCGGTAAATTATAACTGCTTATCTACCCCATGTAGTAATAGCCAAACTATGCCTAGTATATTCCCCCTGATCTATAGGCAGCCGGATAAGCGTCTCCATGCTCTCATCAATTAACTTCCTCCATTCAGTAAATCTTAGATCAATTATAAAAAGGTGAAAGCAGAGGGAAAGCAGGGAGCAATTTACAGAAATGAAACGCAACCAGTAGGCTAGCTCATCTGGTGATGCTCACCTGGGGGCATCTGCTAGCTGAGGTAAAATCCCCATACTATGAGGAGTCAGGATCAATAATGCATCTGCTTGCATGTGAGGGACGTAGCTCAAAGGCATTTGCTTATCTCGGATGCCAGTTACCTCTTTCATCCCGGGGACATGCCGCGCTCGTGTGTGATGGGGAGCGTGTGTGCGAGGAGGTCGAGAGAATGCAGTATTTACACACTTCCCGTCATGTGTTATTTATCTCACACCTTGATGTTTTCATCTACACCGTGCCTCTGAGGAAATCAGCTCTCATAAAGCAAGAATCAACACAGGACTTTTAAGTTACTCATGCATCTGTGTGCTTATATTTATGTACCTGTTGTCCTAGTTACAGAAACTATTTGCACTGAGTGTTTGCTTCATGTAGAGGTTGACTTAGTCTAAAAAGGTCAAAATAACTTAGACTAAGCAGCATAGTTTCTAAAGAGCATAGTTTCCATGTGCAGTAGGTAAAACACGTCACTGCTGACATTTCAGTCAGTTTTGGAATTTCTCATTGGGCTTTATCCAATTGTTCTTAAACTTAAAAAAACTAAAAGAAACCTGCACATTTCAGGGAAGTTATGAAATGCACCAATTATTTTAGATTTAGGATTTGTACTTATGTTAAAACCCTTTCCAATGCAAGTGCACATTTACATTGAGTGTGATGTGAAATTCACATGTGATGTGTTAATATATATATATAATCATCTGGCACACGCTTTCAATTGACAAGGCCAATGGATTCAACATTATCTAATTAATCTGACGTAAAATCTTTCAGAAAAAACGTATTGGAGATATTGGTGAATGAAGCCAATTGTTCTTAACTGATCTGGACCTGCAGTATTGGTTACTTTGTCCACACATAAAACCGTGAATGTGAATATGCTGCTGAAATGACTGTCAGTTAAATTGACAACCTGTGGATGTGTTTTCATAACATACTGGTCAGGCTAATTGCTTAGATGTGGATCTGCATAGACACAGCTCGACACACTTTTACAACAAAGCCGAGCAGGGCAAGCAAATGAGCGGTCAGACAATCTGACAGGTTATGGACAAATCCACAGTTCTACCATATTATCTAAACCTAATTATTTGGAGGCAAACATACAGTAAGTATCAACACATTCAAGTAAGTATCAACACACTCAAGATGTCCATTACAAGTTTGAGCAGCAGCATATCCCGACAATCAATTAGTGACTGAAATAGGATTTTAACTACAGGAACTACAAAAATGAGACCGATGCTGGAAAAGATTTGCAAAACGCAAAGCAAATACATTTATGTTTTTTTCCGCCGTGTGCTTGTAGTGAGAGTAAGGTAAGCGTGCCTCCCACAACAATTTCCCCATGCTTGTTTGTGAATCCAACAGAGAAACAAATCACCTCGCCAGCCGCCGAGTGAAGTAGTCGGGGAGCAATCAAAGAGCAGACGCAGAAACTCTGCGAGACACATTTTCAATGGGGTGAGAAAATTGCTACTGTGGCGATTGTTACACTGTGAGCTGACCGTGTCGGGGAGGGAAGGCAGACTGTGGCTGTGACATGAAACAATGTCTAATCACTTGTCTTTCTTTTTTATGTATAAATAATAAGTCTGATTTGATCAAGTGATGTAGAACACTGAAACACAAAAGAGGTAACTACCTTAAATATTTTAGTCATTATTTTCCATTGATAATCTCAGTGAGAAGTAAATATAATAAATTACATGTTCGCTCACAAACACAATGGGCGTAAACTGGCTCAATCTGAATATGTATTTAGGCACACTATTTAGTCTTTGAGAGATTGTGTTTTTTACCTGTTTTGTCTTCCATCTAAATGCCATTCAAAGTCTAGCTAAGGACAAAACAAATGTACGCTCCTCTGCACTGCCAGCCCATGTTCGATTTCAGCCTTTGTTGCATGTCATGCCTCTTTCTCTCCCGCTGTTTCCAGTCCGCCTCTAGTTTGTCAAATAAAGGAGAAAAATACAAAAAAAGAAAATACAAAAACAGCCAGAGCCTTGCATGGCAGCCCAGCCATGATCTGTATGTGTGGGTGAACGTAAGTCATTGAGGAGTGCTTTGCACTGCTCTCGGGCACTATATAAGTCCATTCACCATTTACTTGGTGCGAGTGTCTACCAATCACTTCAATCAGATTGGAACAAATGTTACACATTTTTAACTGGTCAGGTTTGGATCAAGGCCAAAGGTGGGAATAAGAGTAACTTTAAAGCTGCGATATATAGATACTTGTCCTGTCTTTCCTTTCAGAGAATTCTTGTGGGGTGGATTAACTGAATAATTGATTTTCTGAATAATGAACAACAGGGACATGAATTCCACAAATAGCCATATTGGACAGCTATAAATGATATTTGCCTTGGTTAATACTTTCATTGTTTGAAGACTAAAAGCAGAATAGGCTCAAGGACTGTTGACATTTATTTTCGGTGTGCTGCTTTCCCTGCAGCCTTTATGAACATAATATAACCTAAATAAACTTACATTTTTCTATTATTTTGAAACTTGCAGCCTTTTGTCATGCAGGTTGAATGGTTGAGCCTCAGTTTTTGAGCATGGATGTTGATTAAATGTAGTTGGTGTGATGATATACAAATGTAAAGGCCTTGACTTGACTGGAGACAAAACGGTTTATTTGGATTGACTTAAGTCGTCCATAGACTGTCAGATAGGATTTGTTTAGTTTTTTCAGAGGCTCCACATTTGCAGTTATTGACGGGTGAATTGCAGAACATAATGGCAAACACATGTCAGCGTGATTGCTTATTGTATAGGTAAGCGACAGTATACAGCAACATTTATTGGCTAACCTGTCTTACGGTCAGTAACATCACTTTCAATTATTTGTCATCTGTGGATAGAAAATGTTTACGTATTGAACCTTATATGTAACATACTGTGAAGCACTATTGTCCCAACATCCTGTTTCTACCTTCTTCTACCTCCATTAGCGACTTTCAATATTTTTGACTAAAAACGTGTGATTTTACTGCCATTATTTCAGTAGATATAACACTCACTCAGTTCCAAACTGCAGAATAGAGCTCAGGGTTTTGTAGTTATTTACAAATTATTTGACTAGGATTGCATGATTCATGATTCAAATTTGTTACACAGTTCAAACGAAATAGGAGACAAGCAAGAAACAAAGAGAACTTAAGTGAGGAAAGAAATAAAAGGAGGTGAGAATTCAGAAGGGACGAAGAGAGATGACAGATATGTCTCAATAAATCACTGCAACTGTAGGCCTTCACACTCTGCTGTTCAGTGGTTGCTTTTCTGATTCATTTTGACTCACAGTTCATGTCAAAGTACACCCTGTTTCCTGTTAACGGTTTAAAATCTTGCCCCCGGATCCACCCACTTCAGTTTTGTTACTGGATCGCAACAATTTGTTTTGTTCTTTCAAAAAGTGTACATACCAGCCCTCTACTTTTTGAATCAAAGCGTCACATCTGTAATTGGATTTTCATGTAGGCGGGCTTCTATCTGCTTTCCAAGTAACACATACGCTGACAACCATACCCCAGGACTGTTAAAACCCTCCTGGATCAGCAAACTTTGCTGAGCTAAGAAGAAGCTTTTTTGGGTAATGCCCCTTTTGGACCAGTTCCCTGCGGCTCTCCTCCTGCTTCTCCCCTCACCTCTCTCTGAATTGGTTAATCACATCTCTTAAAGCCCGGCCCATTGTGCCCAGCAGCCAGCCTCTGGGGTGATGCACACAGCTCCACATCAAGACACACAGACATTCACGTTGCGTGGCTGGTGTGTTAAAGTGTTTGGTACATGTGGCGCCATGTAGTGCAACATACATCTGCGTTTGTGTATGTGTTGAGCTGTTGCGGACAGGATGTGGGGCTGGATGTCAAATTGCGTTTGCCTTAGCGAATGGATAACCTTGCACGCTGCCACACACACATTCACACAAGCATTTACGCACTAGACAGACACATGCATGAATTCACTGCATCCCCTTGGCAATGTTTGGTGAATCAAAACCAAGGTCAGAAAGAGTTCAGTGCGCACACATGCACCCGACAGCCTCAGATCAAAACTATACAGACACACATATTTCTTGCCTATTATTTCCATATTTATACTTTGGCTAAGAGTTTGCAGCCCTGCAGTCAAATTCCTTAGATCCTATTCAGCCACTGAGGATAGAGTTTTCACTCTGTTAACTGTGTTTGGTATTCAAAGAAATGCATGGGGTGGAGAAGGCTGCTCAGCTAATGCCCACAACATAAACAAAAGGGATATAAAATATTCATGCGCCTAAAACAAGGACGGAAAAACAGTGTAAGCAAATAAGATATTTGCTTTTAGGCTCGCCTGTGCAAAACTATAGCTTGATTAGTTGTCTCTATATGCTTAATTGTGTGAATTAGGTTAAGTTCAGTATAAGAAAAGTTCCTGGTTTGTAAAAAAATGCAGCACAGAGGAAAATACACAATTAGAGTGAGGAAAATGCAAACTTAGCAAAGTAGGAACAAAAAGAGGCTTAAAGCGCTTTAAGCAAAGTGTGAACAGAGAAACGTATTCAGAAGAAGAGAGTTGGAGAAACAGACAGATTTAAGGAAGAATGTGAAAGCGCATTGATCAGTGTGGATTGGAGAACAAGCACAGCGTGCTGGCTCAGTGTGTCGTGGGCCCGGGCCCAAATCAGTCAGACAACACCTTAGAAATTCTCAATAGCTTCCTTGTGAATCAGCCGTCCCCTTTCACGGCTGCCTGGAGCAGATAACAGGCTCAACTCTGTTAACAATCTCACCTAATAGACTTCCCCCCTGTCAATCACTTCTCAAAATACCAATACAACCCAGGTGCTGCCTCCCTCATTCACGTGCACGTGCAGGCTCACACATACTCTACTGCAGTGTTTCCCAACCGGGGGTACGCGTACCCCTAGTGGTACGTGGGTGGCCCCCAGGGGGTACGTGAAAAGATTTTGAAAAGTAAAAAAGAAAAAAAAAAATTTGATTTTAGATTTTTTTTTATTAAGATTTTTACAGGAAAACTGTACCCAAATAATGAATAATGCATAATCTGTAATAATGTAACCAAAATTGGGGGCATTCAAATTAAGTAATAATTTGCTGGCTCTATATTATTATTGGCGCGGCGTTCAGCTGTCAGGTGTTACATCATCATCATCATTGTAGTGGCGCGCTGGTTTTCTTGCTAGCTAGCAAAATATCAACATCCTATCAAGTGAATGCGCTGGTGTTTATTGAGATCAACATTTCTGTTAACATAATCATTATGGATCAATGGCTGAGTCGAGCGGGTTCATCCAGAAACAACAGCACAGGTGATACTGCTGAATCAGGAGAACACGTTCTCAAGAAAATGAAAACAGAGAAGGTGAAGAATCGTCAGTTTGGTGAACATTATGTGCTCTCCGGGTTTACGGTCACAACTACAGAGCCACCGCAGCCAATGTGTTTCATCTGTGGCGACGTGCTTTCTAATAATAGCATGAAACCATCCCATTTACATCGGCACCTTAGTACTAGACATCCCGCCTGTGTGGGTAAGCCTGCAGAGTTTTTCCACCAAAAGCTGGCTGAATTTAAGGGAAGCCAAGAAAAACTAAAGAAAGCGACATCGGTCTCAACCTAGGCCTTGGAGGCATCTTATGCCGTGTCGCTACTCGTTGCTAAATCGAAAAAGCCATTTACCATAGCCGAAGAGCTAATCTTGCCTGCTGCTATAATTCTCGCAGAAACTATGCTCGATAAGAAAGCAGCTGATGTCCTGAAGAAAGTGCCGTTGTCAAATAATACTGTGTGCCATCGGATCGACGACATGGGAATTGACATTATTGACCAAGTGGTGGAAAAATGTAAAGCGTCTGGTAAGTTCGCTTTGCAGTTGGACGAATCAACGGATGTCAGTGGGGAAGCACAACTGATTGCGTTTGTGCGTTACAAATACACTTTGGAGATGAACGAGCACATTCTGTTTTGCAAGAAACTCACGGGGAGAACTACCGGACAGGACGTTTTTAACGTTATTGACAATTTTTCTCTCAACACAAGCTGGATTGGAAATCCTGCTCTCATGTGTGCACAGACGGCGCTGCGGCGATGACCGGCAGAGTAAATGGATTAATGGCCCACATAAAAAAGGTAAACCCTGACGTTACATGGACGCACCGCATGATTCACCGAGAAGCATTAGCTAGCAAGAGAATGAGTCCAGACTTAAACGATGTTTTGAATGATGCCGTAAAAGTGATCAACTTCATACAGTCCAGGCCTTTGAATCATAGACTGTTTCAGTCACTTTGTGAAGACGGTGGGTCAGAACATAAACAGCTCCTGCTTCACACTGACGTCCGCTGGTTATCCCGAGGGAAGAGGTTACAGCGGCTGTTCGAGCTACGCATTGAAGTGAGGGCCTTTCTGTCGGACCACACACACCCACTTGTGGCTATGTTCCACGACGCTGACTGCTTAGCTCGGCTGGGATACCTCTCTGATATTTTCAGCAAACTCAACCAGCTGAATCTCTCTCTTCAAGGTAAAGACACAAATGTTCTTAGCTTGTATGACAAAGTGTGTGGATGTATGGAGAAGATCAAGCTCTGGCAGAGCAAATGTGAAAAAGGGGATACAAGTTGTTTCCTGCAGCTGAACGCATACATTGCTACTGGTCAATGTGACAGAGCTCCAATTGTGAAAATAGTACACACACATTTGTCCACGCTCAAGAATGAGTTCAACTCCTACTTCCCTGATATTGACAACAAGTCATCCACACTGGACTGGGTGCGTAATCCATTTGTGACGTGCATTAACAGCAGCATTCCCGCCAGACTACAAGAAGACCTCATACAGTAGATGTGTCCTCAGATAGGAGCCTGAAGATGAGGTACTCAAGCACACCACTGACACAGTTCTGGTGTGGTGTGGAGAAGGAGTATCCTGAATTGGGGAAACATGCCCTGAATGAACTGTTGCCTTTTGGGTCCACATACCTGTGTCAGGTGAAATTCTCCGCCATGACCCACATCAAGACTAAACACAGGAACAGACTCAACTTGGAGAATAACCTGGTCACAGCTGTTGCAACAATCTCCCCCAGACTCACAAAACTGATGAGGGAGAAACAGGCTCAAGTGTCCAGTAATTGGTGAGTTACCTTACTTTATTTTTTAAGTCTTTAAACAATGGCTATTATAATGTATATGATTAGTTATGATTGAATATGATTTAAGTGTCACATTAATTGTCGCATTGGGTCACACAGACAAAAATATCCTCCTTTCTCTATCTCTCCTCGTCACTTCTCTCCTTCTTCCACTCCCAGGTTTCACCTTAGCTACACACACACACACACACACACACACACACACACACACACACACACACACACACACACACACACACACACACACACACACACACACACACACACACACACACACACACACACACACACACACACACACACACACACACACACACACACACACACACACACACACAGCGGGTTCTGCCACAATATATAGGCTATTAATATATCCTGGGGATCACCACGATTAATTGCGTAGTAGGGGGTACTTTAGGTTGGCTTGAAATGCTTTGGGGGTACAGTACTCAAAAAAGGTTGGGAACCACTGCTCTACTGGACACCCATGCATACTTTCTTGCTTTTTTTTACATTTATCATCTTTGCCTGCTTTTCATTTGTGGGTCTGTTGTATTTGGAGTTATTGGCAACTGCACTTGCATTTAGGAACTCAAATAATTGACAAGTAGATGCATACTGTATAAGTTTAGGTTCATAGTGGTTATATATACATACTCCGAAGTTAAACATTTGTCTAAATATAAACTTGCATTCAACCTTGATTATTGTCCTATCCCTGAAAAAACAAAACATTTAAGTTATTGTAAATTCAAGGGAAAATGTAAATAAGGCAGTGAAAGTATAACAATTGTTGATCTCAGAGACTACTAACAATATGTCCAATTATTGTTCCATGTCCACTGCAAGGTTTCTAAGTATAGAGGGTGTTGATTGCTGTACAGATTGTAAAGCCCCCTGAGGTGAATTCTAAATTTGTAATATACGGCGATATAAATAATATTTGATTGATTGATTGATTGATTGATCTTCCGCAGCATGGTAGAATACTGTAGAAACAATAGGATACAATGGACAATAACCAATGTATGATGCAATTAAATGCAGTGCTATGCGATGCAGTAACATGATATGACATGATACAATATGATATGCCACAATGCAATATGATAGAGTACAATGTGTGATACGGTTTGATATAATCAGATTACTGGTCCATAGGAGCAGCATACACAAGCAAAGTCTGCAATCTAATTTCCTTTGATTAAATGTATGCCTCCCACAGTCGAAAGCAGAGCATGCAATTGTTTCTGGTGTGTGTGTGTGTGTGTGTGTGTGTGTGTGTGTGTGTGTGTGTGTGTGTGTGTGTGTGTGTGTGTGTGTGTGTGTGTGTGTGTGTGTGTGTGTGTGTGTGTGTGTGTGTGTGTGTGTGTGTGTGTGTGTGTGTGTGTGTGTGTGTGTGTGTGTGTGTGTGTGTGTGTGTGTGTGTGTGTGTATATATGTTAGTTACAGCTCTTGGGGTTTCAAAGGCTGTATAACCCCCACAGTGACACCCTCCCACATGCTTTTCTGTCAGCTGGCACATTTCTTCAGTACCCATACTGCTACGACAGACGGGCTCCTTACCTCACACTGTGCAAGATCAACACATGCTGTGCCTCCCTCTGCCCTACCACACTGCAGATCCTGTGGTGTCCCAGGTGTGAATCAAGTGGATCCTAGATTAGAAGCACCCCAGTATCCCTGAACCTGCCTTCATGATGTACCTCCTGCTTTTTAAATAGTGAATGTTATTTCAACCATTGTTTTATCTGCCTGTTGGGTTGGAGGGCACCATTGTTTCTCAAAAGACTTTAACCTAAATGTCAAGATGCACTCTGCTGAGCCAAGCACAAACCAAAGTAGTGGACTATACTTTTAACATCCAATGCTTTGAAAATACAATGGAAGTCTAGCTGCTGGAATATTGCTTGCTGCAATTCCTTGTCTGTTCCATGAACATGGAATGAACAACTCAGAAATTGGTCTTTCTCCCTAGCTCCGTTCTTGCAAAACACAGGAGGCCATCTTATTGATTGTGGGTCTTTTTTTTTAGTACTCATTGAAGCTTGAATGGATGGATTTAAAAATTTATCTTTCTGCTTTTGAAACCATTCTTGTGGGAAAATGTCTACTCCGCTTTGATATCTCAAAAGTAAGATATCTTTCATGGCTGTTTTTTAGGGCATAACACCAATGTTGGGCCTTTAGTGTGACAGAATACACCAGCACAATGAATATAACTGACATAAATGTGAACACTTCAGAACATCATTTATGTGTTTTGATGAATACACCCAAGCATAAACAAGTGACGCTAAGTGCTACATATGTTTACTGGTACTAAGCAAGCCAAATAAAGCCAATTATGTACTCCACATGAGGGGAGCCTGTAAGCTAACGTTTGAAGGATAAACAAGCCCTCTGACTGCACAAGAGGCACTTAGACAAAAAACGACCTAACCCCTCCTCTGACCCCTTGATTGAAAATATATCAGGGTCATGACGCATTAGCACAGTCGTAACATAAATAAACTGGACATGCACTAAGAACTGTCAGTTTTTATTTATTTTTTGCGCCACACATCTACCAATGTACTGAAAAACGACATACTAGTTTAACAAGGAGGTACAATGTAATAAGAAGTGAGGCTCTGGGATTATTTATACTCTTAATAAAGTCACACTTAATGTTTCAGTGGCAATAGTATGACTTACTGTACCAAGCAAAAATCTGATAATTGAGAATAAGTTAAAGAGATCTTCGGGTGTGTCAACACACGTTTCTTTGACATCAATATCTGTAGGCTACTCTAACAGCTGTAGACTAGCATCGCCCTCTTGCCTTTTATAAAAATGTTTCGGCTACTGTCTTTTAGTTTGACATGTTAGTTTTCACCATGAGCACCAACCAGGGGATCTTGCCCTCATACTTTGCATGAAGCCGTCAGTCAGAGCTAAATCTGACAGCCTTAGAGCGAGGAGGACGATCTGTTGGAAACGCCACGTGCTGCGATAAAAGCACAACATTTATTGTTTGCCCGGCTGCTC
>NC_136903.1:81009352-81209352 GCF_949606895.1 Notothenia rossii | reverse complement strand
AGTGCAAACACTGCACTCCAGACAGCGAGTGCAAAGGAACAATGAATCACAGCGAAGACAAGTGGGTGAAAATAAAGAGAGACAGAAACTGAAGTGACTCCATACCCGCAGTTAACGGTATATTTTCTTCCACCTTGCCAGAGAAGTGGCTGCTAGGCTGAGTACGGAGCCGAGGGGCAGAATTGAAAAGGTTGGGGTCAACTTCATCTCTCCGCTCTTATTCTCCACTCTATCTCACCTCAATCTGGCCAATACAGACTCTGCCCAGACCCGGAAAGTTTTCCCATTCAGATTCCAAAAAAGTAATCTGGGAAACTCCATTTCCGTTCCCCACAGATGAGCACGAATAGAGCTCACAGGCAGTTGAGTTCAATGTATCGCATCAATACATTGTTTACAGGAGCCCCCTGAGACACTTTTGTGGAGGACTGCTTTTGAAACACCCTTGTCTTGATTTAAAATTACTGCTATCATTACATTAGATGTTATAATGGCATGGTATTTATGAATTCAAATTAAATCACATCGTCATAGAGTGAAAATTAAGATTTTGGTAATAGGAAAGATTAGATTCATGAAGATATTATTGAACATACACGTTGTATGTCAGAAAAATACTCTTGTAAATACTCAGATAGTAAACACTCTTTGAATGTCTGTCCTGTAAAAGTTACGCTACCACTAGCAGCCAGCTAGCTTATCTTAGCATAAAGACTGTTAACAATTGAAAACCGTCTTACTGTCTAAATATGTTCTGCCAACGTGCAGCCCTCACTTATTAACATGTTACATCTTCCATGTTGAATCTCTACCAAGGGACAGGAAGTTACTGTGGCCAATCAAGAAATTGTCCAACCCATAATCCGGCAGTAACATCACAACATGTCGTTTTAACAACTTTGTTTTTTGTGCGAACTAAACTAATGAGATACATTTTTTATAAGCAGCTACAGATTTTATGCTAAGTTAAATTGTGGCAAGCACGTGCTTAATATTTGGCACACAGACGGGAGTGGTTTCAATCTCCTCATCTAACAAAGCAAATGTCGAGCTGTTCTTTTAACTACTCCAACGGAGGTCATACACTGTATTAAAAAAAAAAGGACAGACCAAGCAACACAAAAAAGGCAAATATGGTCTGTACAAGAACAACAAATGGAGCAGAGGAACAAAGACACAGCTGAAAAAAGCTCATATATATGCTAACATATATAAAGCACAAACACAGTCATAATGTTGTCTTTCTACCTCCTGGCCTTTCCCAGCATGCTTTGCCTTGATGGGTGACTTGATCCTTGTTCCAATCCCAGCACACACCTCTCGGAGGTGCGGCGATGTCACTGGAACATAGAGGAGTAGAAATCAAATCTGTTTGAACTGAGAGTGAGCGAGGGAGAGTGTGTCAGAGGACAAGGCAGTGATAACGGATAAAAGAGCAAGGGGAGCAAAAGAATGATATTTGAATTATGTAACTCAGCTCAGGGATGATTTGGACGATTCCACCGTTGACACCAACATCATTTCTCATTACCTGAGAGCTGTGTGCGCCCGGCGCTTTGCCTCGTCCCGTGAGTCATCTCACACACTCAGCTATCAGAGCGAAGGCAGAGAAAAGGAGCAGAGTGAGGAAAGGTGGCAGACGAGGGACAAAAAAGGCTGCAAAGCACACATTTGCAAACAGTAGAAATATATGAAGCAGAATGTTCACACAGTTACATTACTGTCTCTGTTCACAGTTATTTTACATACTGTAGCCTGCCTCATATACACATCAACCAGCTGCAGATAAAAGACAGAATATATAGTATGCATGTAGAACATCACTGAGGTGACACCAAATAATCGAGTACTTTCAATGCAGCATTGTCTTACCTGCCTCGTGTTAATTACATATCATAGTACGAAGTAAAGCCTTTTACTTTAACCCACGTGTGCCTTGGTGACAACACATAGGGTGCCAAAATGATCTTGAAATCAATCGCCAATCAATTCCTCTTGTGTATTCGACATGGGATAAATGGCACTATATTGCTTTGAGGGACTTGTGATAAATGTTCTACATTATTCAATTAGCAGAAGGAATACAGTAGTAATATGAAAGACTGCTTAGGCAAATGGATGCTGCTTCTAAAAAAGCAGGAAAGGCTTACTGTGTAGAGGGGCCATTCTGATAAGTTCAACCATTTAGCATTACCGATGTTGAGTCTTCGTTCAACTGCTGTTATTGTCTTCATATCTTTAAACATATATCTTCATATGTACATGCAAAACCTGTAGGCAAAAGGACAAGATATTGGTATCTGGAAGCGTTCTTTCCTTTTGTAGTCGGAGTCTTGGTGACCAATCACGTGGTTTGTGCGTGCTTGGGTTGAAGGAAGATAAACTGCTTTCGTGGTGAGCAAAATATGGAATGCATTGTCCGAATCAGCTTTTGTCCGGCTATTATTTCGCTTTTTGTTAACCTGTTAACTGGCTATTTATGAATCATTCCGCTTTTCTATCAGCTCCAACTGCATTCTTGCATCTCAAGTTGCTTATCCAACTGTGAACAATGACCAACGCACAAAAAAGGAAATCTTAGCCCAGTTATCAGCTGACTACACCAGAACCCCTATAAATATTTGATTTGTATTGTAATATTGATAGCCAAGCTTTCGAGATAGTTGTCTTTGGAATTCTGACAACATCAACAAACATCTGTATTGATGCATCAAAAATACTTTAAAAATGCATCAATTTCTGCTCTGTTACTAGCAGAGCCTGAATCTTTGACTAAAGTCTCTGCAATCCAGTGGCTTTATGGGTAATGTAGGAGGCAGGTTGTGAAAAGGAAGAAGAATGCTTGGAATAATTCATACGTATCTCTTTCTGCTGCAGTGATTTTTTATATTTTTCATAGCTGTCCATCCTGATCTTTCTGCTCTATTAACTATCAACTATGAGCTATTAGTGAGAACACAGATTTAATGATGACTTTAGCTCTAAAATCAGTATATTATATGAATCTGCATATTGCAATCTTGTATAACCATTATTTTAGGTTGTTTAAAGCAATCATACAGCATGCTTTCTTTAATCTTTGAATTCTGTAATTACATATTTTATGTCATTTGTAATCCATTATTCCCCCTTTCTAACCATTACCCTTGGGTGAGACATCATTAAACAAAAAATAAGAACTACCATTAGTCGTTGCTCCTTAGCTTTGTTGTGCTTGGTGGCATTTGAATGATAGTACAGATTTTTCAAAACCTTTCTGCTTTTTAATGATCACTAAATATTTCAAGCTGTTATAACATTACTGATGCTTTAGATGGACTTGAAAGTTTGATTTTAGGTTGTGTATTTTTGAGTTATGGATAAGGGACTATGCTCTTGCCTGCACATTACACACAGGGATACTTACACTCACCATGCTTGAGTTGTGCCAGTCTTCTCCTCTGCACTGTGTCTGTGTGGGGGTGGTTGGTGCATGGCAGATCGCTCAAAATAGACATTTGCTCTCTTTGCAAGAGGAGGTTGACAAAGGAGTGAGAGGGAATGAAAGCACACGAAGGATCCGAAAGAGTGGGACAGAAACAGAGAAAGACAAAAGGGGGGGAAAAAAGAAAGGTACAACAGGAAGACACCATGTAGCCCTGCTTCAAACTAGTACTCTAGTCTAGGGAACAAACACACACAACTGTGAGAGTATAACATTGAGACAGAGAAGGAAAATTACAAAATCAGATAAAGGGAATAAGGCACATTTCAGGGAAAGTGAATGTGGACAGGTGCAACTAGCAGATGTATCAGAGACACAAAGCTGAAAACCTTGATATTGTACTGTACTTTGTCTGTATAATAAGTACAAACTCTGTACTACATAGATTAGAAAACATTCAGCATTGACAAACTGAACATATTGCATTCCTGCTAATTCTTACAAATACACTGGCTTTAATCACATATCACAAGTCTGAGACGAGATAAAACAGTTATTTAATAATCGTTGGCACTTTCCTCACAAAGCCCACCAATTCTTTTGCAAAAGATACCACATGTATAAGGTGAAAACTGTGCGAAACATCGACTTCAAAGGCCGGATGGCTCTTTGTCAGATGAGACTTAACTTGAGATGACTTTGAATCTCGACGGCAAAAAAAAAAAAGTGAAAATGAATCACGCTTTACTTTGGATGGATGTTAGTACATTCCGTCATTGTTAATCTCTACTCGCCAACGCCTAAAGTTGAGCAGTCAGCAGAATGGAGCTGGCTTGTGTGTCATCTCTCTCTCTTTCTCCACCCTCCCCCAGCGGCACACATCTTCCCAGCGCTTAAGATAAGTGACAAGACATCAGAGCCAAAGAAGTGCTTTAATGCCAAGAGAAACCTCTGTGCCTGTACGTGGGTAGAAGCCTCTATCCGTGCGTGTGTCTGTGTGTGTTGGTGCACGTATGCATGTTTGCATGCATTGTGTGAGTATGTGTGTGTGACTACACACACATTATGATAAGAGTTCAAAACATGCGTGCGTAGACTATCTCTGTGTGAGTGAACACTCGTGCCTGTACTGTACATGTTTGTGTAGAAATGCCAGTGTGTGTGTTTATGGGTGTATGCATGCCCCTCTCTTTTTTGGTAAGGTTATCCATCACTTCAAGCATCAGATGACATCATCACGACCCCCATCCTGCAACTCTTACCCTTCCACCCACCCCACATTCTCCACTCTGATGGGTTGGCTGGTTGCCACCACCCACCCACCCACCTTCCTCCTCCTCCTCCTCCTCCTCCTCCTCCTCCTCCTCCTCCTCCTGTCCTGCATTTAGCTCAGCTCTAAAAGTGCTGAATCGTCTCTGCTGGCCACAGTACATACAAGGCTGACATGGGTCAGGTGTAGGTTGTGTTGGTGCACGTGTCCGATGTGCATGTGTGGACATGGGGAAGTGGATTTGTAATCAATACAGTGGGACCTCTTAGCCTCTATACTCGTGTAAGGCCGTAGCTGTGTTAATGAACTGTGATCCACAGGGGGTACATTATGACAGCCACTAACTTTATTATTAAGCCCGCCGCAGAATTGTGGTTTAAAGTGAACCCTTAATGGACATGTAGTTTTTTTCCATTCCGCTAGTAATGTGGACTCATGTTCTGGACAGTCGGCCTTAATTACCAATCAATGTAAGGGGTGTTGTGAACACTGGGAAGCTTTTTACATTTTTTTTTATCCTGGACTGAATTCAGCATGCCATCACTGGGCCTTAATGGAAGGATCCACTAACATCCAAGACTAAAAATGTTATTGCTTTTCTTCTATTTGAGCCATAAAACATTTTCAGATACCATGTGAGCTGAGGGCAGTGATATGTCACTATATAAAGGCTTTAAAGCATCCCTGAAGAATAAAATGAAGCCCACTGTGTCACAATTACACTGACATGATAGGAAACATATTTCAGATACAATGTTGCTTTAAATCTTGGTAACACGAAGTGACATTACGAGCGTTGCCAAGTGATGTTGTTGTGGGGAAGCAGTGCAGAAAACAGGATTTGACTTCTGCAAGCTTCGATACAGTATGGACAACACATTTATCTGTACTAGCAGCTTAAATAAGCTTCAAAATATCCTTATATTATCTTAATAGCCAGTGAGTGTTTAAATCAGTGTCGAGAAAATGCTGAGTTAGAACTATTCCCTGTCCCTTATTTTTCCCTGTGAATATTAACAAATACAAAACAGTGTAATTTGAATTATATAATCTGTGACTAATGCTACCCTTTCTTCTGGAATATTAATAATTCATTTACATTTTGCCGTCCACAAATGGTGTTTGGGATTTTATATATTCAAATAGAGTTGCTGGGTTTTTCGACGTTTGCAAAGACCTTTCCATTATAGAGCAGATGTGATGATTTTAATGTACTGTATATTATTATGCATATCTGATGCTGAATGCACCCTCTCTTCTTAAATGCCCAAGCACATAAATGAATGTATTTATCAAAGCGATGAGGGCTGCTCTGTTTTGCTGTGTTGCTCGAAATGAAGATTTGAAGTGGTAGAAAACACAGCTGGATATGACATGTCATTTATATTCAGCAATAGGAATCTAAATATTTTCACCCCAACTATAATGTACTCCATATGCATCCATGTTGCTTCCACTATGCATATATCACGCCTACTGACCTTATTTAGATACAGTTGTTCAAGAGGAGCTTTTCTTCCTTCTCATTTGGTATTCAGCAGCATTGTTCGTGTTGTTCAGGTTCAACATTTTAATTTGATGAGTGGCGACAAGGTGCAAACACCTTGCTGAAATGGGCCGTCCAAACAAGCTTTAAAATATCAAGCAGCATACATGATTGCTTACTGATTCCCATGTGTCCCCAATCATAATAGGGTGGTTGCATTCCATATTATGTTTATAATTACAACCGTCATGGCACATTAACTTAGTCAATGTTGATGAAATTAACATCTGAAAATGAGTAAGGCTGTTTTAAAGTGTGGTGTAGTGAGTTGAATGTACAGCATATTCCAGCCTGGTGGTATTTCAGGGGTTAATGATTTCAGCGAAGGCCAAATCTGTTTTCAATAATGTCGGCAGAATCTAAAATATGGGTTAATGTAAATGCTAAATCACATCAGACAACCTTGTAGAGTGTGTGATTATATATCTCCATATCAGAGCTGCGTGAATAATTAATATTTTGCCTACTAACAGGCAAGCATCACAACATACCTTAAACAACATGCACACAAGTAGAAAGCAGCACTGAGGGAAGTTGACTTGCTGATAGAGGTGTTTGTCTTTCTAGCCCATTACAGAATAACCTGTTTAGAGAAATCTACTAGAAGCAAAACAATTTGTGAAGAACCTCATTTCATAACTTAATGGGCCATATTATTACATTGATTCTTGATTTGCTCACACACTGAACTGTTCCTTCATGGTTCAGTAGACATGATTGCACACAACAAAGAGAAAAATGTGGAATGTGTAAATGGTTTGCACTTGTCTTGTCTGTCGAAATGTGTGGCTTTCTATTCTCCTCACAATTTGTATTTCCACGTGTAAACTTCATTTATCTGGTCATCCCAGTCACATCAGTACACTGTATTGGAGAAAAGATTTGTAATGCTCTAATTTGCATGTCTCTGATCTTCAGTAAGTACTGTATGTGCATTAAGTAAAGGGGAGCATACATATGTATACGCATGTGCAATATGACCTTAGTGAGTGTTGTCCAGCTGTCCCTGCAGCATGTTGCATGATGGGTGTTCGATGCCGGTCTGGTCAGGAGAGCAGCAGCTGTTTGGCAGTCTGCTATGTTTCTTCAGAGGAAGGCATATGTGGGTCTGACTGGCCAAGCTGTTCAGGGGTCACAGCAGAGTGAACCCCTCATGAGGTCAGATAAAAACAGCGATTGATCGTCAAGGCCATGGATGTATAGCCCATACCATGTCTTAAAAACTAATGGAGGATGTTTTGAAACGCTTTAGTGAATTTGCTCCAGGCTAAGAAAACAAATAGACTATACATTGTTACTGCCCCTTCACGTTGATTGTTATTTTAAAAGGCCTGATGGAATGCTTCCATGACTTTGCAAAAGTATTTGCATTATACAAAAATATTAATGGATAAAAAGAAACACAATCATCTTCAGATTTTATCCTGATACTATGGCAGTAATACAAAAAAAATTGTATTGTGTAATGTATCACTGTCTGTTGGTACTGAAAATACAAAAATGTAGCAGTAAGCAAAGTCTATTAATCAGTGAAGCATGCGAGCCGAAAGCTAATTATTTTTGCGAATAAATCATGTCATTTAAAAAATCTATCTACATGAGCCTTCTCACACAGAATTTGAGACTTTTGTATTTCGATTGCAGGTTTCTTTTCCCACAGCTGTTAGGATTTCTTCACATTTCAGATTTAGATAAAAACAAGCAAACCAATAAGATAATTACTTTTGCTCACACCATCAATAGATTGTCTTTGACATTTGTAAACGTGACACAACAATATTAATGTTAAGGTCCCAAAATAGAGTCCTCTTTGACACATAAAATCAAAATGATAAAGTCAATTAACATAATGTCATGTTGCCTTTCTCTATGAATATTTAGTATTTTCCTTTTTTTTTGGTCCTTTCGGTGTAAATTACAATAATGAGCAAGATGATGCCAAAAATAAAAACTATATATAATAGCCTTGGTGTATTGTGGAGGTGTCCTGTTTAAGTTCTGCAAGGAACTGTTGTGTATGGTAGTAACTTTTAAAAGTCCCTCAGCAGTGAATGATTTATAGGTAGAACAGTATGTGACAGGCTTGCTTATCCTTAAAAAGTCAGTGCTCCTTTTGTGGTGCAGTATTAAAATGCACTTCATAAAAGCAGCCACGTTAAAGGACTCTGAGAAAGAGGCAGAAAGCTCTGGACTCTCTACATTCCTGCAATAAAATCATCTCCTGCCTCAAGTCATTTCATAAAATGGCAGCGATAAAGAGATAGACTGCTCTTTATTGTTTTTAGATTGCGGGCACTTTGCGAACTCTCCTCGCCTGTGTCTAGAATAATGTAAATATTTCACAGCTATGTGCCCGCTAATACATAAAACAGATATATAAGTCCAATAAAGCTGCATAACTGTTTGTGCCTGACTTCCCCTGAGGGGCCAAACACTTTAGTAGGAGGGAATATTCCCCTCTCAGCTGACAGAGGGGACACGGAGATTTCCTGATGAATGGCACACACCTGCAGTGCCAACAGAGCCACACATACTGTAGCCTGTTGTACCATGACCGTTTTCTTAAAAAGTATCCCAAAAGTTCAAGTGTTTTAGAGGAGTAAAACTACAGTGTGTGATGTAAAATTGGGAACATTTGTTTGTGCAGCTTATACAGTTCCTAGTCATTTGAGTAATGGTGGATAATAGGTAAGTAATAATGGCAAATGGACTGCTTTTATATAGCACTTTTCCAGTCTTTGCAACCACTCAAAGCGATTTACAACAATACAAGTCAGCATTAATTATTATTATTATATTCATATTTGGCACAAACGTCCACTTGGACTCAAGGATGAACTGATTGAATTGTGGTGGTCAAAGGTCACTGTGACCCCAAATTTGTCCCATTCATGGGGCGAAGCCTGGAACGAGCCGCAGCTCCCGCACCACACGCATCACTCGGAACGGATGGCCGGGTGTCCCGTCCGTCTTCAATCACGAGGAGCCTTTTTCCTTCCAGCCAAGAGATGTTGTACTCCAGTCGCCAGTATCGGTAACAACCCCTCTCATCACAGAGCGTCAATTAAGAGGCTCAATGTCTCTCGGCCAGCGGGGAATTCAACACCAAAAAAGGCAGTAGCAGCTGACTCCGGCATTTCTAAACTACCTGCCATCCTGTCTTCCCTTCTCAAAGTTAAATCAGCGCTTGAAGCCTTTAATTCCACTATATATTCCCTCGACCAAAACCAGCTTTCCGCTGCCTGCAAATGTAAACAAACCGGGTCCCTCCTCCTAAACCCATGCTTCTACTTCCGTGTTTACCCATGCTGCTCCGCTTCCGGCTGATGTCACACCCCCGAGGGAATTGAAGTCTCAGCTCCAACCACGGGTTCTAGCTTCCTGACCCCTGAAGCAGCAATTCCTGACTTAGGAATATCATATTAGCAGGCTGAACATCCTGCATCATTGCCCTCTGACACATGGGTCGGCACCCATGCTTATTCGATGGCTGCAAACCCCTGATGAGATCAAAGTTCTCCTCCAGGCTGCGTGATCTCTGCCAAGCTGCGGCCTGCCCCCAGATCGCTATTCCCATCACTGTTTAAGATGTGCATAGCCACAACCGCAGCGCCCTGTCTGCCTACCTCAACCCTGAGTATCCTGGGCTGTCGGTCATCTTCTGCCTACCAGCGCTATGTCATGCTTCACAAGAATGAGACTCTTTCAGCACAACAACCATGAGCTCTTGCACAACTTGGCGAATGCGTAAATGTTCAAAGATGTACACCGGTAGAATTCTGTAATTGCATATCAGGTGGTGGCTGGTTTAGATTGTATATATCTTGTTTCCCCCTTGTAGCCTCTGTGCTCTTGGAAAAAGCTCATTGTTGCTGCTTCCAGACCTAGACATAGAAGTCTCAACAAGTAGTATATTCCCCTCAAAGCCGCTGTGCTTGGGGGGGAGATTGGAACTGTTCTCTCCTAGGCCTACACATAGCAGTCACTAGGTAGTATAATCCCCTCAAAGCCGCGGTGCTTGAGGGGGATGGCTTTTCAGGCTGTTCCCTGGCCTTCACATAGCAGTTTCACTAGTAGGCAACGCTGTTTAAAGGGGGTGGTTTTTCGGGCTGTTCCCTGGCCTTCACATAGCAGTCACTAGGTAGTATATTCCCCTTGGGCCACGGTGCTTAAGGGGGATGGCTTTTCGGGCTTTTCCCGGGCCTTCACATAGCAGTCACTAGCTAGTATATTCCCCTTATGCCACGGTGCTTAAAGTGGATGGCTTTTCGGGCTTTTCCCGGGCCTTCACATAGCAGTTAAACTAGGTAGTATATTCCCCTTAGGCCACGGTGCTTAAGGGGGATGGCTTTTCCCGGGCCTTCACATAGCAGTCAGTAGCATATTCCCCTTATGCCACGGTGCTTAAAGAGCAACTTCCAGGTTAAAGACACCTGTGAATAAATGTGTAGGAAAATGATGAATACACTAGATTTTCAAAAAAATATACAGAAATATACACTACAGTGACATCTGGCGTCGTTTTTGTAAGACATTTTCACTTCCGCATAAAAAAGCCTCGGCACGTGACCTCCCGCGTGTGACGTAACATGGGGGAAACAAGGGGGAGAGCGGCCGGTGTAACGTATTAATAAACATGGATCCCAATGCTAGTTTCGACACAGAAGAAGTTGAACATGAATATTCGAATGCATATGACGGACCACAACCTTATAATTATGAGCCTGCTAGGCGTCCAAGAGACCAGGAGCAGCCAAGGATAAGAAGAAATAACGGCCATCGGAGAGAAATTGAGCTGTGGTGTGAGGAGAACCAGTGGAGAACTGGGCAGCTATCTTGGTGAGTGACCGGCGTTAGCTACAGAATGTTAGCTAACGTCACATAACAAAATTGTGAAGTTAGCTATCATACAGTATATCAGGCTATAACTAAAGTAGCATTGATAATATAGTAACGTTACTGGCAGGAGAGTTGATACTGATCCATAACAGAAACTAATGCGCAAGTATCAGCCGTATCTCACGTTACCTAATGCAACTCCACACTACGGTGCTGTGTACCGGAGGGGAGACGCGAGATACGGCTGATACTTGACGATCTGGCGGAGAAAGGTTGTGGATCCTCCGTTGATATGCCGTTGTAAATGGCTTGATGGAAAGCAGGTGTGTAGTCGGGGAGGGTGCACAGCTGATTGCAGCAGGTGAGTGGAGGTTGAGCCGGGAGCCAGGAGTGACAGCCACCACGCACACACAAACAACACAGACAGGGGGAAACAAACAAACACAAAGGAGACGGCTGGATCAGTACAGCCACCACAGCGTTACCTAGTGCAACTCCACACTACGACTTACGGTGCCGTGTACCGGAGGGGAGAGAGAGAGAGAGAGCAGCGAAGGGGGGGGGGGGGGGGGAGAGAGAGATGTAATACGGTTTCCTGCTAAAGCTGTGGAGAGTATGTGCTGCAGGGAGGTGGATGCACAACGCACCCAGGAACGAACGCTAGCTCCGGTCCTTTTCCCGTGAGGGAAACTGTGGACTCGATGTCCCGACAGGCTGGTATTTGTGCAACCGGCACAAACACAATACTGCACCATGATTACAAATGGTGAAATATAATGTAAAACTACCGAAAAAAAACAGCTCACTAAAACACAACCGCTCAACTCAACGCAACTCTACTATACCCGCGGTCAGAGAGCGGAGATGTTTACCCTTTGTTATGTAATACGACGCGTTTGACGTATGACCTTAAAAAAAAGCCGTTTTTAAGAGCAGAGCTCAAAATTGCTCCTTTCCCTCTGAATTCCTGCCCTTATGTCTCGTAAAACATATCAAATCCTACATTCACTTTTTTAATTGTAATTTTCAAGCAAGTTGGGGAGATTGTGATGATATTACCAATTTCAAATTTTTCACACAAATATTGGGTACCCACATTGAAACTCTAGTGTTTGTTATGATATTCTGTACTGCCGGGTTGGAAGAGGATGTGTGTTAACCATCCACTTTTTCAGATTTCCTAGCTAAATCCATATTTGATTCATAGTCTACTGTCATTGCTACAACTATGATGCGGTTATTCTAATATGCAGACTGCGTTCAAGTAAGTGTAGGTTGAAGATATGCAGGCTCATGCTTGTAAACAATATAAAAGGAAATGCGTTGATTGAACTCTTTATCTGTAAATGCTTTGTGGTGTTTATCGCTCACACCAGATCAAAAGCCGATAAGGCACAGAACAGACAAGGAAATGATTGCATACTGCGGGCAGCATTGCAACTATGCAATGACCCAGGACAACAAAAAGCCCCTCTAAACAAATAGCAGCAATCAAAATGGATGCCATCTCTTGGAATTACTTTAAACGCCAGCAGCAGACAAGATACTCATTAGGAAGATGATGATGGAGGGTAGTATTCAGATGGACTAGTGGTGAAAACACAACAGCAGACAAAACAATGGACCTAAATTGAGAGGGACGATTAGCATCATCTTCAATGTCACTTTGTTTTGTTTTGAAAACATGACAAGGACAATGAATTATGAATGTTCTGTACTGTTTTGAGCATCCTAAGGCATACATCAAACAGCAGCTGAAGGGAAGCAAAAAATGACAAAATAAGTTACATTTGCATTACTGTCACATTTAGTTTTTTCATAATAGGCCTTGACTTTATTGAAGTGAATTTTTCTTAGCTTGGCAAATCATGTGAAACTCCAGAGACAATCCTGAAAAATAAATGTGTCAATAATTCTGATATAAAATTGATACACAGATGTTTCTGGAATAATTTGTAGTATAGAAATCTCAGTTGATATTTCTGCCCGGTATGTGCTACAGTATATTGCCCTGTGCTCTTAACATCCATATGATGTACGGCAATGGTAGCACGGACTTTACTGTCTCTCTCTGCATTCCATCAAAATGAGTTGGAGGTGAAAAAAGTGAAATTGCACAAAATAGACCCACTGGTCGACTCATCTTTAAATCAGGTCCTTGCTTGCTGTCTTAAACGATTACAGAGGAATGAAAACACACATGGGTATTTACAGGCGTAAGGTCTGACCTCTCATCCATTTTACCTACCACTGGGACCCATTGTGACCCTAAAATTGCCAATATTGAAGCTCAGTGAGGTGAGTAAGAGTCGAGGAGGGTGGGGGGCTAACAGACGAGACAGCTACAGCTGTGCTCTGCTATAGCCTTACAAAGACAGAAGAAATGGGGAAAAAATCATAATCTCACGCTGTCTGATGCAAGTTTAAATGCTCTATTGCTTTGCCGATCACGTTGTGCTCCCATCATCTTTCCCTGGCGTCTCCAAGACAAATCTGGTCCGCTGCCATGCACACACACGCAAACCACTATGCACGGCAACAACAGCAGCTGAGGCGTGATGAATGACGCTCTCGTCCCAACGGGTCCCTGTCGATGCATGTTCAAGTGGATGGGATTGAATTTAACCATAGAAATGACAGGCCATTCTTTTTTGGGGCATGGGGCAGGTTACATGAATGGTTTGTGGCGATGAGGGGCCCCGTGATTGATGCCCCATGAGGAAGAGCCAGCAAATCTGAAGAGAAAGACGAAGGAAAACCTCCCGTGTCACAAATGTGAGCGTCTGGAGAATACGCCTCTTGTGATACTTTTCCCGAACCGAGCCACTCCTTATCCTCTTTACCACCTGATCCCTGTTTGAAGGAGCTTATAACTCTCCTCATCCAACTAAAATGGCCCTATTTATCACAGTCTGACATTTCTGTCATCATTGGCCGTCCATGTTGTTGGATGAGACACTCGAGTAAAGCTCGAGAGCTGTTGTGGAAGATGCAGCTTCCTCTTTTCAGTCTGCTGAAATGAAAAGCAGTTTCAGTTTATTGTGTTGATACAATTGACCAAGGGCAAAACCAAACCTTCCTAAGTTATTTTCAGCAAGCTTTCTTTTCTTTTATAGGACAGTTTATAGTTTACAATTATGTGTAGCTCTACCACTCAAATTCCTGCCTTGGTTTCTAGCTTAAGGCTAACTCTCTCTAGCTAGCTTATTACAGTAAGCTTAACCCAAGCATTGATTAGTTAAAGACATTGAGTGTATTAACCTCATGAGAGACAGTTGATTTTTATGTTCATAAATGTAGAGGAAATAGTGCTTAATACTCAGATACAGCTGCACGTCCTAGACAACAAATGTTGCTAGGGTTGCTAAGGTGTTAGATAGATAATGGGAAAGAGCTGCAAATGTTAGCGGACACAGTAGGATCATAAATAGCCTTCATATAGAATGATGCTCTTTTGAGCCTACAGCAACATACCCACCAATTTGCATGTGTAGAAGCCCAAAGGCAAAGCTGGCTGTTCAGTAAAGACAGTGTGTGGTGCCAATGGTAATTGGCAAAGCAGTAAACATGTATGAAATATAATTGTATGGGTGTAGAAAAGAAACACAATAATCTTCAGCTCTAAATCTGAGTTTAGCCAATATTGTGTACCTTGGTTTAAGTTTCTAATTGTAACTCAAACTAAAGAGACAAACATTGCAGAAACCTGTCTTAAACCCCCTCATCACTGCAAACAATTACAAGTGGACCTGGCACCCCAGCATAGGGACTCCAGCACTCACAAGGAAATGCTGAAGCCTTCAGAACAATGGAGGGGTTAAGAGGGTGAGACCCCGGGAAGGATTAGGAGCATGTTTTCCACTATCTCCATTTCTGCAGGCATCTCCGCAGACCTCTCTCAGGCCCCGCAGCCCGCTCGAGCTTAGCTCCCTCTTCTTATCCACTGAAGTCCTGGAAGCAGCAAAAACATTCATAGTTCCAGTCTCCAAATCAGCCAGAGTAACAGACAAGGCAGCCTGATGTACCAGTCCGCCCACATCTCTCTCCCCACCCTCGCTGACACACACACACATACACAAAGAGAGAGGGAGTCTTGGTAATTTGCTAACATCATTGTAGTGAAGAAGAATGCAATTAAAACTGCTCTTGATAATTAACCCGGATCCATCTCCAACCCCATCTCTGCTGATTATATAAACGGCCATTACCAGGGAGCTATGAATATTCATCAGTCCTGAGTGGTCTTAAGATGGAAGTCATTTTATCTTTTTGGGTGGGTGGAAATGGGGTATGTAACGGGGGATGAAGTGTGGGGGGGGGGTATTTGGCCATGACTGATTACCAGCCAGTTGGGGAGAATGTAATCCATGACTGCAACTTCAAAGTGATTGTGCTGTTCGTGAGCATTTTGTTGTTGTCCATTTGACGTTAACTTGCACATTTCTCTATCTACTTGTTTGTTGATTCTGTTTGAGGTCATAAGTGTTTGCTGAACCAACAGTTAAGTACTCAATTAAATTACAGTTAATTAGAGGCATTCATATTTGTTGTTGCAAAACAAAAGCATATACCTTTGCTCCAACAATGTCCATATAACTGCATTACCCCTCCCCTCCTTCCCTTTTTAACCTTTCATAATAAAAGCCCTAGAAAAATAAACTGCTTCACTTCCCAGAGAACATTTGTAGCAATACACAGGTAGCAGCAGGGCCGCCCCTCCCAACAGGCCGATCACACAGACTGCGTGGGGCCTCACCTCGCAGAGGGGGCCTCAGCTTGCAGAGGGGGCCTCAGCTTGCAGAGGGTGCTTCATTTTGTGGAGGGAGCCTCATCTGAAGCGCAAATGCGGCGCACCTACAGTGTAAGCGCGCCACAGTTTCGCCGCTGCGAGGCTCCACTAACACCGCAATTCCCACCCCCGTCGACTCTCGCGACACAGAGGGCCTCATCATATAACTTTGCGTGGGGCCACAAGTTGGCCAGGGGCGGCCCTGCATGGGTGGCCCTGCATGGGTAACAGCACAACCAAGGAAAGTTTACTTTAGAAACCATGCCTGGTAGAAGAGCATTACTGACCGAGGGTGTAAAGAAGGCGAAGAGGGAGAGTGATAAAAAACAATTTTCTAGTTAGCTAGTTCGGAAAATACCAACACCTGCCTAGTTAATAATACTACATGGTGTTCAACTCTGCCTCTATCTTAGCACTGAGATCAGGTTCCATTTCAACATTTTAACCCACTTTTTTTTATTTGGACAGTAACGTTAGTCGGGCTTCTAGCGTTAGCCAAGTTGCTAACAATATAGCAACAAGTAAATCGATCTTCTTTTTGATATGAACATCAGCAGAAATAAAAGTAATCCTTTGTTTGATAGTAACCTTGAGGAAAACAGAAAGTATTCAGTTGCTCTTAAACGTTATGTTTGAACAAAATAAACCAAAAAGGCAACAATACTTCTTGATTATCCTCAGTAAAATATTTAATGAAAAACGGCCTTCTGGGTAAATGATCTATGTTTGTTTGACGTATCTATCCACCTAATACTTTGATACTAGATACTTTAAACAAAAGCATTGATGAGAAAAATGAATTTCCCTTGAAACGTAACTGATCACACAGTTCAATTGTAGAGGAACATCATTTTCAGAAAACCCTGTTGACTATAGGACACTATTCAGAATGATTATGTTTACATAAAGTATATAACCTTTATCAAACAGGACTCCTGAAGAGAAATCTGTCAGGCTCAAAGTTTAGTTGAGGGAGCTGACAGAAATAGGTTCAGCACATTATAAATGTGGGGGAGATAATCAGCCTTGTGAATTGTGACCACATTGTGTCAATGCTGTGATCTTGCCATAAGACTTCAGCAGCAGCAAACAGAGAGGAGAAAGAGAGAAAGAGAGTGGGAGCAAGGGAGCAGGAGAAGGGAGAGTAGGAGAGGCGGAAAGAAACCTTTCATGATAAAAACTGCTCGCTCACAGTGCGATAAATTGGGAGATGACATAAGTCAAAGCACAACAAAAGGGGAGAACATTGGATGGGGACCCTTCACTGAGAAATTGATGAGATCGAGCCTGAAAGAATTGTCTCTGTGAGCCAACATTAGGGCTTAGCTTCCAAAACACTCCTGGATTAAGACGACATCCCACTGGAGGTGGAGTTGGCATGAGCCCATTAGTCCCTCATGATTTCTCTGACACTTTTCTTACTTTGAAGCCACAAGTCTTATACTCATAGCTCCTTTAATGTACAAAGAAAATACAATAACAAGCAGTCACCTCCGAAAATAGTTGCAACATTTCTGGATCAGGTAGGTTGTTGGAACAGAGAATTTGTCACAAGTCCTATCCTGTTTCCCTCAGCTCTACATTGGGAAAAAAAAAATGGAATATTGGAGCAACACATCACACAATTTCAGCGCTCCCCATCTGATAAAGTGATTTATTTGAGATCAGTAGCCTCTTGCAGCAGCTCAGAGCATGCGCTGAGACTCAAAGACTTTATGCAGTGTGCACATGCCCTTTCTTTTGATTTCCTTTTATCTATCAGAAATGATTTTTGTACACAGGAAATCAAATAGTGACATTTACTTTAACATTTCCTGTACCCTATCATCGTAATAGCTTGCTGAGCCACCTGCCTTTCAGCTTCTCACTAAAATAGGATGTAAGTGGCAATCATGACAATGTTGCAGAGAAATATCTTTCAGCTGACGGCAGCATTCAAGACTGTCTTGATTATTATGATTTTTTGTAATTTACTGAATGGAAGGCCCTTTGAAAAGGCAAACAGTTACATTGTTTAATACATTATGATAATAATCAAATGAATACATAATGCCTATTACTGTCAGTCTGAACAGCACACAACACTGCCTTCATAACAGTCATTTCCTACATTTGAAATGAACTGAACATACAGCAGGCCTACATGTAAGATGACTCACCTGTCAATGAAACAAAGCCTAACATATTGTTGGAATATCTGTCCCCATGAATTCAGACTGATTCACAGCTCAACAAACTTAGCACCATGGCTAAATAGGGTCTTGACCTGCTGTTGCAGACTTGAAATTGAGCCTAATCAATTGTCTCATGTGCAAACAGGTTAAATGCTCGCTGACCGATGGACAGAGTTTATTCGTTATGTGAACCACTGACCCACTTAAGGAATAAATCACTTACATTTTAACTGTGTCTCAACTACAGACCCATTAAAGTCTGTCTGATACAGTGAGTTACTGGACTCTAACAACTTTAGAAGCTGAAGACGCAAATCACACATATCTGCAGTGTTTCTTTTGCTAAGTTTAAAGCTACATTTCACAATGAAGGATGTCTTAGGTCTGAATTTAGATGTGGATTTAGCATTTAAGCTACTAACCCCGAGGCTAAAACTGAAGAGCTAAATGAACCGAACAAATTCTACATTCCCGACGTTCATTTGCGTTGCTGTTGTATGGAAATGCAGTTGCATAGATGACATTAATTGGAAGAAGATTTGTGAGTTAAGTAGGATTATTGTTACAATGCTAATCATATAACCAAAATGTTTAAATTCCGCACATAGCAACTTAACTGTCTCTCACAGGTGCACTGAATCCACGTATGCATTGACCAAAGGTAAAGAATTGTATTTGAATTCTAGTCAAGATCTCCGCTTAAAGATATCAAATATGTCATTCTCCATGACATGGCAATGATGCGTGAAATTATAAAAGTCTCCGTGAATATTTCTTCTTGATGTAATGGTGCTGCCATTAAAAAAACAGATTTGAGTCCGTGTACGCATTATACACAGTATTTTAAAAGAGTAATTGAACAAGCTGATTTACAAATGTGGTTCACATGTATATTTATAAATCAGCTTGTTCAAATCAGTCTTCAATGTATAACAATATCACATGATGTTATTTCATGTGATATTGATGATATTGTTATACATTGAAGAGCCCAAATACTCAAAGCACATTATGTTGCTGTGTTTACCAATTGTAACTAAAAAGATGAAGAATCCTGGGGTTTCAAACATTATAATGTTTTTTAACTTGATCAAATGTCCTGGTGCGATGGAAATTTGCTGTGATTCATGCTGTAATCTGCCTGTTGTGTCCTTTTTTGATAAGGACATAAGCTGTAATAAAAAGTGAAGGGAACATTTGTGAGAAAATGCAAATGAGCTGATTTCAAAATCAAAGTAAAGGTATCACAATATTGTATGTATGTGTGTGTGTGGGTGTGTGTTTGTGTTTGTTTGCGTTTGTGTGAGTTTGCGCTTTAGTGTGTGTGTGTGTGTGTGTGTGTGTGTGTGTGTGTGTGTGTGTGTGTGTGTGTGTGTGTGTGTGTGTGTGTGTGTGTGTGTGTGTGTGTGTGGGTGTGGGTGTGGGTGTGTGTGTGGGTGTGTGTTTGTGTTTGTTTGCATTTGTGTGAGTTTGCGCTTTAGTGTGTGTGTGTGTGTGTGTGTGTGTGTGTGTGTGTGTTTGTGTTTGTTTGTGTGAGTTTGCGCTTTAGTGTGTGTGTGTGTGTGTGTGTGTGTGTGTGTGTGTATGTGTGTGTGTGGGTGTGTGTTTGTGTTTGTTTGCATTTGTGTGAGTTTGCGCTTTAGTGTGTGTGTGTGTGTGTGTGTGTGTGTGTGTGTGTGTGTGTGTGTGTGTGTGTGTGTGTGTGTGTGTGTGTGTGTGTGTGTGTGGGTGTGTGTTTGTGTTTGTGTTTGTTTGCATTTGTGTGAGTTTGCGCTTTAGTGTGTGTGTGTGTGTGTGTGTGTGTGTGTGTGTGTGTGTGTGTGTGTGTGTGTGTGTGTGGTGTGGGTGTGTGTTTGTGTTTGTTTGCATTTGTGTGAGTTTGCGCTTTAGTGTGTGTGTGTGTGTGTGTGTGTGTGTGTGTGTGTGTGTGTGTGTGTGTGTGTGTGTGTGTGGGTGTGGGTGTGTGTGTGTGTGTGTGTGTGTGTGTGTGGGTGTGTGTTTGTGTTTGTGTTTGTTTGCATTTGTGTGAGTTTGCGCTTTAGTGTGTGTGTGTGTGTGTGTGTGTGTGTGTGTGTGTGTGTGTGTGTGTGTGTGTGTGTGGGTGTGGGTGTGTGTTTGTGTTTGTGTTTGTTTGCATTTGTGTGAGTTTGCGCTTTAGTGTGTGTGTGTGTGTGTGTGTGTGTGTGTGTGGGTGTGGGTGTGGGTGTGTGTTTGTGTTTGTGTTTGTTTGCATTTGTGTGAGTTTGCGCTTTAGTGTGTGTGTGTGTGTGTGTGTGTGTGTGTGTGTGTGTGTGTGTGTGTGTGTGTGTGTGTGTGTGTGTGTGTGTGTGTGTGTGTGTGTGTGTGTGTGTGTGTGTGTGTGTGTGTGTGTGTGTGTGTGTGTGTGTGTGTGTGCGTGATGTTTTTCATTGATGTGCATGTACTTGCTGTGTGTGCACATGCTTGTGTGTACAAGCAAGGAGCATAAACTCCCACGTTTTATGTTTGCTCATAAATGTCAAAGGGTCTTGAAATGATGTGTTGACTTGTGATGACACTCTTGGGTCTCATACACACACTATAATCTTTAAACCACTCTGAGAGCCCCGTCGTTGCCTTGAAACCATAGTTTTCGCTCAATCGCCCAAAATATCGGAGGATCTGGTGATGGAAACATTTTGAAAACCAACGAAACATTTGATTCACAGCTGTGTGCAGAGGGAAGCTGTAAGGAGGTCATTGTGTCCACCACGCCGTGTAGCCTCACACACATTGCATGAACAGAACACCATCTGGAGTTTGACTTCTTTCTTTTTTTTACTGAAGTGCAACTTTGAAATCACTCTAATTATGATTATTGTTAAACATGCTTATTTTCTACTCACACACCAAATCAAAATTCAGACTCAAACATTTCACACTAACTTTAGTTTCATGCCTTGATTTCATCATTTACAAATGGAACTCCTTACAAACACCTGAAAAACTAACTAGAGTATCTGCACATGTGATGATTTAAATGAACACTTTTCTGAAATACACTGCAGATCTTGCTTTGGTGACAGTAGAATAAGTGGCCTGTGTGATAAAGCACTGATCAAAGGAGGGATTGTAACGTATACTTTATACAATGTTATGTAGAAAGGCTTGAATCAGCATAAAACACCAGGCCCCATTAATGTGTTGGCTGATTTATGATCCATCAGACAGTTAATTAATTTGATGAGACACAGCAGAGTGTCACTATCAAGGAGGGTCATTTGAAACAGAGGACTACATTTTTTTTTCCAAGGATAAAATTGTCAAGCGGTTCTGTGTAGAAATGTACTTCATTTTGGTCAAACATAAGTGAGAAACTACGGGGTGGACATCTTTAAAAAAAAAAAAAAACACACAATTAGACGGACGGAATAGTCTGTCAAATGTTCTTCTTTTCATTCTCTCACAACACTTTCATCAAATTAATCAGCAGTAGTGGACGGTCGTATTAAACAGCATCACTAACATTTCAGGGATGACTGACAGTTTGAAAGAGGTGGATTAATTTTGTCAACAAAATATGACGGGGGTCTTGAAGCCATTGGAAGAGGAAATGAGGATGTCGGAGTCAATTTTTCTGCCAAATTGAGTGGCCATCATCTCAATTTTCAATCTTTTTTCTTCGTGTGCATCTGTAATTCTTTTCTTTTGGCTAATGAGATAGGAGAAAACAATTGAGGATTGGGCTTTTCTTCTTTACTCAATACATACATGAGCAATGAATGGAAAAAATGCCGAAAAACGACCTGCCTTCCCACAGTCGGTTGCTCTACATACACCTCCATCCCTCACTCCCCTCCCTCTCTCTGTGTGATTTATCTATCAGTCAGTGGTAGGATTGACTCTATGCTGTACAGCAGGCCATTAAAGCCTGGGGGAGATTCACCTTGCCAGGCAGCTGGCTCAAATGAAAAGCTAAAAGAGCACATTAACTCATCAATATGAGGGCATGAAGATGAAAACAGTTGTCAAAGGCCTGCCAGAAATAACTGATCGCATAATGCCGCTCTATTGTATGTAAGTGAGGTCACTGGAGTCAAACAGCAGCTAAAGACACAAGGAAGTAGGAACACGAGTCCTGGCGTTCTTTGATAGGCAACTACACTGAAAGTTCTCTGTACAAATGTGAGTGTGTCATCTTCAAAACAAGCCATTAATATGTCATGCAGCAGGCTGAGATGAAAGTGTGGCTTTTACTTTAGTGTTATCAATGGTTTTAAAAGCTATTTGACAGCACTCCCATTAACATTTCAAGCTGCTTTAATTGGTGGTTAAAATAAAAGTTATTTTCTCATGTGTCTTTCTACATGTTTAAAATTACATATTGTATTGTTATCATTATTTGAAGTATAATGTTGTTAACAAAAGCCAAGAGGAATTATGTTTGTGAATAACCTTTTTTCCCATGAATAAGACAAAACAATAATGGAAAGTCACAAGCATCATTCTATTTATGTAATTGAGTTGTGATTTTCATAACTTTTTTCAGATCATACAAATAAGGTGGCAGACAAAAAGATGTGCTATGTAAAGTGTTGTAACTTACTTAATGCATCTGGGCACACAAAGTTGCAGCATATAGACACCTGGGTGAAAATAGCATTGTTGGGTATAGACACCTGGGTGAAAATATAATTTGCCAATAAATAATCTTTAAGCGGCATTAAAGCCTGCCTGTGCAATTGTTACAGCTGGGGAGATTCTTGCAGTTTTCTTTGAAAATCCCTGATGTTTTTCAATTACTTGTTTACAAAAAGGACGAAGAACATTCCTTTTTATTTTTTATTTCACACTTGCATCAAATATTGTCAACCATGAGACCTTTTTCTGGTGTATAATAATACCTGTTGATGATTGAGTAATGTGTTAAAATGGCATACTGTGTCTTTAACTGAGCATTACACATCTGCCATCATATTTTCATTCACCCACATCTGCTTTTGAGTTAAGAACTCTTTCCCATGTTATTCTTAAATTCAAACAGTTACCGTACAAAGTGTCATTACTTTTTAAAAGACTATAGCTGATTGTGTGACTAGGCAATTTAAAGTAGAATAATGGCTTTTTCTGAAAGTTAATTTGGGGTTTCTTCCCATTCCGCAGCAAGTCTCTTATTGCCATTGGTGTCACTAAACCATAACTGTGACGTTATCAACATGCTTTATCATTTTAAAATACAGTTTTACACATCTTTAAATCTCTCTTTTTCTAAATCACATTCTACCTTCTCTTTCACTTTCTCTGTCTTTCTCGCTCTCAAACATACTGTATAGTTCAAAGAAAATTGTGTTTGAATAAAAACCTAAAAATAGTGTCTTGGCTTGACTAGAATGACTTGAAAGTTCAGTATTACTAGATTACAAAACAATACTGTAAGTTAAAAGTAAAATGCCTAGACTTTTACTAAATCTACACAAAAGGATAAGTTTGACCCAATGTGATAAAAACCAACAAAAAGGACATGTTGGACAGGACAAAGACTTAATACAAAAAGAAACATGCAGCATGGATAGTACAAAGTAAAATCCCTAAAAACTATTTCCAACATTGTTTTCTGTTTGTGTCTAGCAAGGCCTTGTGCACACACAAAGACATTTTCTGAATGGTACTCGATATGCAGCATGAAACACTGTGTGCAGAACACATTAGCGTTGGGTATCCTAGAGCGGGTGCATCACTCAATACCAGTCACAAACCATTTACCACATGGTGGGGGAAGCTGCTTCTACTGCAGAGTCCCTCACGCCGTCTCAAGTATCATTGCATGCCTCGACACAAGCCACTGGAGAGGCCAGTGCACGTCTTCACGCATCATTTCTGTTTATTTCGCTCTTCTGCGTTTTTCCTCTTGTTATCAGTTGTGCTGAAAGCTATTCCAGCATCAATCAATTTAGTTAATTGGGCTTCAATTGGAAAGCTCATATCTGTAACACGTGGAAATTTAATTTTATACCGGAATACATTAAGTTATGTCAGTTTTAGTTGCAATTACATGTGCATCACTAGGCAACAACCTCTGCAAACCTGGAAAAACACCCACAATCCTTTTTAGCATGTCAGCACTTTGGTTTATTTTCTCTCCTGTGCCTTTTTCCCCCGACTAGATAAACATCGAACAAATAACTGAAGAGTTATTTTTCACACCATAGAACAAATGGATGTTTACGTTTCAATGTTTCACAATGGGATCTTGTTTCAGCACTTTTAATGTATTTCATATTTAATTAACACTGATGGACAGGTAACAGTCATATATTCGAAAATCACAAGTAAACATATAAACATATTGGCACTAAAGTGTTCTACGACAATAAAATACCCATATACATTTCTGAATCTATTACATTATTGAATCTTCATTATTGATGCATAATTAATGTGTACACCACTTTACAGCTACTGTAGTTATAATAGAGGAGCTTATTTTATGAAATACTGCCGCGCGGCTTGTGAATTTCACCAAGGGAACAGTAGAGTTGTACACTACGCTAAAATAAAACACGAAATAGAAAAAGTACAATATTTTCCTTTAAATTGTATTGAAGTAGAAATATAAAGTAGCACAAAGTGCAAATACTCTATTTAAGAACATCTCACTCAAAATGTAACGTAAGTACATTACCTGAGTAATGCATTATTTACTATTAACAAATAACGCAAAATATTTCTTCCTCTTACTTATACTAAAGAAAAAAGAATTATGACTTAATTATGATTAATTTACTTCATGATGTTGAAGTTTTTCTAGCTTATCACGCATACTCAAATCTAAAGAGATTGACCTCTGCTGAATACGTTAAGATTTCCTTTTTTCCCCTTCATCTGAACAAATTCCAAATGAATTCTATCACGTATGACTAAGGCTTATCCCCCTATTCTGCACACAATTTTGTCAGAAATGAAGTGGAAAGGGGAGAGAAATGTATTCTCATTGTAAATCACTCTCACTCTTCTATCTGAATGTCTGATGGATTGTGTAACCTCAGTAATAATCCTGTTAAACAATTCCTAAGAACCTGGGGACAAAGGACACTTCAGATAAGGGCTGTTTTAGGTATCTCTTCCTTCTGAAAGTCCTCTACAGGACTATGGTGCTACAGGGAACCATAATCAGTTGATAAATAAATAAGAAGCCTTGACATTTTGCCAGCACCCATGCTCAAAAGGACAGAGGAAGAAGAGGGGTGAGAAGGAAGGATAAGAAGGGGCAGAAGGAGGCCTGCAGCTAGGATTCATCTTGTCAAACCTAAGATTTTGAACTGGGTCCTGAATTATGTCAACACCATTCTTTCACAGTCTCACGCCATTTCCATCTGGGGCCCGTTTTAGGGAGGACGAAAGCTTGGGGTTGGGTGAGGGTGACAGGAGACCCACTATCTTAGGACTCTGACATTGACATTGGCTCGATCTGAGCCAGGAATATGAAGCAGCAGAAAAAAAACGTTTTACAGGCCTGGCATTTTGCCTGTTTAAACTGCGTCAGACAGGGCAGACCGATAAATAACACCTGATAAAAGATGGTAAAAGGCTTGTGGACCAGGTGCTGGGGGGCAGATTAACACATACATGTATTTGTGAGGGATGTTACATAACCACAGGCGATGTTATCAATTTGACACCTTCTACTGGTCAGAGGGAAATCTTCCTTTGAATTTATAAATGACGGATAAGATACTTTTTTAAATGTGTTTGTATGACTGGCTTGAATTGGTAGATATCTGTATCTTAAGGTAGGTTTTGAGTGAATGTAATGTGTGTTTTAGTTTGAGCTTAGGTCACTGTGATGAAATGTGATGAAATGCTTTACCCTGGAGAATATGATGCAAGGATTATGAATAGAAGCTTTGTATCAATAAATAATGTACGATGGCTTAAAGTCGCAAAAACCTTCTCTGAATAAACTGCTTGGGCGTCCTGGAGGACTATAGCGGTTAGGTTAGAGGTTACCTACCTACCGTGCCGTATACATAAATATGTATTTTCAGTAATATTTAGATAAGAACGTCAAGGAGTAAGTTCTCCTTTTTTTTTTACAGCAAGCAACTGGCCATTTGTTGTTTACAGTGAGCTTGTACTTGGACAGATGAGTAAACAATGTAATCTTGCAAGTGTTGAAGGATAAATCTGGGGTTATCCTATATTTATTTAAAATTCCCATAAACAGACCAAAATCCACAGTGCATTTCGTTTTCGTTAAAAAAAGTTCCCAAATTACTGACACATTTCTTTAGTCCACCAATGCCCCATTTTTCTCTTATTTGTTATATATTCTAGTTCCTTAGAGGAAATTATGTATTTGTATTAATAATTTTGTCAGGCTTACTTTTATCAGAACTTTACCACTGAAAGCCTCCAATTAAAAAGGGGGCCATTTTGTGCAAAAACATGCACTTGCACACACAGACATACAAGCGCACCTAAATACACACAAATATTGTGGATACATTTTAGGGGCAAAACAGATAAAACAACTGAATTTAAAAGCTTAAACAAATATATCGTGCACTCGACTCTGGGTGCCTGTTAAAGGAGGGAAGAGAGGAGCCTGGCGAGGTCTGATAAGGCTCTGTAACAGTAATAATAACGTTTTCATAAAGCTCATTAATTGAGAGTCTAGAGGTAATTGCTACGTTTCCTGCAGGCTGACTATGTTGTTAATGCTGACGACTGTCTAACTGACAAACAACAAGTTGTGGAATATGGATTTTCCTCCCTCTCAGCGTGTGTTAATAACCTACCATCTGAGCATTGCCAAGGGAAACTGTCAAGATGGCATCAGTGATAAAATGTTAACATGTGACAAAACGCACCTGCCTGCGAGAAGAACAATTCAATTTGAAATTGAATTTGTAGGACTATCACGAAAACCCTTTTTCTTAATCCTCACCTGGGGGAAAGTAATATTGATTAAGAAGAAAAGAACAGAAGGGATGTTTTTTTCTTGACTTGGTTTCTCTTGGTGAGCTGCCACACAGTCAAAGTGATGAGACTGACACCAGCTAAACAAAGGAAATAGGCCTGGACAGTAATTCCCTTAGTTCATGAATCTTCCTTATAGGATGACAGTGGCCATGTGGTTCACAGCATGTGATAAAATCAGGTTCTACGAATCATGGCTGCTCTCCATGATTTAAGTGAGAATCAAGTGTAAACTATAAATCTGCACTCTAGTGGTTTTATTGTTGACTTATTCAGGAGCCTCTTGGGAAAATGAAGATTTTGAAAGGTGTAACAAGATTAGATTTGACGTGTGCTCAATAATCACAATTTGCGACAATTATTTCACATTATTACGATTCTTTATTAAAAAAGGACCACGTGCAACAAAACACATGTGATTTATTCCATTTATTTCCATCTGCAGTTACAACACCATTACATAGTCTGCACCACACTTATTATACAGAAAAAACATAGCAGTCCTCCACATATAAATACCACAACAAGCATAAACACTGATGCAGTTGCAACTATAACATTGTAAAGTATTTGAATTAAAAAAACCTCAATCACAGTCAAAATAATGCCAACAAGACTGGTTACCCGAAATATGTATCATATCTTGATTGGGTAAAAAGTGAAAGTCTGTGCTTAGTGTGATATTGATACTGCCATCTTTCTTTGCAGTCACTTAGTTGCTCCATGGGATAGTACAGGTGTCATATCAATGTAAGCATTCTTTACAGACACAGTTTGAGAGGCGGCTGGGCTATGAATCAAATGTCCCATGGAGTAAACATGTGCCGTGAAGCTGGCAGCCTTACAGACAACCTTTAAACTGCCTCTCTCTGACAAAGGAACAACACTAGGTTTATTTACTGCAGCTTATTAGGTCATTTGAGAAATGCTACTAAATCAAAAATACGTCATGGTCAAGCAGAAAAAGCTGAGAAACCTTGACTTCTGACCAAAGTTCAGAGTCACATTCTAAATGTTTAAAACAATAGATCAGAATGCAGGTGTTTAATATTCATCTGTTTGCATATGATAACCATATGAGCTTCTGCTCATTATCTTTACCTCCACTCCTCCATAACTCTTCTCTGGCTCCATCATGACAAACACTCTCCTAATTAGGTCATCATCAGGGTCATCATTGCCATCCCAAACACAGTTCGCTTCATCTCTATCATCCTACAAGCACCGGCTGTCACCAGAAGATGCGACTGGCGTCAGGCGATGGAGGCGGCGCTGGTGCGTTCATGATGTCTGATGTGCCTTGATGAGTGATGCCGTCTGACGGCTGATGTTGGGTGAAGCGTACAGTAATGGGGAGACAGAGGTCAGAGAAACCATTACCACAGTGGGGGAAGAGGGGAAGGGGAAGTGAAAGTGGGAAGTACGCCGTTGTCTTCTCCAACTGTAGGGCGGAGCCGCTGTCCTTCTGTAATGACTGAACGTCTGCGCGCTGGCTTTGCATTCATTATGGCGGGAGACCGTCTCGGCGCATAAATACATGTCAGGGGTGGCATGGCATAAAATGTTGTGCTGTTTTTTTGGAGGCAAAGGGGACTTTGTTGTTTTATGTAGTGATTTTCGCCCTGTTTGTCTATTTGTCCTTCTTCCCCTTTGGGTTTTCTGTGTTAGCCAAGGTGAAGTGCGTCGAATCTGCCAGGAAACAAGAAACGCGTCTGAAATATTCAGAAGCGGGTGAAGGCATTAAGCTCAACACAAACACATAAATATGTAAGATGATACACAAACACTGCAATCCTTGCCACTGCTCTGATGAAGATCTGCTTAAATAAAGCTCCAAATGTGAATTCATTTTCTCAACTGAGACATAAATCGACCCCAATCCTGTCGTGCAAATAACTCTAGCATGGGAATAATAATAGCTCCTTAGATGAGGTGGCATGTAATTACTGTGCCTGACCTCTCCTAGCAGTTACTATACCCACAACATGCATGAAACCATTTACTGCGTTCCATCTATCAACACGTGTCACTTTGTTGTCCTCATGACAAGGTTACCATAACATTACACCGAAGCTCCTCCGCTAAGACGCCACGTATTGTTGCAAGGTTATAACTCAATGACAGTTGACGCCAATGGATCCCTCTTATTATGATGAGTTGGAACACCTTGATATCCACTGCAACATTAGCGCACCATCTGGAAGGGTAATGTGACGTCCTCTGGAGTGGAGGTTTGGGCCCTTGCTGCGCACAGCCTTATTGACTAATATTTCTTTGTGAAAAATAAAGAACAGAGGCATAGAGATGTGAAGGACGTAGCAGAGTGAAGGAGGGAGGAAAGGGGAGATAGGAGACCCTTCGATCTGAAATGGGAGGACAAGGAGGCAGCGGGTGGATTCATCACACAGCCGGGATGTCGTGTTCCGACACTAATTTTGGGCCCAAAGCTGTGGGTAATGAACATGTCCTGTGACAAATGGGGGAATCGTAACAGTTGAAGCGTTGTTGGGGACACATTTGCATGCCAGCAGACTGCCGTGACACCACCTGGTGTCTGGAGACGTTGGAACGTGCGAGGGGAGAGAGCATGTCCCAAGAAGCGTGAATCACCGCCGTCCTCGCCGAACAAAGCTCGCCAGTCGGAGGTTTGTGGTTTCACATGCAAACTACAAACCGTACTGATGACAAAAGCGCTTGTGATTTATGAATCAGTTACACTTAGTGCTTAAAAGTAAACTGAAATAATTAGGAGGCATTCAGACTAAATCAGACCTGGTTGTCACTTTCATCACCGCGGTTTTGTCACAAGCACTTTCTCTAACTCACAAAATGACAAATCCTGTCCTACCCACTTCAAATTAGCTTCATTTTTCTTTATCCTTGCTGACAGTGTGATTTGTCAAAGACCTATTCTTATTTAGCTGATTTTGTACAAATGCTCAGACGCAACAATTTGTCCCGAGACTTTTGAATAGGGGAATGATTGAGTCTAGCAGAGAAGCTACAGTAAGACATACCAAGGCCACTTCAACTTTCTGCATCTCTACAAGTCAGTTGTCATGTTTAAGTCAGCAGAAGTTTGCCATGCTCCATTTGAGCGCTATTTAGGATAATCACCAAGAATAAAATACAAAATTATTGTTCATAAGAGAAATAAGTCAAACTGTGAAACATCATGCGCCAAGAAGGTTTATATTTGTTGAGCAGATGAGATGTGATTCATCAGGTGCTGGCAGTGGTCACATCATTAACTTTATGCCACAACTGGGACATGGGCCATAGTCCAACTAGGGTACACAGTGCAGCTCCGCAGGCCAGCTGCCCAGATTGTATCAACAACAAATAGGCTCTAAAAGTATGCAGGCTTTGACAGGTTGTCAGGGTAAGAAGTGGACTGGAAGACCTGATGTACCGTCAAAATAGATTCATCTTCATGGGATTAAAGCGAACCTTTTTCTTTTTTTAGGCGTAGATTCACCCATGCATTTTTTTCCTTCCTGTTACACTCAACTTTGGTGAACTTTGACCCTCACATTTCAAACCGTCCTGACAGTGCTGACCTTTGAGACCTCTGGAAGTCCAGAACAGGGGAAGCCATCATCGTTTCTAACTGTGTTGCACTTTCCGCGTTAACTAAAGCCTCCAGTAAACTGCTCAAAAAAGAGAGATGGTTTGCAGACAGTTTTGAGACAGGGGTCGATGGTACAGATACATCCTTTGAATAAAAATGGGTGCTGTGACTCAGGAGATAGAAGTCAGCCCAGCACCCTGCTTTGTACCTCGCTCAGTGTGAATGAAAGCCAAATTGTTCAAATGTGCTAAAATAAACTTTTCTTTGGCCTCTTTCTCTCGAATTGTAATTAAAACCATGGAGAGCTTTTGTTAATAACTTGGGCTGGCATGTTACGGGGAAATATTGTAATAAATACCAACATGAAATTTCCCCAGTTGATAACTTACATTAAGGCAATTACTTTTTGTATTACAAGTTTACTGAAATGTTATGTTTAATATGGAAATTAGGCATTTACTAATTAAATATGTGCTAATTTGTAGACATTTCCAGAACACAGATCTGAACATGAAATGAGGCCAAGATCAAAAGTCTTGTTTTATTTTGTTGACATCCATGATAATGAGTAGTATGAAAGAAGACATGTTATAGAAGCAAAATATCCCTCGATCTCAAAATCAACCAGTGCCCGGAACATATGTGTGTTTGCCTAGGATTTGTTGCCTTCTGCTAAAAGGAAAGACAGCTTTAAAGATTCCTCAATACACAAATGATTATTCTTCAAATCAAAAAAGAGTTCAAAGCTAATTGAAAGCTCACATTGACATGCTGCATGGTAAATCTGTCCACACTAAAGATGCCACAAACCAAAAAATGAAGAAAGTGGTTTTTAGTCATACTCTTCCAGTACAGTAAAACTAATTTTTTTGACAGGATAATACATTTTCCGGATGATTGAAAAAGACTGAATTCAGATGTTTCTCCTCTTTATCCCTGGCATTGTGATTACATGGCTGCTCGTGGTCAAATGTTGAGACTGCCTCCATACACGGCAGCGTCATTTCATCCTTTTGAGACCAATGGCATGCTTGATCCAGGCCCTTTTCATTTGCTCCTGCAGATCCCCTTTTCTCACCCATTCAACCTTGATGGCTCCTTTCACACCACTGTCTGCACCTCCCCTGGCAGCACAATGAACCCGGCCTGCCGCCCTGTCTCCCAGACAGACTTTTATCTGGTGAGAAGCCCACAGCTCGTGGAAAGCCTTTTGTTACCTATCTCTGAGGTGGCTGAATGGCTCTGTCCTTTGATTTGTACCTTGCCATTTTTCCCTCACACCAGATATTTCTCTCACACACTTTTCAGATGTGACAAAAGTAATCATCTGTCTTGGCTAATGGATACCGCACCCCTTTTTAGACAAGTCTTCAGATCTTTTGATGGGAATCTTTATAAATGTATTTCATTCTTGCAATAATTACAAATAAAAACAGTGAAAATGATCACCATCACATTTTGTTAGACAGAGAATGTAGATTGTTATTAGAAAGTTGGGTATGGTAAACGAACTGTTTTAAAGTTGGGTTTCTGGTTTAAATCAATTCAAGCTCACAATTTGAACAACAAATGTCTGATCTGCTTCTAGTCAGGGAAATAAAAACACTCCAGGCACCAGCAGGTTTACTTGAGGTAAAATGTTATATTTGAGGAATAGCAGCGCCCTGTCTTGCAGTACACCTCTGCAACCTTCATCTCTTATAAAAGCCTCCCTTTTCTCACTCTACTGTTAACAGAAAGCCGACAACAATCTTCTCCCAGCAGAGTGAGTGGCGGTGTCGGACAGGAATCAGCCTTTGTATAGATTGTAATTGTTTCTCCCTGCTCATGCGTCTCTCTTCACATCCATCTCTCTTTTTTCCCCTGTTTCGGGCAGGTTTCAACCGTACAAGGTCATTGCTCTTAGGCAGCGGCAGCTCGGCTTTATTGTTCCAGCGGGTCAGCGGGTCCGACACACATCACAGCTATTATTCCTCAGGAACAAATGGCCATCCCACGCTCTGATCTATGGCCTTCGTTCTCAGACACTTCCATAATACCCTTGACAGGATTTCTTTTTTGTCCTGTTCCTGTTTTTGGTGATGATCCATCTCTTTTTACCACCTCTTCCTCTTAAAGTGCCAAATCATTGGTGTGGAGTGATTTATAATCGTAGATTTGATAGAGTAGGTGATGTTTGACATATTTGTGTGTTATAAATGGAGGCGGTAGGAATATAAATTGAAACTATGGTCCAGTTGAATACCTTTTGTTTTCTGTCTTTTAGATGTTGACAGAGTACATACTGTTAATGCATAACACATATTTTTTCTTAAAAACTGGATGCAAAGAAGTCTCCCCTTTGAGATACCTGCATTTGGAGCAACATTTGTGTTGATAAATGAATCCAGAAAAGTTCAGGTTGACATTCAGAATTAGTTAATCTTCCCGTTATTTGAGAAAACTACATTTCATGCTTTTGAAGGCATATTTAACCTCTGGCCAGGATTTCAGCCACATTTACCTGCAACAGCAACATCGGCTTGTCTCTGATTAATGAGTTTCACGCTGCATTTTGAGCCGGTCTCGTCCAACAGTAGGATCATTTGGGCGACCCCCTCTGCCCCTGTTTTGCATACGAATAAGAGGCTTATCATTTGTGGCATTGCAGGCTTGAAATGGGCAGAGGCGGGTGTGTGAGCAGGGGCAGCATGGCACCGGGTTGTGATTTATTTGTATTTTATTTTGCATCCTTGACGTTGATGCCAAGGTTGGAGCCCTGTTTTAAAACACTTGGGGTGTCCGGGAACAAGCTTGGAGTCCATTGCAAAACAAATTCAAAACATACCTGCATGAATAATGGATGGCAGTTGGGGGTCTCGCAACACTAGTGTGCGCGAGGTTTAATTACGCAGAACTAGTCAGCCTCAGTGATGGATGCACTGACAGGTGGGCTTAGTGACTTAGGCTGGAGGAAGAAACATACACACACACACACACACACACACGCACACGCACACGCACACGCACACGCACACACACATGCACATACTTCAGTTTTATATAGGAAGCTATAACATCAGTCAACAATGACAATAAATTAAGTAATCCTATAAAGCCATGCCACACAAGTGTATATGTAAATGTACTGATACATTTTGCATATATCTCTGAAGGCTATGCTTGAATTGATGCATGTTTACATTTCAGCAAAAACACTATACCATTCTTTAAAAAAAAAAAAAAGAATAAACATAGAACAGACTTTAGAATAAGTAACAGTGGAATTAAGTATTTAAAATATGTAAGGGCACGCATGTGTTTCTGTCACGGGGAGGCCTTGAATATTGAACGCCAACACATCAAAACTCCCCTGTGCCATATGGGCATTTGTGTTGTTGAAAGAAATACAAACCCACTATTATAGCAGAAGTATTATCTAGTCGCACCTGAATCCCCTGCAGCCCATCCACATGCATAATAAATCCAGGAAATGTCAGCTGTGCGGCCTGAGGGAGAACCGTGCCATTTGTTTAAGCTCTGGCTGGCAATACAGCCCAGTCCCATTGATGTTTGGATAGAAGTGAATGAATAAAGAATGCCGAGGCTTGCATGTCAATCAGGGGTTTACAGGACCCTGAACACGGTGAGCCTTAAGCCAACATATGTTACTAATACACAATAAGCCCCCAAAACAATAACCCAGACGGATGTATTCTGATCAATGCTGCTCCCGTCATCTCGGCACCCGCTCACATGCATATTCACACATCTGCTAACGTGTCACAACAGAAAGTGATTAGCAATTTCATAAACAGGTGCAACAAAGCACAAGACCAAACTAACAAAGCATTACAAAGATGTCCACTCGGAAAAAACCCACAAGCGATTTGAATACAATTCGGCTGTTTATTCTCACTAGCAAGTTGAAAAGCGCAAAAGGCGCAGTTCTGTTGTTTTACACTTCCTGTTTAACATCTTAGAGCATATTGAAAGAGTAGCTCGGAGCTTTTCCTCTCTGTCCGACTGACTGACTGTGGGTTTTTGGTTGCTGACTCCTGGAGGCCCAGAAGTTTCCACTGGCTTGTTTTTCATTCCCACAATCCCTTTCCCTGCTAGCCAAATCACTGAGCTATGACTACAGGCCTGGTTGGAAGTCCTTATCTGCTATCATTAAAGATGCATTTATTCCATTGCCTCAGGTGCTTGTGTGTGTGTGTGTGTGTGTGTGTGTGTGTGTGTGTGTGTGTGTGTGTGTGTGTGTGTGTGTGTGTGTGTGTGTGTGTGTGTGTGTGTGTGTGTGTGTGTGTGTGTGTGTGTGTGTGTGTGTGTGTGTGTGTGTGTGTGTGTGTGTGCTTTCAAATGCCTTTTTCCTTGTTTGCATGTGCGTGCACGGTTGATCCATGCGTGTGGAAAAAAACTGAAGGAGCGAAACAGAGGAAGGGGGCATAAATGTTTGTGTGTGTATGTGTGGGTGGCTTCAGGGGGGGTCCTGTGTGTGGAAGTGGATAAGGCGTTGTGTGTTTCTGTGCATCTGCCTGTGATGTGTGTGTATTCTCCAAGGTTAACACACTCCTCCCACACTAGGCTGATCTAAATAGAGACAGAGCCAGGGTAAATGGGGATCAGAAGTCAAGCGCTGGCAACCATGCTAAATTATCGGCGGAAATCAACGCTGTCCTCATTAATTACACAAAAGGCCGTTAGTCATTTCCACCCTCCCTCACCAGCCCGCCCTCCCAACGCCTCTCAAACTAACTGATGCTTCTCCAGCGATTTCCCTCACTTTTGTGCACAACATACTCACAAATTCCAGCATATTTTACACTCTCACACATACGCACACGCAAGAAAACAGAACAAGGGCACAGATGAAAGGAAGATCTGTCTTTGCCGCTGACATTGGAACAGAGCAACCAAAAGATAATGTAGTCTGTGAGTCACGCTCACCTTGAGTCCTCTCCCCCTTTCATTACAGCTTTCGTCTTCCACTAAAGGTAGCCGTGTTGTTGTTATCTTCCAAACAATCACTTCAATAATTTATGGCAATGAAACTAAGAGAGGTGTGATTTGCATATTGTTGTTGATAGGAGCCAAAGTGTCTATATTCATCGCAGTGAAGAGCCGTGACAGCTTTTTAAAGTAGCTGTATTTTAACTTTTAGAAGCAAAGAAATGCCATGTTTCTGCAAAAAAAACATGCCACTGTAAGTACTGTTGTTGGTTGGAATGTCTCATTTAAAATTTCATAGTGCCGGAGAGGAACATGAAGTACAGCATTTCCTTCTATCATATCAGGTTAATCAAAGTGTCACAGTCAACCATCTGCTTTCTTAATTCCTTCTGACATGTTCTCTAGAAGCTGTCAAATAGAAGTGGTTGTAGATTAGCACTTTGCACAACAGGTAAAACGTATTTGTCATGGTATTCAAAGAATAGTTTCACATGGTGGGAAATATGCTTATTTGCTTTTCTTGCAAGTATTAGACTGGTTTAACCCTGTTACATATAGTCTAACTGTGAAGCAGAGGACAGTCAGTTTATCTTAGCTCAACGGCAATAACTTTAACAACAGGTGTAAGGGAAGGAAGACGTTAATTGTAAATGATTTGGTATTTTTTTACACAATTCATTTGTTGTAAACCTTTAAGGCCTTTTAAAGAACAGCATATCCAGGAACTATGAATAAGTAATGTAATGACTTGACATTTGCCGTGGTTGTGAGAAGATAACAATTACATATCAAGATTTTTTTTTATTCTTTCATGGCTGAACTGTATTTTATCTTCAGTCATGTTAAACTTCAAACCGCAAAAGGAAAAGTTAGAAACAGGGAAGGCAGGTTGTGACTAAAAATAATTCAGCCGCATGCTGATTTCTTCGTTCGAAGGAGTTAGTTGGGGTCTTAAAGAAAGCCATTCATTATTTCCCAGCTGAGGTGGATTACTCGTCGACGGGTGCTGTTTGACATTTACCGTATGCATTTCATTATTGGAACTGACCTGGAAATTAACGGCAGCTTCTCAGAGCCTCGGCTCCAACCCTCCCCGTGTGCAACTCGCCAAAGCATTGACCCCCTCCTCATCTCCCTCCTGACCTTTCAGTACTGCATTATTTAACGCACACGAATCCCACACAGACCGCCACTGAATGCTAGGAAAAGGTATTGACAGAGACATATGGCTGCTGGTGGATAACATGCATAATTGAGGGGTAGGAAAACAGGTTATATCCCTGGCTGAGGTGTGTGAGTCGAAGACACCGACCTTGGTCCTCTGTGCCCGCTGCTGTGGGAATAAACCTCTGTTTGAACGCCTAGCGCTAATTATTCAATCATGTTGAACTATACACTATAAAAACCCTGTAACATAGCAATCTTTTGCAAATTCAAATGTAGTTCAGTAGTTGAACACACACAAATGTGGTAATTCTGCAGATAATTCTTAAGCAGTTTTGAGAAAGAAAATATATTGATTTGCTTTGACTAAGTCTGTACAAAAATTCTAAGTGGCTCGTTTTAATGTTGTCGAGAACAAACACAAATGTCAATTGAAGCTTGATTCAGAGAGAAGCACTCACTTGCAGAATCCGCACGTTTTGATATATGTGAGTTTACAGAAAATGGATATAACTGTTTTACATTTTCCATGAAACGGCTTATGATGCTTTTCCACTTTTTAAATGCATATCTTTATTTATTCAATAAATGCCTTATATTTACAATGACAGACAAACTATTGCAAAGGAATTCCTTGTAAAAGTTACATTTAAAATAAGATAAGAAAACACATTAGTCTGTTTTATCAAATTCCTCAAAACAAACAGATAAATCCCTGATATGGTAGCCTGCCACAGACTGTCCCAGACCAGAGGACGACTTCCTCTCAGTGGCAGCACTTTGATGACGATCTGAAAGGTGTCACCAGGGGTCCAAAAAAGCAATTTAATAATTAACAAGAGTTTACAAGAAAACCAAAGAAAATAAATGATAGCATGGTGGAGGAGGACAATGAGTCGACATTAACAATCAGGTCTGCCAGTGAATAACGAGCTCGCCCCCAACATTTTAATTAGCAGCCCGCTGGACGGCACAGTGATTAATGAACACTATTTGATTTCAGCGTTGCTCTGAATTAATAACAAATTGACATTTAATGAAAATTACTTACCGCAATTGGAATTAAAGTTGCTTTTTGCCCCTTTATGCACCACAGAATAATAATAAATACAGATGTTGTTATCCCCAATGGATCATAAACATGTGTTAAAAGAGATATCAAAGGTAATGGGATTGAATTATGGGAGGATTTTGAAAACAACATTAACAGCACCAATTATCTTTTCATAGCTTCGGGTCCGGGCAATTGGCGAGCAAATTTCACTCAGCTGTTTATGTACGTCTTCCATCATGCTCTGTCTCACAACAATGGGAAACCAAAGGGTTAGAGCCTCTGTATGCTTCGGACAATGTGCTTGTCAGATTGTCTAATAGTGTCTGAAACCCCCTTTTCATTGAAGGGGGTGGGTGACTGCAGCTGACATTTTTAGTAACTTTCCAAAAACAGTCGATCAGACAATAACACCCACAGGAAGTGGCCAGCGCGACGTGTGACAGTTGGAAGAGTTTTGATTTTCCTCTCTTCTTTTTTTTTTTCTTCACACAACATCTACAGCACAGTTCTATCACTGTGCATCCTGGTATAAATAGTTTATGCGCATTTGTAAGACATTTTCAAAGTGCAAATATGCCCCCATATCCATAATTCTTGAGAAGTGGTTGGTAAGGCTGGGTAATGTTGTTTTTACACATGGTTGGAGAACCCTGTTCCAAAAATGTTAATATACTTCAGTCATTTGCAAAAGTAAATGTTTTTAAAGGACCGTAATACTTCCCACATTACATTTTTCCTCAACATAAATATGAATCACTGTGCAGCAGCAACTAAACAGGAAATAGTTTTCGGTTTATGTTAGGGCACTTGGTTAGGATTACTCTGTAAGTGTGACATACAGTATGTTTACTTTGTTTAATATTCAAAGACCCTGATATTTCCCTAACCTTTTACATTTTCAGGAATTCAGTGGCAAAGTCCTGAACTACGATTGCCTGCTGCCCACCCTGACTATTAAGTGTGTAAATATGTGATTTGAAGGACACAGAGTTGATTCACACAACCAATGGTTTTGCAGGACACAAGGCGTACAGAGTTCAGACTAAGTTACGCTCTACATATGACTACTTTGTAGTACAAAAATGTTGAGAGTGAAGACCTCTGCCAAAGCCAAATATTCTACCTCACAATAATAACGAAATTGAAAAGAAAGCATGTGTCCGCACCGTGATACTGATCAGCTCCAATGTTGAACTCGTTATTCATTGGCCCATGCTACACCCTTCCACAAAGTTTCATGGCCAGTAGCTTTCTCCATATTCCTGATAACAAACAAACAGTCAAACAAACCTCCTCCTCTGAGGTAAAAAAAAAAGTGTTTACTATTATATCAGCAGGAGAGCAGACTGCACTTGAATTATAAAATCTCAACTTTATTTTTGCTCTGAGCCTGTGCATACTCCCCTGCCTCTTGCTGGAGATCAAACACTTTATTTGTCTTGGTGGGGGTTGTGGCGCAGCATCCACCAGGTGAGTCCGTACCCTGCAGCAGGGTGGCCACCTGTAGGCGCTTCAGCACATGATGCCTTTCGACACAGACACACTAGCCTGAGGTTCTTTTTCCCCTCAGCTGCCTCCCTCCCCGACCCACGTCACTGCACTTTTATTTCTGAATGCAGAAGCCAACTGACCACATAGAGCTCCAATCAATACTCTGCTCGTCTGAAGATCAAAAAGGGCTTTGTTTACGTGTGTTTTGGTGAGCCTGCTTCTCCAGTTGAGGAGCCCCTTAGTTTATTATCCACCATGCAGAGTCCATTACTTTTAGTTTGTCTGTATGAATGCCTGTTCTCCATTTCATTACTACGCCCTCATGTTGCTGTGCACTCTCTTATTGACTGCTGATTAGTTTCTGATGTTAGTTCCCATGTTTCTTTGGAGTCCAGTGTTATTCTGTGCTGCTTGCGTCCATTTTAAATAAAGAAACAGACTAATTTCACCTTCCTGGTGTATTTCAAAGAGCCGTGCTGGTAGTACATTCCAATCAAAATGCCTCTCAGCCCCTTTATGGCAACAACAAACAGCCAGGGTTTGTTTGGCTTTATCAATGTTTGATAAACGCTCAGAGCTCCACACCAGAGGAGGCTATGTGATTCAGCTTTGCTCAGGTATCACATACCTCTCATCCTTTCACTTTGTTTGCCTGGCAAATATTTCTGCCCCAGATGATTTATGGGTAATATTGCTGTCTAGGATTTAGTTAGGCTTGGGCTTTCTGATACCTGCCTGCTTATAAAATTAGCAAAGATGTTGACTGAGATGGTATAATGATGATGCATTTACCAATAATGTTCCCATCCAGAGGAGCAATATCCTGCTCCACAGCACTGTTGGGACTGTCAGAGCTGTTTAAAATTAAGATGTGCAACTTGGTTCTTTTCAAATGAGTAATATTAGCTAATTTATTTTTGAAAATTAAAACGTAATATATTGCACTGTTTCATTTTCTTATCAAGTTGATGATGTCCTTAATATATCGTCTCAGTCACCAGTCAGACCAGGTATTAAGTCTGTTATCTATCGGCATAGGACCTACTATCGGCACAAATATGTTTTAATACTGTCAGAATCATCGATTCTGATTTCTGAGTTCTCCTAAATAACCTTTTTGACAATATCCCACAAGTGCCTGTTAACATTAAATATATCGATTTGCACTCCTAACAATATGGCCTCTATTGTATTACCCCGTATTTGTTATTTACGTTCACATTTTGTGTGTTACCTTTTCATGAATAATGAAGGCCAGTCCATCAGTCAAAGAGCAGGCAAGTAAATCATCTTACTGTCACAGCATTTAGATGAAGAATCACACCACACACTACATTTCCAAAATGCCCAACAGAGTTGTTTACCGGCCAACTTGGTGATGGCTCACGACGAGACGCTTCAAATCGCCCCGGGGAAATAGACGTTCAGAGCAATAACAAATTAGACATTGAAATAAGACGACTCAATAGCACAGCAGACAAATGACAGGAGTCGGGCAGTGCTCATTAATTCTAACTACGGGCTCCTCAGCAGCATTGATCATATCCTCCATGTATTGCAGTATATGATATGAAGATGGTATTGGTGTTCCTTTTCTCGCTAACCTCAGGTCACAACTGAATATTAGGCACAGAATACTCTGTGTCCGCAATGTTTACATCATCTGAGCAAATATATTTACCGTTGCCACAAGCCAGGATGGTGTGAAATCACTTACACATGTTGCTCTCTTTCACATCCTTGCTAATCGACTTGGATAGGTATAAACTAAGAGGGAGGAGCCTAGCAGATGATATGCCCAAACATGTCCACTATCATCATATCTGAGGAGAGGAAAATGAATGCAAGCGAAGAGCTGATAATAAGTAAGTGGAACACAGCACAGTCAGCCTTCAAAAACGTAATAGAAAGTTATGAGTGTATCAAGATATGGCTTGTGCTTGAGCCCAACAAGGGAGAAGTCAATGATTGTTCAGTGCTGATGGCAGCAATCAGAAGGCGAGCTCTCCCCGGTTGCTTTGGGGTTTGGATGATGGTAGTGGAGTACATATCTAAGTACTAAAGGGAACAAGAGACCTGACAAGGTTTAAAAACTCACACTGCACTATTAGGCTCTATAAAAACAAAGTTCTGACTTCAAACCTTATGTGCTGAAAGAGAGGGAAATAAAGATAGTAGCTGCGGCATACACACAAATCTAATGCAAACTGAACCATTAGCAAAGCATTCACAGTCATTTTGACAACTCTGGATTTTGTATATTCTGCAGGGAGTTCGACGAGTGGCTAATATCAGTTTTGTATTCAGTGGATAGACAACAGGACATGTTGGCTTGGTGCAGGGGCTCAAACTCAAAATTATTATTTTCTTTGTTGTGTGGCATTAGCTGGCGTGATAGTGTTAGCCACTGGCAGGCCATTATCAGTAATAAGATGAGTTAGATGTTTTTTGAAACCCAAAGCTTTAACTGGACTGGAGCTAAGCTAAAGCTAAATTGAGTTAGCGCTTAACAGAAATGGATGCCTTTACACTTTAATGCAAGGCTTTGTATGTGACTTTTATTTCATTTTGTTTGCAACCGAAAGTGATACTACACAAATACACATTGCTTTTAATATTTGCTTATCTAAAGCGAGTTGAGTAGCACTTGAAATGTTTTGGCTCTATGAAACCTGATGTACTTACTGTATATGATTCTGTTTTCTTCAAGTGTGTATCTTCTTGGTCAAATGCACTTATTGTAAGTCGCTTTGGATAAAAGCGTCAGCTAAATGCAATGTAATGTAATACTTTTCACAAAAAGACTGTGGTGGACTATGCTCAAACAACTACAGCCAGTACATTGGGCCAAATTTGAACAGGAGTCAGTCTGTAAGTGTGAAGTATTTTTTAACAGGATGTCTGTTTGGTCATTTGACTGTTTACCTTTGTTTCTTACAATTAGTTTTGTTCACTTAAAATGTTTCTTTTTTAAATATCTGAAATTGGGTTTTTTCGTCTATTCTTACTTCTTTTTTTATCAAAGTGACAACATTTTCGGAGTTCAGCCAATCATTTTTTAATTACTGCATATATATTTACAATAGCAAGGATAGCCAAATGATATTTGATTTTTTCTTCAATGCAACAAAAGTGTAACAAGAATGAAAGATGAAAACTCATTACATTTGATTAAAATAGAAAATGTGTTCAACAGAGTCAAATGTATTAACTATTTTCTTTAGGTTTGTTCGTTAAGGTTTTGGTAACAACAGCATGTTTGGTCATTGAGTCTTTATGCATACATTCAACATACACTCTAAAAACAAATTCAGGCGACCTTTCACCTCCACTTAATTAAATGCATGGTTGCAAGATAAAAATGTGAGTTAATTGATTTAGATAAACATTTTAAGTTGCAAACATTAATTTATAAGTTGTGTTGACGTAATAATGTTGGTAGTTACATCAACTTAATATTGTGTGTAATTTGAACTCTGATTTCTGCGTTAATTGAATTAAAAAAAAAATCAAGTTGTAGTAAGTAATGCAATTGGCTTGATAACTTAATTGTTCTACACCTTGAGTTAAGGATTTCAAGTCCACTCCCACTTAACACGCCTGGACATATTCCGACAGTTAAGACAAATAGAAATATACAAAGGACATTTTAAGCTGAGTGTCATCTTTTGTCATTCAAATAGATAGCCTTGTAGTTGCACTGTATACTGTAGGCAAATTGTTGTTTGACCAAAATTAACAGCCTTTGAACTGTGAATAGTTCTGTGAGAGGGTACAAAGTAGTAGAAGCTACTCTGTGAGTAAAAATACTTTTGTTACTATTGTGATATAACTTTTTATTAAAAATGAATCTCGGTGAAGCAGATCAAGGACATGCTTCTTGAGGTAGGATCGTTGTTTAGAGTTGTTATTGAAATGCAAGTTGTTGGCAGTCACCCATTCAGAATATATTACGAAGAGAACTATAGCCATCTGCTGCTTTGTCGTGTACCTTGGAGAAAAGGAAGAGGACCTTTTCAAGAAATGTAGCGACGTCATTAAAAATCCATGGGCTCAGTGTAAAAACACAGGACAAAAGCACTGCCCTCTGTCAGTTACATTTTGAAGCATATTGCACTTTTGGCCACACACCCCAATCAATAATGCTTAATAAGTGCTTCAAAAGGACATGAATATCGCCATCATCAGTGACCGGTCCATACGATGGCAACCATCGTGGTCGAGGGAAACAAAAGAATGAGCAAGCATTCTGCGTTAAATGTGTTCATACTGTTTGAAATAATGACTGTCGGCAGTGTAAATATCTTTGTTACATCTTTTGTCAAATTGATGTGTGTGATCTGCAGATAGGTGGCCATTGAGAGTTTGTTACTGTAGTTTTACAAAAACTTTACAGATTTTACATATTTGGCACTGGTTTTAAATATGCAAAGGCCTCTAACTTTGATGTGATGGCAGCATTTATTTATTTACCAATTCCCATGGTAATATGGATAATGTGTTTATTTATTATTTGTGGGGCAATTTAAATTTGTGTTATTTGTCTTTTTTTTCAAGATTTAAATGAAGCTCAGCGCAAGTTCTTTCAGGAAGACTGGGTGTATCCGCAGCTGCATATAATCAGCTCATCACAGGCGTTCTCTTTAACCTATTACATTTCACCTCATTCTCCAGCAGCCAATCAGCGTGCTGCAGCCAAACTTTAAAATGGTTCACCTCTCTCCTGCAGTCAGCTGTGATTTCAGGTGTTCATGCACCTTATCTATGGCATGTGTCAATAAATGTTCAAACAAAATGAATTCTCTCCTGATTGAAACATCATGTGTTGAAATAAACAACTGCAGTTCAAAATAAAAAGTGAATTGCCTAATATTTTTGTTATGGAATCAATTAATTTCTTTCTTTAAAGACAAAAACATGAAAAGCTAAGAAAAAAAACTATTGAATATAATGTATTTGGAGCAACTTAATTTATAAATGGTTGTCAACTTAAAAACGTGTGTTCAGAATGACGGTAATTAAGTACATACAATTACAATTCCTTTTAAATCATTTGGTAAAACTAGTCGGAACAACTTAATCTTTTGAGTAATCAACTTCAAAACTTGTGTTTATGCTACCAATTATTAAGTAACTGATGATTAAAAACACCTCTGATTGTAGAGGAAAAGCCTTCTCCCCTAACTCAAATAAGTTTGTTTCTTTAAGACAATTAAATTAGAAGTTGTCTTAACTCAATAAACATCAATGCAAACTGTTGCGTTGATTTTCTTTGTTGAGCCAAGGCATTTGTTTTTAGAGTGTACTTTAGAAGTTTAGAAGTTGATATGGTATGCTATAAACAGGGAGCTGAAGAATTCAGGGGTGCGACTCCAGGTTGCTTGGATTTTTGAAATGGTCTTTTTTGCTGACCCTTGTTGGAATTGCGAGAGCCAGATAGAATAAATAAAGAGAGAACAAAGAAAGATATATTGAGTGAGTGAGTGAGTGAGTGAGTGAGTGAGTGAGTGAGGAGCGACGCGATGGAATAGAAAGAATAATATGGAACTGAAAGAAAGGACCACCTCTCGGGGATTGGACTGTCAGGGAAGAGAAGAAAGGGACAGAGTTGAGCAGCGAGGAATTAATGACTGGTATACTGGGAAGTGGGGGAATACTGGCAGAGTTGGCTTTCGACCCATGCCCTGTAACAACATAATGTGCCTCTTCTAATCCAACAAGGAGATATGGAATCCTGTTTCCTCTCATTTTCTCAACATCATTTTCCTCTTTTCTTAGTGAAGTTGACCTGTAAGGAAAGTTGTAACATTCAGTCTATATTAATACTTCAACCTAGTAAACCTCTGTCTGTGGTTCTTTTACGTACTTTATTTTATGTGAATTCATTCCACACACTTAACTCACATATCAACATTTACAATAACCTCTTATCATAGGTTGTAAGTAAAGAAAACTATGCTTACCTAAACTAGCATTGCATCAAAAGCTTTAATTGAAAATCTCCAATAATAGACCAGTTCTGAACAGCAATGCTCGTAGGACTCTTTGTTCAGGCCCGTATCCCTGCTCGGCCATTCATCAGGTTTTCAAATAGGTGAGTAAAAAATGCCTCCAGGGTGTTTTTTATTTTCAATTCTACCCTCGAATGTAGAACAGTTTATGCATTCAGGGCCACAGCCATTATCCAAGGTTTATTCATTGATGATGACAGTGAGCATAAATAAAATATTACTCTTTAAAACATTCTTCTGGATGCTAGATAGCGGCATGTAGGGTACATAGGGTGAAGGAGCAAGAGGGTTTGTGGGATCATATCTGATGTTAAGGTGAGCTCCCTGCTGAAGATATGTGAGTATATTCGATTCAGGGTACGGCTCAAAATTCCTCACTAGAGACTAAACTATATTCCCCTCACAAAGCTCCACACAGTCTCTCTCACATTTCCTTTCCCTACATCTCAGTATTTTTGTCTGATCTCTTATCATTTTTAAGTTAAGATTCTGCCTTTTAAGTTAGATAATGAGACTGAGTATGGTAATTGGTGATTACTTTAGCATTTGCTCAATAATGTGAACACTCTAAATGCAACACAGCAACACATATAGAATGACAATTACTTTTGCAATTATCAGCTTCAAATAAATCAAGCTATTCACTGCTCATGCAGTGTGAACGTCGACTACATATTGGTCCATTATGGCAAACAATAATTAGTGGTGTGGAATGGGTGGTAAATGTTTGTGGTTGCGGAAGTGTCCCTGATGTGTTGAATTTCTAACTATACAATTGTCACATTATGGGGGAAGTTTGTGCGTGCCTCTTTTTATTCCCTACGGCGCAATGAGTTGTAGCTGGAGGTTACCCATTTTAAATGAGGAATGCAAATAATGCTAACAAGCTGTGAGGCTCTACGTTGCCTGCATAATCTTTTCCCCTCAGACTGCAAGCCGCTGGCTCTATCCATGGTCCTGACATGCTCATGCATAGAAAGAAATAGGGCCGGAAATTGTTCAATAAGTACTCTGTGAGGTAGGAGCTTGGCTGGAAGAGAAAGGAGCCATCAGCGGGCCAAGTGTCTAGACTCCAGGTGGCTTTTGCTGTTTCAGAAGTTACTTAATTGATGTTAAAGCTTGAAAGTGCTATTCTTCTCTTTCTTTAGGTAGAGGAAGTGCACAATTAGCTAGCATTGGATCATTTATGTTTCTCTAAGGAAATAGCCCTTTTCATTTTTTTCTGACGGGGGAATCAAAGGTGTAGTGGTGGACATTACATGTTACACAGTGCTGGCTGACAGTGAACAGCTTAGTCAGAATCTCCCTCAGTTAAGTGTTTAAGCACATTATATCAATCTTTAAAGAGCATAGGCTCTGAATTTAGAGCTCCCGAATATAGGGCTGTGAAGCAGCTTGTTTTATTAGTCTGTGAGGCTAATGCTAGCTCCTGCAAATACAGTGCAGAGCTGTCTATAGCATCACAATTAGCCTTGTCAGTCTAAAATCAAAACTTGTTCTGACATGACCATATATGTCCTTCACTCTACATTTATAATTTAAAACTGGTAGGCTGTAACCCAATAAAGTGTTTTATGTGACATGCTCTCCATTCAGATTTGTCAACTTTAAGCCAAGCCTCTTTCACTCTGCAATTCTGTCAGCAAGCAGGTATGATGATCCAGGAATCAAGGCTTTATTTACTACACAAGGGCCATTTCTCAATCTCGAGGATACTGGCTTCCAAGCCAATATTTCAAGGATGCTACGTCAACAAGTGGCGCAGCAGGACTGTTCCAATCTCCAGCATACTTGGAATTCCACCGAGACCGCGTCCTTGGTTTGGGGAAAATTTTGAGGCTGCACATGGGTAGACATCACGTCCTTAAAATCCCCACAATGCTTTGCGCACGGACCAATTTCAAAAACCCTTGCGGAGAATGGTAGAACCGACGCAGCACACATTTAAATGTAAGTATGTAGTGGCGAAGAACATGTGTTGGTAAATATGTTACTTTGTTACATTTGTTATCACCAAAAATGTGTTCCGTGAAAGTAAAGCAAGTTCATAATTAGATAGACATCGTGAGGTATTTATTTTCGGTACAGTTTATGTTGAAACCGTTAGAGAGAGTGGCACACTTGTTTGCCTGTTCCATTCTTCTTCGTTTTCCGAAGCCATGGCTTGGAAGCATACTTGCTTCGTTTCTGAATGAAGTGACTTGGAAGTAAGCGGCTACCAAGCCAGCATCCTCGAGATTGAGAAACGGCCAAGGTATGTGGACTTATGCAGGGCCTTTACAGGAAGTGGATATTACTTTGTTTTCCCAGGTGGTTATCGATAGCTATTCTGGTTAACAAAGAGCATTATTTTAAGTTCTTTGCTGTTTCTATCACCAGTAGCAGGAAAGGCAACCATTCAACCAAATAAATCAGGTAGCCCTATTTGGCAGGGAGAGTGAAAAGAGGTGCTAAGAATAAGCACGAGTTGAAGGAATTGCAGAGGAAGGTTGTCCTGCAGAGCCTGGGCTCACAACTTTCCAAATGAAACCGTTACATACAGTCAATCCTGACATGTTTTGCAATCATGTTGGCCACAAAGATGTACTTTGCCAGACCATGTCAGGTCTTTAATGCACCCACTTCATTTGAGTGGTAAATAATTGTGCAGCTACCACACATCATTTCCTTCCTTTTAAAGACTGCTGACACTCCTTCTGCTGAATATCGAGATTTAATTACCTGAAAGGGAAAGCCCTCATACTTTTGACAAGCATTTCAACCGGACACTTACTGTCAAAGAGTTATACTATTTATTGCAAATGGTTATGTAGTTACATTTTACGGGAAAGGTTCTCCTCTCGAGGGAGCTCCCTGAAGGATCCAAGCTGCATGAGAGGGATTCTGCCGGGAGCACTAAATCCCTCGGGCCATGGCGCACATATACGATTCATAACATACAGTTAAATTAAATCATAGCATGAGCCAGAAATATTGTATCTTCAAAAATACTTTATGCGACTGGTTGTTTCTTGTCCTCGAAAAGCAAATCAGCTGTTGTGTTATCAGCCAATCAGCTGTCAGCAGGAATGAGCTGTTGATCAATAATGCATCCATGACTTCAGTGTTCTGTCTGAGCTTAAGTGATGCTCCATTTGTGTGACATCACTCCTAAGTATTGCCCATTCATTTAACCCGGCACACACTCTGCCTTAATCGTTTCAAAGATTTAGATTTAATGAGCATTTAAATGTGTGGCAAATGAAATATTCATAGTGGATTACTTGAGAGTAAACTCTGCACAAATGAAAGGAGCTTATGTGATTTGGAAGAGGTTTGTGTTTGTGACTCCAGCCACTTAAACCACAACAACTTTGTGTATAGTGTCTCTGATTAATGCGCAGACATGTAAGAACACATTTATACTAAAATAAAGTTACTGTACCATTGTGTCACCTCATGTCATACATCATAATGGAATACAGAGTTGATACATTTTTGTGCAAAAAACATTTTGTGTCAGCTAAAAATGATGGAAAATGATATTCCTGGGGAAATCTTGGGTGCTTGTGTGAGCAGAATGTACAGTATTTGTGTCTAATTGGCTCATAAGATGAACAGAAAACAGGCAGGGGGGGGGGGCAAGGAACGATAAAGCAGTAATAAAGTACAGTAGACTGAAGTCCTTTCTCCTGTACAATGTTTTCACTTTGGGAAATCTAATCTCTAACCTAACCAAGTTGAGTTTTCTGCTTCACTGGCGTGAACAGGCCTGGCCACTCACCTGCAGTGTAATTAAAGCTAAACAAACTCCATCAATCAGCTGCCATTACCGCGCAGGGGCAGGGAGAAGGGAGGGAAAAGGGGAGAGGGAGAAAAAGATGGTGGAAAGGAGGAAAGAGAGGAGGGTGGAATGTATAACAAGGAAAGGTTGAAATAAGGGATGGAGAGAAAGAAGACAATGAAGAAGGAAAGATGGGTCGGAGGGGGTGAGGAGGAGAGGATTCGGGGAGGGTGCCAGGAAAAGAAAACGAAACAATCTGGCCAAATCAGGTTTAGAGTGGAGGGTAGTGAGCAGAGTGATTACAGCAACTAGACTGACTCACCCAGCGAGAGGGCCCTGGGGAGCTGACTAGGTACACACACACACACACACACACACACACACACACACACACGCACACACAGAGAACAGTGCACATTCTGTACCAGCTCACACACAGACCCTGGTCACATACTCTTGCTGTAAAATTCAGAAAATGCTCATTATTGTCAAAAGCATTTTTGCATTAGTGAAAAGCAGTGATTCAGTGCTGCAGGCTTTCTACCAGGCCTTATAAACACATGCATACTGTACACACACACACACACACACACACACACACACACACACACACACACACACACACACACACACACACACACACACACACACACACACACACACACACACACACACACACACACACACACACACACACACACACACACACACACACACACACACACACACACACCAACATTTATTGTTTAGTTTATTGTGTTTGATATTGTCTGATCCCCCCTCGGTGCATCTGCTGCTGATGTGACGGGGGGGCACGTCACTAACTCTGTCAGCGGTCCTGGCTTATTTTCCTCTGAGGTGTCAAGCATCATCTGTGCTCAGGTGCTCCACCGTTTATCTTCTGCCTCTCTTCAGCACCCTGCTGATAGATGATATCTGCGCTGTTATTACCCCTCTAGTAATAAAACAACACTTCTCTCTTCCTATTTTGGGCTGTCAGGCATTACTTCCCTGCAGTCAGTGTTTGTTTTTTTTCCTTTAAATATTAACAGTTGACAATGATTCAAATGTGTTCAAACAGACAGGGAGGGTTCTGCGTCGGCGCGGTATTTTGAATGCCGGAGGGAAAGTTTTAGTCAAATTCAAAACAACATTTCCGAAAAACTTTGAATTCCCTACGACTCAATTAATTAACCTTTAGTTGGTTGACATTTCATTGTACACTGCTTCCTTGTTGTTAAGGGACCCACTCTGTATGTAAGAATAATAATTGGAAATGTAACGGGGTTTTTTTATACATATGCATGAATTCACATATTTTGTTGTGACATTATTAAACCTTATCAATCGACAGACAAGGACATTGTATTCAACTTTAAAGTTGAGTTTTTAATTACAGTTTTGGGATTCTAAAACATGTATTAAGTTCAAAACCATGTTTATGAAACTGTAACTGAAAACTATGAAAATTCAAAAGCCAAACTATCTGCATGGCTTGATTTGATGTTTGTTTTTACTTAATAAAATGTTTCAGATTAGAAACAATTTCACCCGGAAATCTGAGCCTATTCTTCTTTAATAAATCCCAAAGTCTGTGGTCTTCCTTGTTTTTTTGCTGCTTCCATTCACTTGGTAAATAAGTTGCCTTGGCTCAGACTGCTCGCGGTGTCGGAGGGCGAGAAGACGGTTGCTATGTTTGGACCTGGGAACAGGCCTAGCTCGTCAGGATGCGAGGACAGTGACGCTAGCAAACTGGGCCGTGTGACAGTTCACCCTGACAGTTCGCTGTAATGACCTGAGCTCCTGCGCTCTCGGCAGGGTGAAGCTTTTTGGGGGCGGGAAAGCGTGAGCGGGGGGCTGGAGGGTGGTGGCTGTGGGTGAGGCATAGCAGAGGGACAGATGCCAGCTGAAACTGTGGGAGGGGAACGAGTTTCTCTCCAGCCCTGAGGCAGCTAACACTCCAACTGCATTACTGTCATAAAGGAGTCCATTCTGGCCAAACATTGGCCCGTCACCCACTTTGACTCCCTGCTGTCTGTTCAGTCAGCCAGCGACGGCAGTTAAACAGCTTCGACTTCAGGCACTTTCCCAGACTTTACTGTGGTAACTTCTGACTCAAACTTCACACTGCCACACACAGCCCTATTTGGGTGTTTTTGCAGAATTCCTTTAAAAAGAATGGTGTTGACATATTTTCATTGATCTAGAACAAATGGAAAAAGATGAGCGGCATTACCATAAAACAATGCATTAGGATGATGCATCTTTGCTTCAAGCACCTTGCTTTAGGTGTGCGGTGCAGTAGAGGCCGACGCAGAGTGACAGAGAAACAAAGTGAGAGGAGGGGAAGGGAACGAGAAGAGAGGATGGAGAGCGGCGAGCAGGAGAGGAAAGGGAGAAAAAGGGAGAGAGGAATCAATAGCGGAGTGCCTGATAGATGCTGTCTATGGGGTCATTATCGGCCATTGTGTGTCTCTGGCATGGGATAGCAGAAAATGTGACAGATAATTAGGAGGTGGTGATTTAAAGGGAGAAAAGCAAGCCTTGGCTACAGGCAACACAGTCGATGGACAGAACAAATAAGTCAATAGAATAAACAAAGCCAGCGTGCTCGGTGTACATATGCAGCACTAACTCAACAGCACAGCATGGGCAGTGTCAAATCACGGTGGGCTCCACAGCCTTGTCTCCCCTGCATGCATGCACTACTTATGAGCTGAGAGCTATCGGGATTAGTACACATTATGAACCATTCAACCTTAATGTGTAAATTCTTTTTTCTCATGCTTTTGAATTTTTCTTTAAGCCTTCTCACAAACGCAGTAACATTGCATTTGTTCGATTATTAATGGTGATAAAACAGACCAATGTATGGTGCAATATATTGAAAGGTGTGAAAAACTAGTGCTTCTTCTTGGCCTTCGAAAATACATTTTACAATATTGAGAATTTACCTACATGCATATTGGAAGAAACCAAAACAGACTGCAAATATGGTTGAGGCAGGAATGGTTGACTGACTGTCATTTCAGATCGACCTCCCACGTATCTGGCCCAGTGCAGCTTTTGGGATGTTTGTTCGTCTATCTGCTTATCTGTCTGTGTGACTGGGTGTCTGTTTGCCTCCTTGTCTGTCTGTCTGTCTGGGCTCCTCCATCCAGACAGACTTGGCACACAGCCTGCCCTCTGCCACATGATTAGCCTGGAAGCGGCTGGGGTGAAATTGATTTGAAGTGGCCTCAAAGCATATAAAAGATTGATGCTTCACATCAACTGCAGCCACTTGAATAGTCCCTTCCCACCTCCTAAATGTCCCTCTTTTCCCTGTACAGCTCCAAAGCTAACTATAAAAAGAATGATTACATATATATACAGACATATTCATTTGAATCTTAATTATAAGCAATGATAATGAGCAATTATGAACCAAATTATGAACCAAATACTTATTGAAACGGCAAAATAAATGTTTTTACTGTATTTATACTAAAAAAGGTAGCCTGTTCCATATTGAAAACCCCTTATGAAGGACTTGTTTCTGCTGATTACCTCTGTATATGAAGTCAGAAGTTATGACGTTTCATCTCACTAATTTGAGTAGTACACTCCATCTGACTGCAATTATGCATTCCTGAGCTACCAGTCATTTTGCTGAAATCCTGTACAATCAGCCCCAGACCCAAATATTATATGTTTCTGTGTGGATCATCATGGTTGGTAATATTTTAGTATTCAACACAGCTCCGAGTTTATGCAGCAATAATCATGAGGGTCAAACAGATCCATGAAAGAGCCATGAAACAGCAAGACAATTAAAGTTCCTCTCTGCTCTTTACGTCTCCTTCCTGTATCCTTGTAAAAGAAAATAGGGCTCAAAAAGCTTTGCAAAAGGTAGCACCTGCAGCATCACATTTATAACGGCAGTAGAGAGGGAGACCTTCTGCGACAATAAACAACATGGTCACAGAATTATAGCTGGCTATGAATGTTTTGATTGCATTTCCTTTTATCCTTCCTTCAATTTAAATGTTGTTGGTCAAGAACATTACATTTAAAGACGAGAAGACACTACAGCTGAAAACTGTTACATTGTTATGATGATGAAGACAGAGATGTACACACAAACACACACACCAAAAATGAAAGCAAAGCAGAAAGAGAGTGTTCAGGGGCTGCGGGCCAGTCCCCGCCATGGCACCACACACCGACAGATGCTCCCATTCATTTCTTTCACTCCCGGCTTAATGTCTGACTGCAAATAAATAAGAACATTTAGCCATGTCTCAGTCAATCTGGGCCTTCACAGTAACTTATTGCCAACCCCCAGATGGGCTATGGAGCTGTAGAGTTGAAAGATGAGAGTGGGGGAGGGGAATAGGTGTAATTTATCACTCTGTTCGGCTAATGAATGATAGCACCACGTCAGCTGGTCTGTTGTCCCTAATTCCGAAGTATCAGTTTAAGTGTTTGGGATGTCTTTGCTGTCAGGTTGCCACTACCGACGCCCTTTTTTTCCATCCTATAAAGCTGCAGATTTCTCTTCTATTTAATTCGAATAGCTAGAATTTTAAGTTGAAAATGTGTCTTTGGAGAGTTTATATAAAACAAGCAAGCACTCTCAGTACTCCACATTCACTTTGGCAAACTGTCTCTTTCAAACATGTTGGCATTCAGAGAATCTTTGTTTCCAGCTAATCTCAGTGTGATTATTGCATTAGGAGAAATCACAGGTTCCTGCTTTACCACAAAGCAATCAGGCCCACTCAGAAATGACATTTCGGTCCAGGCCCCAATCTTTGCCTCAATCATCTCACCCTGAATATACCAATCAGCAAGCCGAGCTTCAGTGCCAACTAATGGGGCTCTGTCAAATTATCGCCAAGAGAATTTGACTTGGAAATGGAAAAGGGAAAGAAAAAGAAACAAATAACAACAAATGTTGGTTATTTTTGACGAGGACACTGATTGTGCCAATTTGCGAAATCTAACGACGCCTGTCAAAACTCAGATAAGACCCCGCGAAAAAAAGAGTAGCTAGTCAGTTTTGTTGAAGCGTTTGAGGAGCACTTTGCTGTGACACTTAGCACCGTCTCCCCATTAGCCGAAGAAATGCCCTTCACTGGAACTTTGAAGATAATTAAACACATAATGGATATCACTGTCACTCTCTGACTTGTTTGCTCATTTGTCTGAGTGTGGCTGCTGCAATTGAGACCCTATTAAAAGGGAATAAATCGCCTGGTTACTAAGTCATTTCACCATCTAGGATATAGCGCATGTGTGTCTGACTATCGTGTAATAAGTGGTTCTCTGTATCATGAATAATTGATGACTTTCCTCCTTCAACAGTCATTGTTTGGACAACTTGCTAAAATACCCATTTGACTTGACAAGACAAAACAACGGGGTGCGAGCCTCTATCGTTCATACTCTAAAATTCTCAGGATAAAAACTGTCATCGCAATTTCACTTTTGTGCTCTCTGTCCATTAGGATTCAAAGTTATCCTGCCCTGTCACTCCTTCTCATGCTTTACATTTCTTTCATTCCTTCTTATTGTCTGCACCTCTCTGTGTCTTTGTTCTGCATCTATAGAATGCCGGTGATTGTCAAAGCCTTAATGTGGGGGTTTATTTATGTGCTGCCCACGCTGTTTGCATTACCCATATTGCTCCGCAGATGTTGGCTCCTCAGGGAAAGAGCCAGCTGAGTCGGACCATCTCACTCCTGTCTTCACAGACACACATCACAGCAGAAGAGTTCATTTCTCCGGGGCTAATGGGAGAAATAAATCTTCAGGTCATCCTGTAACACAACTGTATTTTGTTGTGTGCATATCACAGAGTTGGGCGAAATGCAATTGTGCAAGATTTTGTATATTTTACAAGGGCATTATTTATGACTGCAGTGCTCATTTGTTTAACATGTAACTGACAAGGAGAGGCCTTTTGCACGATGTAATGATCTGGAAGCCGACCTGTAAAACTTTACTACTGCCATTATCTGCACTTAAACCAGGGAAGAGGCTGCAGCCCGAAGCTTTACACAAGGCAGTTTATCCCTGTTAGAGCAGGGCTTTCAGACATGGAGCCATACTATTCCGAAGTAATACTCTAATCTTCTGCTTGGTGGATGGTTTTAATATAGCAGGGAAACTCTGATGATAGCAAGTTGTTTTAGTTAGATTATAAATATTTATATATTTGCTGTGATTGTCCAAACTTCCTGGCAGTCACTTCGTTGCTCTTTGTGGCGACCATTTTGCTTAGAGACGATGAAAATAAGCCAAAGAAAGAATATATTTTCAAAAAACCGTTTCACATTTTGCTGATTATCCACAAATGACAAGAGTTAAAGCTTTGTGTTAAACTATTTGACTATATAGACATCTTAAAGGAAAAAGGTCTGCACTTTGGAAACATTTTCAATTGCATTCTTGCTGACTTTTAGATGAGAATAATACCACTCTCATGTCGGTGCAGTTAATATAGTTTCCTTAAAATAGAAGGACCAATACGCCTTTTTTAAAAAGCCAAGCAAACCATGAAAAGTGACTAAAGAATGGCAGCCCACTAAACAATGCCGGAAACGCTACAAACACAAACACATGAACACAAACAAAATGGTATAGTTCCTCAAATGGCTTGGCGTATTAGAGGGAAATATTCTTGTTGCTTTCTTGCTGTTCTGAGTTTGTTTCTTCATTGTAAATTGCACTTGTTGGCGCTTTGGACAATAATTCACTTTGACAAAAACATCTGCTGAATGAAATGTAATATAATGGTTGCCGAGGATTTACAGAGAGTCTTGATGAAGATCAGGTTCAGGTTCTTTATTTGTACCCGTAGGTAGATTTTGTTTGCAGAGAAAAAGACAAGGGATCCATCCTGACACACTCTAAAAACAAACACAAACAACAGACACATCTCTAATAAACGGGGTTTAGTTTAGTTTTTATTAGGATCCCCATTAGCACTAGCATGAGCATTGGCTATTCTTCCTGGGGTCCTCACCCACACAAAACATACATAATACAAACCAGAACGGAACAACTCATCATTTCATGAAAAGTGCATGGTAAGGAAGTGAAAGCAAAAACAAAACAGAAAAAAATAGTCATCACATTTTAGCCATCATCAAGTCAAAACCTAAACAACATTTTACCAACAATATAATTTACATGATAATACTAATTACTAATTACTAATTGACCCACAAGTACAGTTCAAATTTAATTTGTAGTTCTCAGATATTGTTTTAGCAAATGTTTGAAATGTATGTTTGAGTTGTCTTGAATGATATGGACCGGTAACGAATTCCAGCTGACCATTGCTCTGTATAGTACTGTTTTCTGTCTGATATTTGATCTTGATTTGGGTAAAATGAACCTTTTTTCTATTGCATGTCTGGTTTGATAGTTATGTGTAGAGTACTTTGCTATGAACTTTTGTGACAATATATGTGGTAAGTGTGTCACTGTAATATTCTTTACAAAATTTAACAGAGAATAAATGGACCTCTGTCTAACACATTTCAGTCACTCTGGTTCTGTAGGAGCACTGCAGAACACATCGTGCTGCCTTATTCTGTGCTACTTGTAGTTCATTTAAATCGTTTTCTGAAGCACTAGACCAAACAACAAAACAGTAATCAAGCTGTGATAGCACCAAAGCATCCAAGACTTGTCTCCTGACATCTATTGGCAAATGTTTTACAATTCTTTTAACGAGTGACACACCCCTTCCCATTTTACACACAACATTATCAATTTGTTTAGACCAAGACAGTGTTTGATCTAGAGTTATCCCTAACAACTTAGTTTCCTTGACTTGTTTAATGTCAATATGGTTTAAATGTAACTGCAATTTAGGTTCACATTTTAACTGATGATTTGACCCAATTATTAAAGATTTAGTTTTTCCTGCATTAAGTACCAACTTATTATTTATTACCCACTCTGAAATCATTTGTAGATCCTTATTTATACAGTGACTCAGCTCCCTTGTAGATGAACCTGCTCCATATATTGTCGAGTCATCTGCATACATAACAATTTTGGATTCCTGTAAGACAAGAACAAGTACACCCTGCTCCGTCAAATCCCCTCCGTCAAATCCCTCCGTCAAATCCCCCCGTCAAATCTCAAAATATTTCAAAAACATTTAAGAAGGAAAACACTAGTACAAACGTGGACATTCAAAATTCATAATTAAATAAATAAATAAATTAATAGTCATCTGCTGCTGGGATAAAACTTTTTTTATACCGCTTTGTTCTACTCTTTGGGACAATTAACCTCCGGCCCGAAGGAAAAAGCTTAAATTCATGACTGTGTCTACACACCGATCAGCTGAGTATCCTGCAAACACTAAAGTACTCAACAAAGTGAATGATATCTAGGATATCACTACATGGTTGCAAATGTGTGTTGAGTCGAGCTGAGCCGTACCATGCAGTTGAACCTTGCATATTTCTCTCTTGATCTTAACCGTCTGTTACTTCTGACCACGGAATCAGCCATCCTTGCTCTTACATCCTCTCATTATAACCTTGGCCTTGGGATAATATATCTCTTTCCTCCTATTTCTCATATACATCTCACCTTGTTCCTTTGTGCCCAACCCCCATCTCTGCTACCCCCTTTTTGGTCCACGCTTGGAGGAGCAGCGTGGCCTCCGTGCGGCTGACTGATTATTGTAATTCATACACTTTAATTAGCTGCACAAACCATTAGCCACAATTAGACTATTACAGAACGTTTTGTGGCAGGAGCCCGTCCCAAGATTGTTTTTTTCCGCTGGAGAGAGAGCAAGAAAAGAAGGGAGAGCGACCGAGAGAGGGGCAGGAGGGTAAAATGTATTTAGCTGAACCATCAGTGTGTTTGTGTATGTAATCAGCAGAAAGATAATTCAGTGTGTTTTAAAGTAAAAGTTTGTGTTTAAGGATGCCAGGCGTCTCAAACTAAGAGCAGTTAGAATTACAGGCCGCTTTGAAAAATAACTAAAAAGGTAGAAGATTTATCATCTTATCATACACAGAACTCATCAATTTGAATATGTTGAACAGAAAGTGTTCTAGCTTTTAATCAAAGACGATAACTGACACATGCCTTGACACATTCTGAATCTTTTATCTTGCTTGATATAATGAAATCTTTATTTGATTGACACACTCCCGTGACAACACGTGCACCCCCACACTTTCCCTGTCACGCTACTGTAAGTATGAATCACTAGATCATTCGTGTCACATTTGTGCCTGAAATGGCAGGGTTTGTTGCCGTTATTAGACCTTTGAAACCATTAAGGCACGCTTGAGATATCAACTTGATCCCTCTGTCAAGATTACAAAATATATACATTAAACGCATGACAGTTGACATTACATGGTTGAGCGGGTTGTGGACTATAAAAAAACATGCACTGTATCACTGATTTGGATGTACAACAGTGTGCAGTACAAGCAAACCAAATCTAGTTATGTCGGTCCTCAAACTAATATTACCTTTTGGTTTTCTTTGGCCCCATATTTTGGCGCATTGGACATTCACGAGTTTGACTGTGATCATAACAATCTCAACTTGGGATCTGAATCCTTTTTATTGAAACTTGTACATTTACTTTTTTATGTTATCGTTAGGCCACATTGTGATTGCTGTAAGTGAAGGCACAAAGGTTGCACTGATGGCTATTAGACCTAATGCCACCAATAAGCTCTGCCATGCGAGAGGAAGCAGCCCTTCAGCGCTGGCAGCACGGCTCAGTGCCTCCACATTGGATCTATACGTCCGAAAATGGCAAAACCCCTGAGGGACAAAATAACATTGGCAATCTGTTTTACAGTAGGGCTTCACATCATTAAAACAAAAATGTTTTCTCTATTTCACTCTAAAATAAAAGGCAGTTCATTTTGGAGATGGTCCAGACAAAACTATCTTTACAATCTGGGATTCAATATTACAGAAACATCATGCTATTTGTCTTTATTTATGAATATAGATATTTCATAACAATACATGTATATAGAGAGCCCTAGGGGTAAAAATGAATTGACTTCTTGTCATCAAGTCTTTTAATAAGCGTTCCATAATGAGTGAATCTTGTCTGAGTGCTGCTAAGAGACTTAAGGTCTATTTGTAAACATTTTATTTGTGAAGCCAACGTGGTGATGTTAAGATGGTCATATCCATTTAGTAGTGAGCTCATCAATCACCCAAGCTAATTAGTATTTTCATACACATACACAAACACACACAGGCTAAATACAATTCTGAGGTTTAATCCAAGTTTTGCAGCTTCTAGAAAAGCAAACATTTATACAGTTATAAATATATATTTTTTAGTGTTTGTCCAGCTTTTGGCACAGTGTCTTCCTGTATCAAAAATGTTGAGGTTTTCTATGGGTTGTCAGCAAAAGTGACTCCATCTTGCCCTGTTCTCACATGGCTACATTGCAATTGTCTGCTCCACTGAAGCTTATTGCCATGTGGGAAAGGTCTTCTCTTTCATGGACACACACACACACACACACACACACACACACACACACACACACACACACACACACACACACACACACACACACACACACACACACACACACACACACACACACACACACACACACACACACACACACACATGCACATACACACACACACACACACTTTTGCATCTGGCTGATTCACATTGCTGAAGCCCACAGACCCCCAAATGCATGATTTATCTAAGCCAGCAACTCGCGCCATTCAGGGTGTTGCAAACTCACTCCAGCTCCTCCAGCACGCCAGTCTATAATGGTTTACTCTCAGCATTTAGCAGCAGTCTTTTTTATAGAAATGCTTTTTTACTTCAACTGTTCCAACTTTTTAAATGTAGGTAATGTTCTTATCGAGAATGACCTGAACACTTAGCATGATTGTTGTCTGTCACTTGATATTGCCACCCAATTAATAACCTAATTATGTTAAAAGAAAGACAGATAACAAACCCATTTGTTTAAAAAAGCAAAATAGGATATTTGCAGGTTCAGTCAAAGGAAAACAGAAAGATAACAACTGCTGAGGTTTGTGGGTTTGTTTACAAATTATCTTGTTTATGGAATACAAATCTATCAAAAGGTCCGAAGTTGGCAATACGTTATCTTATTATTGTAATATATAGATAATAACCCGTAGTTTAAATGACGACTGTTTTCTTCCTCTATGGTCAATCCTTGTATATTACGAAGGTAGATTATAATTTTAAACAGGCATGTAGGTAAAAAATGAGTGAAACAATTGTTGCACTTTAGTTTAGTATGTGTTGTGCATGTAAGCCATTGGTTTATATACTGTATAACTCAATTAATGTCATACCTGAGGGATAATGTTTGGCCATTCCAGTGAGGTTTTCAGGTTTGTCTGTGTTTCCACACACTTGTTTGTGCTGATATTTTTTTTTGCTTGTTGGCACAGTTTGTGAAACGGCCAGAGGCAGTTTGAGGGACCTGCGTAAAGGTAACTGACTGTTTCACTGCCTCTTACACAGAATTGTGCCCCGAGTCTAGAGCAGCAGCAGTGGTCACTCTGAAACACCACCTCTGAGCGGACGTAGCAGACTGGCTCCCTGAGGGAAACAAAAGCTTGTTATTGGACAGTTGCATATAAAGAATCACCTTAGAGAGTCACACAGTGCTGTAGGTTGTTGGAATCATGAAGTATAATATTTTTGGGCATAATAAAACTACACTCCTTAACTGTGTAAACTACACTCAAACCTTTACCTCACCTTGAATTAGCAATCACAAGATATTGGGAAAATTCCAGCAGCTTACCATACATTAAGCTTGAGTTTCAAAACCAACGGTGGGCTTGCCACACATTAGCTTTGCGGTCATGCGAAGGGCAGATGCTACTGAAGGGGAGATAATTGGTGGCGAGCTGTCTGAAATGTATAATTAGACGAGACAAGACACTCCCCCTCTTTTCACTCTTCCCCCTTTTCACTGGGTGATCTGAGCGCCTTTGCATGAGCTTTGATCTGGGCTAAGGTTTTCCGAGCCCTTTCAGATAGGATCAATTTGCTTCAACACGCATCACTCTTTTGCTTTTCTTGCTTGGAACAGCGCGGCTGTTTTCAACACTTTCGATAGCATGCTAAATTGCAGGGGCTTGTTCCTCTTCCTTTTCTCTTCCAGCTTTCCCTGCTCACGACTCTTCCAAAGGGACTTTGTCTTTGTAGTCTCTGAACTACATTATGAATGATTATTCCTTTCCATCATTATTATTCCTGAGCACACCATGACACATCAACTCAGAAACAGACTGAAATCTCAGTTTTGCATTATGGCTTCATTATATCCACAGTTTCATGCCTTGAAATGTGCAGCAAAGACAGAACTTCATCCATTACACTGAAAAACTGTAATGTTGAACAGTTCATTTACCGAAGCTTTTATTGGTGGCTGAAAAATGGTGTGTGTTGGTGATTGCTTTTCAGTTTCAAATATGTAAATAGGTTTCAAATATGCAAATGGTTTTCCGTTTACGATTTCTGGCTGGAAGAGACTCACGAGGGTTTGATCTGAGAGTTTAATGTCATCAGTTGTGCCCCTTGTACCATGGCACATTGCCATCTAAGCCTCTCCCCAGTCCAATAACCAGCAGCTTGAGTGTAATGAAGAAGAGTTAGGAGAACTAGAGGTCATTTGGCCTATTACTAGTGGTCTCAACAAGACAGGAGGGACTGGTATGACGAGGGTGTCAAGAGGCGTACATATTAAGATTCAGAACTCAGACTTTAGGCAGGACAGTTATTAGCAGATTGTTAAAGGAATAGTTTAACACTTTGGGAAATATGCTTATTCGCTTACAAAGTCTTACCAAGTACAATACAGTACAGTAAATCAAGCCAGGTGAAGTGAGCCCGCGTTAAATCGAATGGTGTGCATTTGTGTGTCAGTCCATGGTGTCATTGACTTGGGAACAGGGGCGGACTGGGACTAAAAATCAGCCCGGGAAACTCGACCGGCCGACCGGCCCTACTCGGTACCGCTAGTCAACTGTCGACGGGGGGGGGGGGGGGCGGGGGTGGGGGGGGTTAATCAGAGTGTACTTTTTGTTAGCTAAATCAACCACCCAGAAGTTACACTTGAATAGCCCTTATTGAAATCATCAGATCTTAAAAGTATTAAAATGCACTTACACATCCATGGAGTAAATATGTTGAGGCATTTACTAGTTAGCTTAGCAAAACACTGGAAATAGTGGGAACAATAGCCTGACTCTGTCCAGCTATGCTAGCTCGTACTTTTAAAAGCTGCTCCAACTACATAGCTTTTTTGGGTGTACAGTAAACCAACTGTATACACCCACACCTCATGCTTGTGCCAAGCTCTGAACGGAGAGATATTTTCCTCCCTCTCCTCCTTTGCTCTCCTCTCTCCATCTGTTCCTGGGCTGAGGCAGGGTAAGGAGCCAGGGAGGGCTACGAGCTGGAACAAGTCTATCTGCAGAAGCAGGCCTGGCCCCAGCAGCCACAGAGGGGCTCAGACTCAATGCTAGAGCCCTCTCCTCCTCCATCCAGATGCAGATGACTTCGCTCTCCCTCCGCTTCTCTGCCGCACAATAATACCCTTTTGTAGCACAAGGGCAGAATCCCAGCTTTGTCCAGTCAACCTTAATTTATGGCACACATATTCTGGACGCACATATTGTTGCACAAGCTACAAAGGCATAAGCGTTCAAAGAGGCAGAGAGGAAGTGCTGGCAGGAGGATTCTAGCACTTTCTTTGTTTGAGAAATGGTATAAATCATTCACCAGAACATGGCATTCACAACTCCACCGTGCATTGATTTTCAGAACTTCAAAGAGGTATAGGGAGTCAGAGGTGATGTTTTTCCTCATCGTCTTATTACATTTCTACAACCCTCTATTTCACTGTCTACTGACTGAAAGTTTTCATAAAAAGGTAAACATCACTTCTAAGTCTAATATTTTCTTGCTCAAAATTGAAGTTTTTTTCTTTTTATTTCAACCTTTCACGGCAAGTATGCTAGAATCTATCCTCTGTAATTGAAAAGACATTTGCCTGTGGCACTTATGCAGTAGGTTCTTTGCCCTTCCTCACCTTTTTTATAACAGGACCCAGCTTAGAGATGAGCTAGAAAAAAAAGTACTGTATTTTTCTCTGCTGTAGAGACCGTTTTTGTTCTCCTTGACCTGCCATCCATAGTCTAATCTAAAGTGACTGACTGCCCCCTGATGCAGAGAGCACCATGCTAGACCTTTCAGATTTCTGCTTTTACCGTGAACACGGTGAGAGAACAAAAGGCTCCAAGGGAGAAAGCATAACCTACTGATGAACTGATTGACATACGATATGTGAGTCCAACACACAACTTTCAAGAGGAAAAGTTTACCTCACTAAACTGACATCACCCGACACCTTTTATTTCCTTTGGTAGTATTTTGTGTAGAAACTGCAAGGTTGTTTTGAAGCTGAATGTCAGGTTTGAAGTGTAGGTGCTCGGGAAACATGATTAAGAATGAAGGCTGAAGTTTGGAAAGTAAAGTCAGTGACCCATAGGTTACATGGTCAACATTCTTTCGTTTTAAACCTCCCTGATAAAGCATCTGAAGTGAAACCTATTCAAAGATGTTTTCTCAGAAAGCAGAATGTCATATGTGTTGTCCTTTTAAAGGGCAGAGATGACCGGGAAGGCTAACTAGGGGAATACGCGCTGACAGCAGTTTCATAGAGACAGTATTCAACATGTAACGCAACCACAAGGGCCCCACATGTACATGAATTGAGTATCCTGATGCAGCCCGAAGTACTCACCAAGTTTCATTTTCAATCACATTTTGGCCTTTTGCGGGGAACTTTAAATCAATGTTAGCCTTCAAACCAAAGTGCATACATTAAATGATTCATGTTCGATCATGTTGCTCTGTCGGAGACCTGAAAAAATATGCTTTTAGCTCAGCAAAAAGATATTGGATTACTGAGCCATTGGGGAACCTTATTCTGATGCACATCCAAGTAACACCACATTTATTTGGAAGACGGCTTCATCAAGATAATCTTCTGTTAGAGTCTAACGCAAACTATACTCAATACAATTATAATGACCACAGCATGTCAATCAGGAAACACACTTTGTATATTTGCATTAACCCGTCATACTGCTATAATCTTTAAATCTCATTTCTATTAAAAAGTCCTAATTGACCAAGATGTGTCTGAACCCCTCACCTAATTGGACCAAATCATTCAGTTGATAAGGGGGCTGGAAAAAAAACAAGCTCTAGATTGGAATTTGGAGAGACGAATAGCATGTGAGTGATGCCATGCATTATTATGTCATCTCCATAGTCATCTAATGTCTATCTGGCATTAATAAAGGGAGGGAATTATAGTGGAGCAGATGGTGAGAGTACATCGCTGGCTCAGGAGCTATTTATTAAATGCATTATTAATTATTTTCAACATGATGAGCTCAGCCGGCTTCCTTCTGGATCGACTCTGAGAAAGAGTTTTCTAATCCCTGGTGTCATTGGATCGCTCCTACACACACTATATCAAACCTGCCGTCAAGTCAACAAAACATACACAAGGTCATGTGGATTTCTATTAGTGTCGTATCTTAATGGATTTTCTGCACAGTAATAGTTCCACATACATGTATTTAAAAGCCGTCATTATACAGTGTGGGTTGGATTGTCTACCTGCCTGAAATATGCAGCATGCAACTGGGAAAAGCAAGCTATAAATTGCACACCATTAATACACATTCAGATGCAAACACACACTCTAATGCCCAAGCGGAAAGCTAGAGGTAACAGTTTCCTCACCTGCCACAGGCAACCTGCCACCTTCCACACCACGGCCCACCCCCCGCACAGACACACAAACAGAAGCACCGATCCACACATACACACAGGTGGCCGTGGACAGGAGTGTCACGACTCCACATCTCTCGCAAACCCAAGTTCACGCTCTGCTGCTCCCACTAGCCAACTATCATCTCCAAACACCTTGCTTAGTATCTCTGCTCCCTGTGAGTGATTTATAGACCACAGAGCTTTCCGCCAGAGGAATGTTTTGTTTTTGTTTAGACAGTTGGATAGGAAATGCATGCTGTTTGATCCACAAGCACGGAAATAGGCTGAGGGAGGAAGCTGACTCGATTTTTTTTTAAAAACCTCCCATGGCAGCACCAATGCATTTTAATGTCACAAGTCGCGTCATGCTTGCCACATCATTTCACTGTTGTTCCTGAAGGCGTATTAAAAATACCCAAATAAACATCCAAATAAACTAAAAATGGTACTAATGTCGGAAATCAATATTTTAATCCCATCTTAGCTTTCTCTGAAATGTAAAGTTGTCTTTCCTAGAGTTGAATAGTAACTTAAAACTATATTGTTGTTAACTTCAGGTGGCACACACAAAACACACAGTCTGCACAAAGGTGGGAAATGTCGGTGTTGCAACAAGAATTAAGAGGGGTCGATCAAAACAGAATTTTGAACTCCTACGTCTTAGCAAAGCCATATATAAATGCAAATACATGTGACTCCCAACATAAATCAGCAGCATCAAACTTTGAACTTTAGCAGCAGTTATGACTACTTTTTTTTCAATGATGGTTAGAAACAACTATTACACAGCAAAGGAAAGAATGACAAATGATCATGAAGGGGGGTGAATGCTGTTCATATCTTCCTAACGTCTCTTCTTCTCCCTTCTTCCCTCTCTCAGTAACGGCCTGAACTGCAGTTGAACTGAATCTCCCGGGACCTTTAGTCGGCCAGATCGTTAGCTGGCTGACCCAGCAGGAAAGAGGTAAGAAACGAAGGGTTAGAGGAGAGGAAGGCTGGAGGTCTAAAGGGAGCCATGGGTGAGGTGGGAGGGAGGATAAGGGAGGAGGACAGAGGTGCATTACATCCGTGGCGAGAGCTCAGAACAACAAGGTTACTTCAGAGCACGATACGCCGTGCTTTCAGTAGTGCACTCTGCCTGTCGTACTGCATGCAGAATCACTTATCCAGACACGGAGAAACCTGTGACCCCCCCCCCCCCGATGCATCCAGACTGCAGTGTAATACAATTCTCTCAACTCGCTCAGTGCCTCACCTCATTCCTCTCTGCTACGCACTTCTTCCTACTCATAAATAAATAGCTGATCTGGGATCAACATTAACAAAACAGCCTCCATGAATATTCCTGCTTTTCTACTCCACTGTGTGATCACACTCAGCTTCAACGAGCAGCACTTTTGCAATGAAATATAAACCTGTCCAGCAAGTGAGCGGATGCTATTGAATTGATACATCCTCTACAAAAGCAACATATCATCAATCCAATTTCTTTTTAATTTGCACGTCCGTGTGAATTCCAGAGAGTGGCTGATCAGAGGGCTAGAGGATCCCACCCACGCTATCTACAAGTTATTGAATGGCCCCTTAGGGCGTTATAGCTAATGGAGCATGAGGACCTTTTCAGAGGCGCTTTCACTTTCAACTCTGAGGACACATTGGGACTGTTCCTCCTGATCTTTATACTTTTGATTAAAAGAACTCCACACTTCTTACTTGTTTTAGCAACTCTGGAACTGTGTACTGAGTAACATTTGAACTCTTGTCTTCCTCTTTAAATCTTTTTTCAAATGAAGCATAGACTCTATTTACATTCTTATATCTGGCAAAATGTCCTAAATACAGACAGCCCGGTTTCACATAGGCAGTCCGTTCATGGAAAATGGATGGCTAAGAAGGTACAATAAAAAGTCTGTATCTTAATGCAAACAAAATACTTCTACACACTTTTCTACAGACTAGCTGGTCAAGTTTGAACTACCGTATAGATGTCATACAATAAAGTCAACTTTAATGTCAATCTTTCAGTTGGTGTGTAGAGACAGAGAGATCGAAATACTGTTTCCCATAATCCCGAGGATTTGCGTCTGTGAATTGCTGCATGTGAGTTTTGGTTGACAGCAAGGTTTATTTGTAATTTCAAGGGTTTTATGCAGATGATGGCATGTTAGAACGCTAAGCTGTATTTTTTTTAACACATTTTGTATTATTACATGTCCCATGCATCCATTGACTGTTAGGACCAACATAATAAACATTTTGTTAGGTACTTTCAAATCCAATAAGAATTAAAAAATGCAAAATGTATTTGTTTTTATTCAGTGTACTGCCTCATACTTATCTAATTCGAAATGGCATGTCTACCATTCCTATGAATATGCATTTGCTGTGTAATGATTGAGAACTGCTGGTTATTCTGCACAGAAATCTCAATAACCTTAAAACAAATTGGCCTCAGAAGAGTTATCCTGTTCCTTTATTCATGCAGGCCATGCTCACTTTGATCAGTCACAAAAGATATTCTTGACTGAAGATGTTTTGTAGCAACTTGTCATCATTTTTGCACATAAAATGTAGCATCTGTTTATAGATTTTTCCTCTTTGTTGTGTTCTTTATGGGCGCACTCATGCTTATCCAAACCTGCTCTCTCTCATTAGCCAAGAGTTTCATGCGAAAAGCCTTGCAGGGACTTGCAGTCATTTGCTTTGTGTGTAAAATTCTACATCTGTTCATGGATTTGTCATGTAATTCTCCAATTTGAGCCAGAAGGGACTTTGTTTTTGCCTTTGACTTTACACCCTCTTGGTGTGGGAGGTCTATTCAGTAATTTGTCAAGTTTCCTGATGTGATGTGTTAGATAACGTTAATGTTTCCTGATCGTGTACCCCGCTCCTCTGCCATTTGAAGGGACAGATCTGGGGAAAGGACCAGCGAGGAGGTTGTCATGGTGGATTTTTCATGACTGGGCTTGGGGCCAAGCTCTAACGCCGATGTGACAGTTCTGGGCTTCAGTCTGTAAGAGCCTGCTGTCGCCATTCTCGCCACATTACCTGGACAGTCACGACGCCATTGCAGCATGAAGACCTGAAGGCTAGGCTTTTTTTCCCGATGGAATGTACACTCTGAAAACACTGCAACTTTTTGCGTTGGACCAGTAAAAATGAACCAATTAATATGCATTTATGCTGGTATTCTTTTTGTTATTGCTCTGTGCAAATATATTGCAAATCTAATATTTTGGCAGGATGGCTGAAGTTTGACCCTTTCCTTCAATTTGATGGTACACATGTTTAGACAAAGTTGAAAGAACTCCTATAGTAGTTGTAGCAATTTGGTTACACTATGCCACTTTTAACTAGCTGAATTAAACAGCTTCTCTTGGGATCTCTCATGGTTGACCTTGCATAATGGCATACTGGCTGTGCATGGTTTCCTCTTACCACAGTTCATCCTGCTATTAGCCAGTGTTATCCCACTGGGCGTTGAGCTTCCCCGCTCCACAAGCCAGCAACAATCTGTAGACCTGTCTGCTGTAGGGGATGACTTAGTTCTCCTGGGGTCTTAGGAGGAAGAAGGGAAAAAAATGGACTGGAGGACAGAAAAAGGAGACAAGGGACAAATTAGAGAGTAGAAGCCTGTCGGGACAAACACAGAGGTGAGGGAACACAAAAATAAAAAAAATAAACAAGTGATATTTTAGGATGACAGTGAGGAGGATTTAACAGAACATAGAAAGAGTTGTGAAGAGGTGCATGGAGAGTTAAGTCGGGAGAAATACAAGGTAGACAAAGAGTGTCCATTATAGGATGCACTCAAGGAGGAGAGAGCAGTCGAGAAAGTGCACAGAGGAGACGAGTGGGATCAATTAGGTTAATTAGTGAATATGTTGGAAGAATTTAAAAGTAACCACCATCCTGCTTGCTTCCTCTCCTTGCTCTCTTTACAGTATCAGCTCCCACCCTCTTCCCCACTGCCGTTGTTTCCCCCTCCCTCCCTTTTTCTCCCTCCCCCGTCTCTGGCAGAGAGCTCGGGGAACACAGTCCTCCTCTGTCAGGCCCCCACACCCAGTTTTCTGCTTCACAGGTAATTAAATGGATTTCCTGTCTTGTAGTCGGCGAGAGAACATGACCCTGCACTCTGCTAGAGCGTGTCCAAAGGCACTCCAGGGCCGGCTCCCTGCACCATCTGCATCTCAGTGTCCGAGCAGCGCACTGGCCCTAAACAAACACACTCCACCCAGGGGACTGCCAGGCCACAAGCTCCCCAGCTAAACACACTCCACAGATACAGTGAGCGGTAATGAACTATGGGGAACCGGAGCTGTAAATACCAACCTAAACTAAAATAACAAGCGTTGCTGTATCGACTTTAACAATGGCTGAGGTGTATTTTTTTCCACGTCCGGTCAGTTAATGCTGCACAGAATTACAACCAGCTACAGTAAAAGAGGATTTGCAATTTCAGGGAAGATTAATAAATCGGACTTTCAATGTCAAAGAATGCAACCTTGCTTCTAAAGTATGTACGTGTTGTTGCATGTCATTTCAAACAGAGCAGTAATTAGCACAAAACGAAAAAACATCTTCTCCCCTTGATGACAATAACCAGTAACTTTTAATGGCTGTCATTTTGTATTTAATATTCCTTAAATTACAATTCAAACATGGGCAGATATTTCCCTCAGGAGTAGAACAACAACAGAGCGAATGGGAGTGAATATTGGACTTAACTCCAAATGAATGATTATTTTTGCTTTATAACTGCTTGATGTATAAGTAAAAAAAGTTGTAAACAATTTATTGAATTGCATTTGATGTATTTCATACCAATGGGGTATTGGTTTGAATGTGTGCAGAGCCACACGTATACAAGGGGACTGGGACCCATACCGGATGTATCATTCATGACATATGACATACTAATTCTGTACTTCTATAACTTTGTTCTGTGTCTGTTTTCCTTTTTCATTGTAAATCTCCCATAAGAAACCTGAGTATGTGGGATATAAATGCGGTCTGCAGTCACCAGTGTGAAAGCACGCTGCTCCCAAAAGCAGCAACCTACTGTCTTCCCCCCACTGTGCAGAACTGGGCACTGCTGCTGAGTGTACTTCAAAAAGAGACCCAAAGATTATCGGCATGTGAGCAGATCTCTCTCTCTCAACTGCTTCACTTCAAGCAACTTGACACAAAACTTCAGTTCAATCACGAAAAATAAATGACACCTGACAGTTTGCTTGAAGGCCCATGAGAGCGTGTGTTTGGAAAACCAACAGTGACAAACAACATTTTTGTGGCTTTTTTTTTCATATAATAATGAACCCCTCCTTTTTCTTTTATAATAGAACAATGTAAAAATACTTCACTATGACTAGAACTATTGCTACATTTGTGTTGAGTAAACATGCAGTAGGTAAGCATTGTTAACAATATTCAGTTTTACAAATGTGTGCTATATATACTCTATACTATATCATTACATTACATTGCATTTAGCTGACGCTTTTATCCAAAGCGACTTACAATAAGTGCATTTGACCAAGAAGATACAAACTTCAAGAAAACAGAATCATATAAGTACATCAGGTTTCATAGAGCCAACACATTTCAAGTGCTACTCAACTGGCTTTAGATAAGCCAGTCCTTTATTAGTATATAAGTGCTTTGTTAGATAATAATTGCTCATTGTGTAAGAAGCATTTTACTTGTTTTTAGTTGGCTTGGTGTAACTCGACTGCTTTATACTGTTGGGATGTTTAATCAATACAAATGTATGTGAAATCTTAATCTGTAATGTAAGTAATCACCACACAGAAAGAGGTAGCTACCTCAACAGGTCACACTGCCTGACTGCAGTTACCACCCCGGGAGACTGGAGGTGGACTTCGCTATTTTCCTGGCCTAACGACCCTGCTATTAGCAGGCAATTGAGATGAACCAATAGAAATCACAGCCCGCGCTCAGAATTCATTAACTGCAAGAACGTGACGAGTCACAAGAAGCACTTTCACTTTCAGAGCAGGGCAGCACAGCGCGACTTTTTTTCCTCACCATGACCGCTGAACATAAATCAGACAACTAGACACCGTCATCTAGACGAAGCACCCCTAGAGTTTCTCTACTAGTCAGGAAGGAGTATGCAAATGAGGACCTTGACCCAAATCAAATTCCAGAGCCCGTTCGTTAATTGCAAATTACAGACCCCGGCACCCCAATCAACGGCCTTTTAAGGGAACGATTTCAGACTCATTTTTGCAATCCTCAGAAAATATGAAAGGCCAAGAGGAAGATGCAAATGTCTGGATTTGTGATGCACACAGCAGCATGAATGTAGTGGGATTCTCTGAGTCTCAGTGTTAGCGGTCAATCCAGTTGCCAGTGGACAAAGGGAGTGCTATTACCAAGGACAGTGGATATGGTCATGCTGTAAATTAGATGATTATAAAGATGTGAAGATGTCTTTCCCGGCTGCCAGGATGCTCAGAACCGTCGCCTCGTCCTCCTCCTCCTCCTCCTCAGTTAGCCGGCAAATGAAAGCAGTGCTATGTGGAGCCAGTTGTCTTATTACCACATTAAAATGGGCAATCTTCTTGCAGAATTAATATAACATGACAGGCCAGGAGACATCAGTTTGTAAAATGCAAATCACCCAGTGTTCCTCGATGCTTCCATCATTGTTTTGTCAAGTGCCCTGCAGGCCCAAAGACAGCAAACAAGTCCCTATTCATATTTTGTTTTTCCAGTTTTTCACACCTCAGCTGTTTTCTAACAGACTGTGAATGAGGAAATACAATATGCACAATTTACATTTTCCCATGAATGTAGATTATGTGCATTTTGTTTCTTTGAATTTTGTGTGCCTTGTCACCAAAGTGATTTTGACAGGTATTTTGCCGTCGTTATTTCGACTTACTGTTAAATCAGCAAAACAGTCTCTTGGTGCCCCATAATGCAGTAAGAACTAATCACGTCACATATGGAAACTGAACTCCTGAATTATCCTCAGCACATACACAAACAAACGCATGCATCTACTTCCTCACCTCTTACCTTTTCTTGACAAACTCACAGAAACACTCAAGCAAATACATTGCTGAAAATCAGGCTATTGGGAGCTGTGAATGAAGCAATATTGTAACCTCAACCTATATGGCACTTTCCCACTATGAGTTCAGCCAATGAATTATCCCCTTCAATAAATCCTGTTTGGAGGATAATCCTTTTCCCATCTTCTGGACAGACACTTTCTGTAATGAAATGGCCCCAGGTCCTTCCCTGTAACCCAGTCCCATCCCGGCCCTCTAACTCTGCCTGTCTCAGGGGAAAGAAGGGCTTACAGTGTGGCTTCAACCCCACTCAACCTCTGCTCAGCCTCAGTGGCTTTGTCACCTCCCACCTGCCCGACACCTAACCCATCTTCACGTTATTTCTTCCTCTCCTTGCTCCAGGTGCAACTTCATTTCCTGCAGAGCTCCACTACAGTACCTCTGCTGCGGATCTCTCCTGGCTCTTCTGTCTGCACTCACTCATCTCTGCTTCCCTCATTTCTCTGTTTACCCTCCAATATTCTCTCCGTTCCTTTCCCTCCTACTGTTCAGCAAAAAAAAAGAAAAGCTGGAGCCGCGCTCAAGCAATCTCCTTCCTCGTCTGATGATCTGAGTCTGGGCAAACACCAGCGGAAAAGCTTCTAGTGCTGTAATGAGATGTCTTGCTGCGTCATATTCGCTGTCTTCGTTTTCTAAGAACCCAGTTTTGCTTGTGTCCTGGGTTCCTGGTTGGCAGGGGGCCGTAGCTGCTGTTTAATAGCAGTGGGAAGGCAACCTAAGCCAGGGTGGAGCGGGAGGTGTAAATGACATTGGTGGAGAGCCGAGAGGAAGCTCTCTGGGGCCTGAGATGGATGCAGGATGCAGTGCAGAACTCTGGGAAAACTAAGCCAGGGTTTTACTCAGTAATTGGGTTGCTTGGAGCAGCTGGCAAGCTGGGCAAGAAAAGCTTTGTAAACAATGCCACATGTTGGAACAGTGAAGCTCTGATAAATATGTTCTTTAGCAAGGAAAACACTTTTTAAACCTTTAAATTATAAAAATCTAAACAAAATGATCTATATGCAGTCAATCTGCTGCAGCTTTGAGACACCCTCTCATACACAAACAATACTTTTAGGAATGGACTTAAATCAAATACAATACAACATACAATATTATATTAATTTAGCTCAAAATAAGTTTATTCAAACCAACTGGACATAATGTTAGGAAATAATAAGAGACCAAACACTGACAATGTCACTATCAAAGGATCCTTTTGAGATAATAGGAATGCTTACTATTTTGAATGCTGAAATGATTCTTCTTTTGAGGGCTCATTTCAAAAAATGTATTAAACTTGGCAAACAAATTGTTATTGGTCTATAGAAACAAGCCCTATGATTCGTCCATTGAAACAAATACTCTGATCGGTCGATTGAAAGGAACCCTCTGATTGGTTCATTGAATTATAACGCATTACCCCAGGTGGAAGCAGTCAGTAACTTTAACTTTTAATAATTTATTATTAGCCATTCCATGGAATGCAACATGTATGTAGCACAGGAGAAAATAACAGAGAGTTAACCAAACGTGGAGTCTTGAATGATCAGTAGCAGCAATTGTCAGTGATCATTTCAGGATCACACAGGGATCCATCAAATCAGTTTAATTCCTTCATCATATGCAAACAAACTTGTCATATGTGTATTTGAAAACATTGATGATGCATTTAAATAATGTTTCACAACATTATCACGTTCATAGCCTGAATAAGGGCGGTTCAACTGGATCAGGCAGCAGCCTATACGCAGGCTCATCTTTCTGTAAGTGTTGTCTCCATCTCCCACACCCCCCTATCCTCCCCGGGCTCTGACAGTCCCCCCCCAACCCCCACCCCGCCTCACCCTTCCCATATCTCGCCCATGGACACCTGGCTGATACGGAGGCTAGGCGACTGGAAGCATCCCCTACTATCATCATCTCTGTCTGCCAGGCATGTGCCACACTGCCTGCCTGCCAAGCCTGGGAGCAAGCCTGCCCTTTCTCCCCCTCTTTCTCTCTCTGACGGGGTGTAAGTGTGTGTGTGTGTGTGTGTGTGTGTGTGTGTGTGTGTGTGTGTGTGTGTGTGTGTGTGTGTGTGTGTGTGTGTGTGTGTGTGTGTGTGTGTGTGTGTGTGTGTGTGTGTGTGTGTGTGTGTGTGTGTGTGTGTGTGTGTGTGTGTGTGTGTGTGTGTGTGTGTGTGTGTGTGTGTGTGTATCTAGAATAGGCACATGGGTCTGCATATCATTAAAGCTAATGTATCCAAGAATGTTTTGGGGACTTAAAACTCCAGAAAGGATAGAAAATTCATATGTTAGAGAAACATGACAAATCCCAAGACATTGCAGCCGCAAGTACTTAGCAAAACAAGACACACACACACACACACACACACACACACACACACACACACACACACACACACACACACACACACACACACACACATAGCAAACTAGTTTCCCAGCATTATTGCTCATACATAAACCCTAGCGTGGAGGTTTTGCATTTTCCATTATTTCCTACGTAAACATAAAAAAGTGTTATTTGTGAAGCGATGCAGCGTCATTTAGAGAACTTTTGGGGTCACAGTGTTTCTGAACTTTTTGTACTACCTTGTTTAACTCCTGTGCAATACACGCAAATTCCCTTTAGGACATCTGATGTCATTGATAACATTAAGAACATGTTCCGTGGGTAATCGTGGCTGCCAAAATGTGTATCAATGTGCCTTTGTTTAGGCTTTGATATCAATACGCGAGCGCCCCCACCCTTCCTCCTCTTTTCCCTTACCTGGCTGGGCAATGTTAATCTTTGAGATGCACTAATGTTTTCAATTAATTGGCATCATTAGTGAAATGGTCGACCCACAGTGCAGAGAGACATGATAAATGGGCAAAGTGGAAGGGAGCATGAGAGTAAGAGAGAACCCTTGTTGTCTCGCAGGTGGATGAGTGTCAGAACATGTGAGGTATCATTATCCTGTGTTTACCCAATCTACAGTACAGTGTAATGTGTTTGACATCCATAGAGCATGCTTTGAGAAGATACAGTATGTCAAACTCTGAAATGGGTTGAGAATGTTAATGTTTCTCTGTGAGGCTATTACATTTACTTCCCTAAGATCACAGACCTAAATACAAAAGGCTCTGGCTGAATAAGATCTGTTTTTCTTCAAGCTTGTGCATGCTGGACTTTGTGTTTGTGTGTGCATGTGATTGTGCAGTCTTACCCTTGCACTTTTAAAAAAGGTCTGCAAAATAACAAGGTTGTAATGGAGCTCATTTTATTCTTTTCATCAAATCATCATGGATTTATTTGCCGAGAGAATGCAGTCTCGCCTCTCTGTGATACATCTATATTCCTATTTATCTGCTCTCCTCTATTATTCTGTCAATAACACACATGCCTCTCCCTGCACAACGTTCATTTCATAAGTGTCATATATGGAGCGGTCGTTCTCATGTCATCACAACCCCCAGGCTACAGCTGAGCCTCAGCAGTCTTTATCGGAAGAGGAGGATAAGGGGGAGGAAGGAGAACAGTGAAAGTGAGTGTGTGTTATTTAAAGAGCTCAGGGTCTAAAGAACATTTTTTGGAAGGTGCATGTTTGTACAATACATACTTGCATGACGTGTATTTGCGTTGGTCCCCTAAAAAGTATGTCCCCATTCAACCAACTACAATTTTCTCCCCTATATTGTTTGTTTTTGTCTTATCACTAAAACACTTGTTATCATATACCACATTATTCCACGTATGTAATATGTTGGACTAGATGGATTGATTTGAATGTAAAAGGAAACAAAGGAATTGCTTCGAATAGGCTGCTGTTTGTGTCACGTATGAAATACAAAGTCAATGTTTACTTGTTTTAATTGACTTTCTTGATTAAAATAACTTAACAAACCTAGTAATTTACAGCAAACCCATGGTCCTTTTTCTAAACCTAACCTAGGTATTTTGTTTCCTAACCCTAACAATCACCAAGCTAGTTTTGTTGCATTATTTTATAGTTATGTTTTAATTTGTGAAACATGTGTTTAAAACTGAAACCTATTCCAGGAGAAAAACGTTTCCCTTGAAAGGTAATTGAGTTTTCATTCAATGTAAATTTGTAGGGAACAGAGTTGGCGTGTCGAGGTAACACATGAGGGGTTGCCTCATTTGTGGACATCATTAACACTCTAGTCATTTCCCATAGTGCTCCTGCTGGGGTCAGAGGTGAGTGGTAGCCACAGGGAGGAGAAAAATATGTAAATTAATCTATGCACTGCTCCTTTAAGAGGGGCATTTAAAGAAGCTGCCAAGTCAATAAGCAGGGGATTTAGAGTAAGGAATTGGGAGCCAGCATTTTAAAAGGTCAACAGAGTAGTCTTTAATGATTCCCCTATTAGCAATTTTTAGGCGAGAGGACGGCTCATTTGGTACATGTCTAAGCTCATCTATGTAAAATATATGACACCAAAGTCAGTCAGCCGCTCAGTGACATTGAAAGCTACCTTTTTGAAAAACAGCAAAAGAAAATTAAGATTTGAAGCATTGGTTACATTGAGATTTACATATTTTTCAGTGATTCGCCCTATCACATATTAATTTCCCCTACCAGTGGCACATTTTCAAATTAAATTGTGGTAATTATTGATGGTAACGATTAAAAAAATTGTAGCAGCAAACCATATATGTAGGCTTACCCTCAAATATTGGAATCAAATGTACTGAAAGTTTATTGGGAGATAAGTTACTGTACACAGGTTTGAGGTAATGAAGCACTGAACCTGCATGTTAAATTGCTCAAATTAATTAGTAGGGAATATAATTAAATGAGATCAGAATGCACAAAGTTGAGCGGAAGGGGTTCCCTGTTGATTTTACTCCACATCAATGATTTAACTAATTAATTTTATCTATTAATATTTATGCATGGGGAAAATTATTCATTAATGAAACGTCAGAATTGAATAGATATCTTTTCTCTGTTTCATCTTGACGTGAGGGTGTTTTGACAGCCCTCCTCCCATCTGGAGATCTTATAAGAAGAGCAAGAACAGACTGCTTATGAATATTGACATTTCTCCAGTCCGGAAAACGGGCAATTTGTGTTAAATTATTTCAGCCTATCAAGTATGTATAGTTCTGAATTGATTAAACACACTTTAAAAGATTGATTATCTTCCAAAGCGCTTATCTTATGGCCAACAACAGTCTCCTAATCTCAGCCCCATTCAAGGTTTTCCCCCCTTCTTTTATTTCAGCAGCACTTCACTGAACTGTGTAGCGATGGCCTGCTGGTTATTGTTGGACAGATGGTTCTCCTCATCAAATTCACTCTACAGGTTTACTGCTTATCCGCTTTCAAATTAAAACCCACAGTGGCATTATTTCATAATTCTGCTATTATTAAAGCATTGTATTCCCTGCACCCTCGAGTTAACGGAGAGCCACCCTTCGGTAGCCTCACAAATCATTGTTTTTGATCCACTCTTGTGTCTCATCACAGTGTGTGATTAAGGCATATTGTAATTCATCTCTTCTCCTATCTAACTGTTAGATCTTTCCTCGCTAATGTTGTCCTGCTGGCCTGATCTGGGGAACATTAGTTGTTTTGTTTTTAAATGTGTCAAGCATGAAGGAACCATTAACAACTAAGCCCCACTGGCTGCCCTCCGGCACACTGTTGCACATTGTTGCTTTATCTTTGTGATCTTTTCTCTTTTGTGCTTTCAATATAGTCTTCCCAAGGATAGCTTCCTTTTGATATACACTTCTAAGCTCAGTGGAGGATCCTTTGTGGGGACTTCAGGTAATACAGTGGCCTTTGTAATGATTTAAAAGCAATTGACAGTGACAGGATTGGAGTGCAGGATCCAAGGAAGTATTGTAGTTAAATATTGTTATTCTGGTTACAGAGAAATTCATATTTGTCTCCATTTTCAAACTAATCAAATTCACTTGTGTAAACAAACAACAGGAAATTCGTTATTACTAAATCATTGTAAGGTAATGGATTCTCTAATGTTTCTATTTAACGTGCAATGAGAGATTCAAGGCACGAAAATAATACCCTGCTTTCTTATCAGATTCATGTGCCTGTGTGTGTTTTTCTTTGTATTCTGCAATACTAATGAGTTGACCCAAGCCCCACACAGCCAGGAAAAAATAACTTTAAAGGGCTAAGAACTGCTTATTATTTAAGTGTCACCACCACTGTCCAGAGTAGCAGTGGGTTAGGTTTGTGAGTTTTTATCCATTTTTCTGCCGCCCCAGTGCTGAGTCTGCAGGCCATTAGTTCTGTAGAAGCACAGTGGGACCGACCGTGGAGTCGGTAAGGCACAGTAGGATTTAGGCAGCACAGTATCTGACTTTCTAAAGAATATCACTTTACAGGGGCCGAAAGAAGAGCTCATAATGAGAGAATAACCAGTCATGGAGGCTGACACCATACTGCTGTGTGAGGATTATTTTCATAGCGTGGAGCAAAGGAAAAGGATAACCTGGAATTTCATTGGTTAGATCTATTTCAGAGAGTCAAGAGAGGTGAAGAACAAAAGCTGCAGGGCAAGGTCATCATTTCTGATCATGTGGCACCCGCAAAGAATATCTGTGTAATGGTCTCAGCTGGCAACTGGTATGTGTCTTTGAGAGAGAGAGAGAGAGAGAGAGAGAGAGAGAGAGAGAGAGAGAGAGAGAGAGAGAGAGAGAGAGAGAGAGAGAGAGAGAGAGAAACAAAGCAAGAGCACAAGTAAGAGAGCAGTCGGCGAAGAAGGAGAGATTCTTGAAGTCATTTATAATGTGGCAGCCATGCTCTTTCCATCTCCCAGGGTGTGCGGCTCCTCGGCGGTGTGTGTAGCCTTGAGGGAAACACCAGACAAGGACAGAGCTGGGGCTGCTGCTGAGGCTTTGGCGGGGGAGATACATCTTGTAACACAGCATGCTAAATGACAAAATGATATCTCATCAGAGGGCCACCCCGTGTGTGTGAGTGTCTGTGCGTTTGTGTGCATGTATGTGCGTCTGTATTTGCGAGTGCATCTCCAAGGGAAAGTCCCCGGACTCCTCGACGTGTAAATGCTTTCATAGAGAAGCGCTGTAGCATGCTGTTTGTAGAGAAAGCTTTGAAACAGGGTGCCTTCACTGCTACTGTTGCACTCCACTGGTAGAGCGGAAACATTGCAGGGTGTCTGCAGTGCAGTGACTAACTGTCACAAATCACAACATCTGGATAGGTGGAGAAAAAACTACTTTTTTAAATATCTGCAGTGTATATACCTGAGAACCTCATCGCTGAGCTTGCAGTTGAAATGTTCAGCAGCCTACAACAAAGTTATCCCAAGAATATCCACAAAAGATAGTACACTAAACACTGCTCATGAAGACGAGCAAACTGTTTGCTCATATTCATTTATTTCATGTTCTCCCATTCTTGAGATTCCACACCTGCTACATAATGCAGCATAAGCCCCCAATGGTCACGCCGCCTTCTCACCCCTTGAAAGGTCGAAGCAGCTATCATGGTGGTACCAGAAAGATCTACAGAGCAACCAGGGCAAAGGTACTCGGGGGGCGGACAAAGCCCAAATAAAGCTTTTAATGCGCTAGCTATTGATCCCTTCACTGAAATAAACTCAGGAGTATTGGCAGGCCCAGAATCCCACTTTGAAGGGACTCCATAATGAAGCTGGTCAATGCTAAGCTGTCCGCAATCAATCCCCCACATAACAGTTCATTACAAGCGAGGCTGCCATCAAGCAAAGAGGGGGAGAGAGGCGGGCTGAAGGCAGAGAGGGAGAGGTGGAGCGCTGTAGGATGAGCTTTGTTAAGGCGAGGGGGAGGAGGAAGAATATCGAGTGGTTCAGGGCAGGAGATATGAAAATGAAATGCACCAAGCAGAGTGTGTGTGTGTGTGTGTGTGTGTGTGTGTGTGTGTGTGTGTGTGTGTGTGGGGGGGTGTGTGTGTGTGTGTGTGTGTGTGTGTGTGTGTGTGTGTGTGTGTGTGTGTGCGTGCGTGCGTGCGTGCGTGCGTGCGTGTGTGTGAGTGAGTTTTTTGCCAGCATGTTTCCAATATAGAATGTACAAAAGGAATCTCTTGTTAGGCTTTCCCGGCCTGGGCGCTTCAGTTTCTTCTTGCTAATGGCACTAAAAATGCACTCCCTGCTGTGAATGTTCGCCTTGCATCACTCTGTTACACTTCCATTCATTAATTGAGACTATAGGTTTTTATAGACAACCGCATGTTTTTTATAGGTAGTTATTTGAGTGATACATCTACTGCATACTGTATATCATTTGAAAGTCGTAGGCGCAGTACACAGGTATTTGTGTAACCTGGGTTTTACCTCCTGAATGATTGGAGAATATCCCGTCCACAACAACATGTTTTTAAAAGGCTACCTCCGCCCAGAAAAAAATGCTATTTCTCAAAATCATAGAAAAAGCTACATTAACAAAAATACCCTCTTATGTCTTATGGCAAAGGACACATTTGTTTGCTGTATCCTTTCATTGTGGCTATAGAATTATTACACCATCAGCGTTATGATTTGTTCCCAAAGCCTAGTTTTCATTATTCAATTCTTTCTGCCACCAGATATGATCTCCCAGTTAAATCAATGCTCGATTTACAGCTCAAAGCATTTCCCAACCAAAACAGAAAGGGGAAAGTGCCTTTGTTTTCCTGGTAGCTATTGCTAGCTATCCCCAGAGTAAATGGTAAATGGCAAACTGCGGAGTAACTGTGGAAATTCAACACGGCAAAAGAAAAAGAGCACTGATGACCGAGGAGGCAATGAAGGCAAAGAGGGAGAGTGATACCAAATGAGGTAAAACAGATTCACATCCTGTGTTGTTTGTAGCTGCTAGGCTCTGAGGGAAACAGAAAGCAATCCTGTTGTCTTTGTGACAGCGGCGCCAACAATAATACCACTTGGAAACACTGGGGGGGCTTACTGTATATGACTGATGAGATGCAGTATTGCCAGCTGCATAATTCTTTAAAGAGTAATGTAGCAGAAATGTGTTGTGGAGCTGCAGTAAATGATACCTATCTGATGTATTCCTGGGGGATCAGTGGATTGAAGCCCATTGTATATGCCGTTTAAATTCCATCTGCTGACCTTTGTCAAATCTGGTCTTTTCTTTGGTTATTCCATCTCTGACACTCTCCTCTGTGTTGCGCCTTATGAGAAAGAAAGTGCTATAAAATGGTATGTGCCATGAATGCATAATGTGACTGTAAACATCTCGGTGACACCCCCTTATGCTCTGTTCAGAGAGTGTAAACAACTGGTGTCACTGACAGCACTGCTGAGAACTATCTGTGAAAACACGGTCCATACACTGAGATCTCCTAATGCCATCTTCTGCCCCTGTTGGTTCACGTGTGCGTGTGTTGTGTGTGTCTCCCAGGCTAATGGATTTACTGGAGATGGCGTCGGGTATTTATTACCATGTGTAATTGAATGCAATGATTATCGTTGTTGTGTAATGTGATTTTAATGTGGCAGCGATGGTTATGTATAAGGCCTAATGACTTTGCCTCCAAGGGGCTATGGTTCCCAATTTTAAAAAATCAAAATAAAACTGGGAAAAAATGGTATCTGAGTGTGATGTAAATCCCTCTCTCTTCCCCCTTTTCTTCTAATCATTTAATCAACGTGCTACTTGTTTAATCAAAGCAGTCTCCTCAATAACGAGCTTGCCCTTTTTGAGTCTTTGTTTACATGGGTGGTCATTAAGTCCAAAGGTCTGTGCACATCTCTAACTGTGTTTGTATTCCGGAGGTACGACGTTCACATCCAGCCAAACCTAATTGCTAACGTATATTTGCATGAACTGGATTAGCATTTTATTTGTAATCCTGACAGTTAAAAGCAAGATTAATGTCAAATGTATGTGCCTGAAGACAGAGGGATCAATAACCAAACACTGAATTAGCATAATACTTCCTTGTTCTGCACATATTGTACAATCTGTGGTTAGATTCAATGTTTTTTATCGACATAATCCACAAACTAACGAACACAAAAAAGCTCCCGATATATAAACACCACAACATCAGCTGCTATTACACTCCTGCTTATTGACCTCTCGGTTTAGTTGGTAGCATAGGCTACTGCAGGGAAATTCAAGCATCTCCAAGTAAAACGCTATAATAAGCAGCTGCTGCAGAAAATTGAACTCACAAATACACGTGTCACTGTGTACGCACTCGTATGCAGACAAACGAAAATACACTCTAAAACACATTCACCTCCGCGCTACACACATCCTGCTCACTCTCACTTCATTGAAAATTGTTTGTAGTGAACACACCCATTGTACACGTAAGTATACACACACACACACACACACCCGCACACACGCTCATACATCACACTCACACACTGACATTACACAAAGCTAGGGCTTTGCTTGGCATTATTAGTTTTGCATTTGGGCGCACTGCCCAGAGTAACGGTATGGATTTTTGCCTTGGCTACCTATAATTGGATGAGTTAAATTTCTCCATTCATTACATGTGCATCTGACCTCTGGACCCCGGCAGCTCCTGTGTTTTATTAGCACTCTCATCCCCCGATAATAGGGAACCCTTTCCTCACCAACACTCTCCCGGTTTCACGTGCGCTGTCTTCTCCTCAACAGATTAACCCTTTTGTGCTCTGAGTGTCTGTGTCTGAGATAATTACTGAAATGATAGGAAAAAAAAGTAACAAATCATGTTTTATTGTAGAGAGCAGAAGATTAAAAAGTGATCTAGCTTGATTCAACGCCAGAATTCTATTTAAATTCTAGAAGCCGCTGCCGTTTGTCCTCACACATTGTCTACAGCAAGATTGGCATTTTACTGAATTGTTCCCTTTTTTTAATGAAATCTTAAATCAATTCCTACAAATGCTAACCTTAATAGCTCAGAAAAAGCAATGAATTGTACTGCATTTTAAGATGAGCATAAAAAAACGTATTTTCCATATAGACATATATGTTATCAGACATAAACCTGTAGCCTGAAAATAGGGGAAATAGAAGATTACAGTCACAGATGGTATCATCGTGGTTCAGTAGGAGATATTTGAATTCCAGGTTGAGAGGGTTTCTAATCATTCAAGCTAGAGCCATGGGCTTTATATGCATGCCACAGTCATGTATATTTCATGGGGGCATGTATATTTAACATAGCCATGTGTACCATATGTGGGCATGATGTATGGACACTGACAACAGTCCTTGACATTATATGCACAATTACTCTTTGCCCCTGCAGTAAATCCTCAAGTTGAGCGTGGTAAACAAAAGAGCACGGAATCTGTTGGCGAGAGAGTGGGTGGGGGCGTGGGGTTGAGCATGACACAAGGTCAAAGCTATTGTGGACTTCATCTGTGGCTTTATACAAATAACAAGGATTGAGATTCCATTTGTCACTGAATATTTCACAGGGATAATGTATGCTGCAGCAAATGTCCACACAGAGCCGCAGTGGCACAAAACAGCAAGAGAGGAGAAGGCTTCCCAGAAGTTCAGGCTCTCACATTCGGATCTCCAACCCCCCTAAACGTCCAGGTGACACCTTATTGATCACGGCCATCGTTCAAGGCCAAGGACTTAAAGCCTTGTGTGGCACATTCAATGACCTGCTGTAGACAGTAATGTTGTTGGCAATGCCTCTCTGAGCGCCCGATGCACAAGTATCCGCCTGACTGCTGGCTTTTGGATTAGAGTCTCTGACAGCTGCAGAACAATGCTAATGGCTGCTCTCTTGTAGCAGCCAATGTGTAATCAGCTCAGCACTCTGCTGTTAAAACTTTACAACAGTAATGTATGCAAACATGAATTCCATTTATTCCCCACCAGGTCCCAACAGGCAGGCCTTAAAGTTGCAAACTGTCTTACATCACAAATGACTCTGCTGGCACTTAATGCATTTTATATCACTCATAATCCTGGTGTTCCACACTAATTAGTCGGAGTTGCCAGCATGCATATTTCTCCTCATTATTTGGTGGCATCAAACTCTTTTCCTTCCCATTTTCAGCACTCTTGGGTGGAATGCAGTTTTCATGGGTCTTTTTAATAGCATTTTTCTTTCTTGTAAGAGAAGGATCTGCCACCAGTGAAGACTTAGTTTCTTCACTGGTGGCAGATATCCCTCTTAGCACACCCTGAGTGGGTGGTTATGTGGTTATGAGTATTTTCTAAAGAAATTAAACTGCATTGAACAATAGTGTCATGACATGGCGTGTGGTGTAGTGGGTTGAGCATTGGTGTTCGGATCAGGGGGTCACAGCTTCGAACCCCACTGCAGTCAGCCTGTCGATGTGTCCCTGGGCAAGACACTTCACCTGAAATTGCTCCTGTGGGGATTGTCCAGAGTATTGAGTATGTAAGTCGCTTTGGATAAAAAGTGTCTGACATGTAATGTAATAACATGAATTGTTGTATTATTGTCAATATCTACAAAATTGTAGGCAAAGCTGGAAAGTATAAGGATATGCATAAGTTAGAAATTCAGGTAAATTTGTTGTTTGTTTAATGCAATTTATATTGTGTTTTGTTTGAGATGAAGCCTCCAAATGAGTTTGATTGAAGTGTAAGCCGTCTAGTTGTGAACCAGGAATTATTCCAAGTATCATCGTCTCGGCTGCTTTCATACTGTCTCAGCACTTTACTCATTACTGAGTGTTTATGGACACAGTACAGGATTTGTCCCATCATCACAAATCAACACATCATCACTGCAGCCTCTCTGCTGTTTAGTTCAAGAAGAGATGTGCTTACTCACCGAACGTCCCAATATTGTAGAAATAACCTTAAGTACATATAATCTTTTCAGTTAGATTTTTCTTCTCATTTTTAATTGTATAGCTCAGTTATATGACAGTGCAGTATTTACCTTTCGAACATCAATTTACATTGCTTACTGTTTACTGCAGCAGTTAAATCCCTTCACTTTGTCTTCTAAATTATGATATGATGCTGTTTTATAGGCTTCTACACTTGGAGATGTAAAGTATTTACAATGAAAGTCACTTATATAAATATCCACTGTGCACATCATTATTGATTTGCTATTTTTTAGAACATAAATGTGCAGATAAGTAACCCAAAATATATTCTTTTGAATAAAACACCTCCTATTTACTTTTTACAGATTTCAGCTGTAAAAAGTGTATTTCCTTCCAGTTCAAAGGCAACGCTCAGCTTGAAATCATGTTGGCCACAATGGATGACAATTGAGATTGCAAAGATGCCATTGCAGAAAATACATCACATCATCCAACATATGCCACTCGTGGGATCTCAATTAAAAACAATTAGGGGAAAAAATGACGTTACAGAATATATAATTTGATCAGCTTTTCACAATTAGCATTGTTCATCATCAAGGATCTTTTAACTGGAAGCCGGAATTATATACATAAAACTCATCCTCTCAAAATGAATAAAGAGGTTTCACTTTCACAACCAGGGTTTTCCCACAGGGGGGAGCAGCTAATGGCGAAAGGCTAACTTATACTTAGCTTGTTTCTCTAAAAACTAAATATCCTAACAGCATCCTATCTCATTAGGTCTCCTCCGCTCCAAAACATACCGAGCAGGAGGCTTCAGCTTGTAAAAACACCGAATCAAGTTTGCCCCGCTTGACACAAAACATACAGTGGGGGCTGCGGGTTATGAGGGGTTTTGATCAGCTTATCCCTTTTTTTTTAAACAATCGACAATGCAGTTTTGTTGTAAAGTAAAGTGACTTAAAGTAGACTAGGCTACGAATGTGACCTAAAGAGAGCCAGAGGGAGAAGTTTAAACCACGGCTCCTTTAATAAATGCCTGTGAACATCTGTCAGTTTTGTGAAGTGACTGAAATGGTTACAAATAAAGCCACAGGTAAATCCTTTAGTTCTGTTCTCGAAAAGGGAGAGACGAGAAACCTTAAACCTTTACGGGTCATTTAAATCCTGCAGGGGATGAATGTGTCCTCCACAAGATGTTCCAGGGAAAATATCAATTGAACAGAATGTCACCTTAGAGAATTAAAGGTATGTTTGTTTGAGATCATTGATTTAAAGGTGACTTGTTTGAGTGACAGAAACAAATAGTTAGACATGTCATGGATCCACATTCAAGAAAAGGCTTGATGGAAACACACTGACTGGAGCGAGTGCGGATTCAGATTCTGACCTTGGAGATGCCAAGGATGTCAGGAAGGCTCACACACTCTCATTGGCATTCAACTTATAGCTCCAACAGCACACACATGATATGTGACCAGAATAGAAAAACACAAAATATCAATATCTGAAATATTCTTGTGAGTATGTGTTTGTGTTCATGTCTGTTTATTGGATGGGGTTTGAATTCATGGTCAAACGTGCTACCCTGCAGTAAATACTAAAATATTTGGACTAGTTTTCTCTGAATAACAGCAACACTCCAAGAGTAAACTATTTATAACATGCTAAAGACACGCATAAACGGAAAATCTCATTACAGAAATAGGTTATATATAAGAATTGAAAAATGTTAGTAAAATTGGAGAAATGTATGCCTCTTAAGAGAGAAGGCAACCCTTCAGTAGTCTAATCAAGCCATATTTATGAGGGGGGAAAGTATGAGAAAACAAAGACCTCTTTGAACAGCATGAAAACATGTCATACTAGAAGCACAACATACAATTATGAATCCTGAAAATGAGCTTAAAAGGGCCCCTTTAAGTACACAAAACAGACAGTATTCATGTACTCACCAAACATCCCTTGATTTTTGAGTCTGCTTTAATATAATTTGTGTTTTCATATTTATCACAACAAAAGAATATGTGCCCAAATGTTTCCAAATCAAGAAATAGTGAATAGTGAATGGCTCTATTCGAAAAAAGTTTGGAGTTTGAAGTATCTTTCCTCGCTGAAGCCTAGTTTCCTTGTCTTTTGGACATAGCATGAAAAATAAGTGAAGGGCATTTCTTTCTGGTCCAAGTTGAAGACCTTATGTTGGCAACAACTTAGATCTGATAGAAACTATCTCGCTCCTTTGACATGTCTGAATTTACCGCATGACTTATGTGACTCAGCAACAGACCAGAATTGGAATCCAAATGTCTTGACATTTAATTGCCACCTGTAGGTCACTGGCTTGGCAATCCAAAACCCAGCGGTAGATCAGCTCATCAGAGTGCTGACAGATTCCCAGCTTCTCTCGCACTGTCTCTCCTGGCACCTGATGTCAGTGTGCGGTGCCACGCAGGCAGTGATGACCTGGTCAATAATCAGTAATAAAGATGGTGTGCTGAGCATGATTGTGGAATGATTGGTCTGTCGATAGTGTATCGAGCAGACACACTGAAGGCCAGGCAGAAGCAACTGAAAATCAGCACAACATGGTTTGAAATATAGCAGTGATATTAGGGCAATAAAAACAGTTAAACACTGCAGGATGGAGGCTACAGACAAATGTCATATTTTCACTGTAATTAACAGCCTGTACTATTGCTTTATTAGAATGTGCATCTTAACATTGGAGTTTCAGATATACTGACACTCCAAGGGTCAACAAGGGACAGGATCATGGGCTCATTCTGTTCGATTCCCACTGAGACCACCCTTATCAAAAATAGAAATGTAGTGCTATATTTCAGCTCATATGTATTATGAAATATATTGATTGTTTGCTAGAAGCTAAGCTATACAGACTACATTAAGATGCAAAGCAACACAATGACAAAGTAAGTTTAATTTATGTACATTTCAGTTCAATTTGTTAGACATATTCATGGCCATTCGAAAATTGTATAAATTCTCTTTTAAATGTTCTTATATAATCAAATATCAAACTGTAGACTTCTAAAGTCGCCAACTTTATGGTTGTATGTCCCCTCCTTAGTAGAAGAGAAAGTAGAATAAAAATAAAATTAAAATAAATACAATATTTTCATGGTTTGTTTAGGAAATGCAAAAGTTAATAACGCAATCCCGAACTCTGAACACAAAATGTACTTTCTTCCAATGACAAATGCAAATATGAGATTTATCAAAATGTCCTGGCACCTGAAGCAACTGTTGGCTTAAGCTTTTTTTCCTTGTCTCCATCATATCAGAAAGATTGTCTGTAATAGAAGATTGTATCACAGCGTTGCCAGATTCTCAAATCGAACCACTCACTTCAAATGAGTTTCTCTTCCCAGACAAAGCCCAGGCTCTGAGGGATGTGGGCACTGTCGTTAATGCTACTTAGATGGGCCACAGGGTTGCAAATTTCCCCCACTGCACTCCATATTCCCCAGAGGAAATTGAACATTGTCATGGATGGATTAGCTCTGTAATGGTGAGACACATAGCTGAGGAGCTGAGGAGACCGGCTCAAAAACGTTGGGCAAATGAGGGAAGGGAAAAAGGTATGAAATTAATTTCATACCTCTTCAGGCACACTCACTTGAGTGCCTTTCCACAAACTAAGCCAACACATAAGCAACTTTTGACCAGTTATTTTATTATATAATTATCCTTTTTGAAATTACAATGCACTGCCATCATTCCCTGGTTAAACAATGGACTTGTCCCAATCATTGTACCTACATAATACTGTAAACTATCTGTAGGTGCATGCTTATCAATAGATTATAGCAGTATTAGTTCATTTCAATGGAGTTTTCCGTTCTATGTTATTCACTTATAGGTATTTTATTTTATAGTACTGTAAACCTTAAACAATATGACTCGGCCTATGAGAGGCTTTGCAGCTGACCTTTGTAAATGTAAGATTTACAATATGACTGTCACGGCTGGACGGCGAGGTATATATAGGACCCAAATGCAGAAGATATGTTGAAAGCAGGAATCCTTTATTTCCAGAACTAGGCCAGGCAAACAAAGTCAAAACTAGGCAAGACAAAACATAAAGTCACTCAGAACATAAACCATCCAACAACGTCAAGAAACTCACAATGACAGACAGAAAAACCAGAACTTAAATGCACACAAGACTAATCACACAAACAAGAGACAGGTGAGGAGGGAGGAGAAAACACAGGGGCACAATCACAAAGTGAACACAATCAGATAATCAGGCAGGAGGGAACACAGAGGCCGTTTCTCAATCACGAGGATGCTTGCTTGGTAGCACATGTTTTCCGAGTCACTTCCTCCAGAAGCTAGGCAAGAATCCTTCCTGGCATTCGGAAAACGAAGAGTGGAACAGGCTAGCAAGTGTGCAGGTGTGCGTCATATGAGAGGCCCCGCCTTACATTTTCCGCCACAGATTTGGGGAAATTGGTCCGTGCGCAAAGCATTGTGGGGATTTGAAGGACGCAAATTCTACCCATGTGCAGCCTCGAAATTACCACAAAACCAAGGACGCAGCCTCGGTGGAATTCCAAGTATGCTGGAGATTGGAACAGTCCTTCGGCGGAGCTCGATGACGTAGTATCCTTGAAATATTGGCTTGGAAGCCAGTTTCCTCGCGATTGAGAAACGGACAGGAAGCAACAGGCAAGACGGGGGGGTGAACACTTTTCTAAATAAAATATGAAACCAAAGACAGATCTAGACAAGAAAAGACACAGACACATCGTGACAATGACACATTATTTTGGATTTTTTTAGATTCACCAACATTTTTCTACCACAGTTTTCACATTTAGTTTTTATTGAAATACTTTTTCTTCTCTTGGATAAGTGCATTTTATTACAAAAGTCTATGCCGGATTGATCTAGTGTTCCACTGAAAAAAAATGCAATACAATACGTCCACCATACAACTAACCAAATTATAGAACAGGGCCTTTTCAAAGACAGATGTGATGCAGCCATAAATAATTCTGGGCAATATGATAGCAATGCCCAATATTTGGAAAACACTTTAATCCAATGTATTTACTGCTGACATAAAATATAACATATGGTCTCATATTACAGAATCCCCTCAGCATTAACGGTGACACTTACAAATGCTTGGTTCTAAATTATGACTTTTTCCCTTTATGCTGCTGAACTTTGATTGAACAATGAGATCATAAAATAATTGAAATGGTTATTTTCGTATTGTATGGAAATGAGTGGAAACCGATGGCTGCCCAGAGGGTACAATAACTACATTAATCACAAGTGTAGGACTGTAAAGATGAACCAAAGCCAAGAAAAGAGTTCGATATTCACGTACATTATATAAAACACATAATCCAAGAGATTCTAAACCAAGTTCTTGTGCTTTTAGCATGTGTGTGTCGTTGTGTGTTATCTTTTCTTACAGCAATATCCGCTATCTGATCAAAATATCAAGATTATTAGGCAATGTCTGAGATCTGGATATTCCATTTGCTTTATTCAAAATGTCCAATTGCATAATGATAGGAGCATTCGATGCTAGGAAAGTGATGCAAGCATAGCAGCTATTCTACTTTTAAACCAGCCCATTACTTCACAGGGACATTTAGAAAGCTTGAAAACACTGAGGACACCATTTTATTTCAATGTATATTGTTTTCTAATTAGATAAACTAAACAAGCTTGTATTTAGAGTGTATTGTACTGTTAAGAATGTGTCTGTATTGTTATTTGTGCGTGGGCTGCATAGAGTATACAGTATGTACTGCATGGAGAAAGGTAAGTCTTACAATTTGTTCACCAGTAATATAACCTTTGAATGCATTTTTTATAAATAACATATAAGAAAAAGGCCTATGCATACAAAAAATTCTCTTTTTTATATTTTCCACGGACGCAAAATGACAGTTTCACGACTTTGTTTACTTGCTTGGTCAGGCGGATGGTTCAATAGAAAGATACAAATATAATGAAAATGGCAAACCTGGGAATGTAACAGACAGTAGACGTGACCAAAGTTATACTTTTTCTGTCTTGCCTTTATCTCATTCATTTACTGCAGAGTCTGGTTTTCTGGCAGGCTGGTCAGAGATAATGTTAATCTTGGTCAGCAGCGGAGGGAAACCATGCAGTTCCACACAACACAACAGATTGGAGGATAACACAAATGTAGTCAGAGGCAGACACAGGGGACTTATCTCCAGGCTGAGAAGTTTGCAAGTGGCCATGTGTGACAGTACAATTCCTGGGCTCCTCCGTTATGTTGATTTTATTGCATGTTATAATCAAATGCTAAATAGATCGAACCTTGCTACACAATCGGTTACATGACAAACCCTACATCCGTTTTGGTTGATCGCCATTGCATATAATTAAAACGACTTTATGGTGTGAATGAAGGACACACAGGTTAGAGGGAGTGAGAGCTGAGTGCAGATACCTACCACTGAGTTAAAGAGAGGAGCTGAAATAATAACCTTCTCTTGTTTTTTTTTTATATTTCCGGACAGGGATCATTCAAGTTTCTAATTGACAACTCATCAGACTCCCTGCTATTATGACTTCATTATATCTGCAGAGATAAAAATTAATGAGAAGCAGAGGCACTGGATGGATATGCCAAACTTAGCATTCATTTACATTAAAGAGGGAAACTCTCACTTGGCCGGAAGCATATCTGTAATGACTTTAATCTACGAGAACTTCTAATTTAATACCATAGTTCATCCATTGTTATCGTTCTTTATGACCTTGTATATTTATTACTTTAAGCTCCATCTTACAATTCTGTCTGATGATCCCTCATTACACACATTCTTTCTTCATGTTTACTTTCCATCGTCTTCCATCGTTCCTGGACCCCCTCCTCTGAGTGATGCCCCCCTACCTTCTCTCTCTCTCTCCTTCTCCTTAGACAGGGATAGGTTTCATTACTGTAGTCAATCTAGGCCCAGTGGACAGCTCCTCTGCAGCACTGTGCACCTCAATATAATCCTTTTAATTAAAGGCCTGCCCCCCCACCACTGCTGCCCTGCTCCCGCCTCTGCCCTTTTCTCACATGGCGCCAGGCTTTTGTTCACCCAGGCACTCACCCACTCGCTTCATGTCAAGCCACGCTCTTGCCATTTGAAAAGAGGAGACGTCACCTTTGTCTCTACCCCTTTCATGTGGCTTTAATCTCTGCCGCAATATTGCAGACACTGTTGTGTGTGTGTGTGTGTGTGTGTGTGTGTGTGTGTGTGTGTGTGTGTGTGTGTGTGTGTGTGTGTGTGTGTGTGTGTGTGTGTGTGTGTGTGTGTGTGTGTGTGTGTGTGTGTGTGTGTGTGTGTGTGTGTGTGTGTGTGTGTGTGTGTGTGTGTGTGTGTGTGTGTGTGTGTGTGTGTGTGTGTGTCGGGGGAAGAGTGACTGCTGCTGTCTGTGTGTGAGGTTCATCCAGCTTAGGGCTCATCAGGGTTAAATCAGCCCTTAAAAGAGCTTGATTGCCTGTGATTGGGTGCTGATAAGAGGCCAAAGGGCGGAGTGGCATTTAGGCTGAACTGTGCTGTAGATTCTCTATATTGATTTACCATTATGAAAGCCCTTCCCACCTGTTATTCTTCTCTGCGGTGCTTTGAATAGTCGGCATCATTTTCAATCAAGTTGATGAAAGTCAGTGTCTCGGGGGTTTGTTCTTTTTACTTTGGCTCATCACACTTTGATGTCTTCCATAAAAGTGTTTGAAAAAATCACGAATATATGTAGTATTGTATTATACATGTTAAATACTGTAGCAAGAGTAGCTTTGTAGTTAAGCAAAGACTTGTGGTTCTAACCACAGACGGTAAGAGAAGGGAACTCGCATTTGTCAAAATTGTGATAAATGGCTGCAGACACGATACGTTTATGTTCAAATAGTTCTGCTTTTTCCTCACCTCTGAAAAACTCCCAGATTAACTTCAGTCAGGCTAGCTCAACATGACACCAGTCGGATAAACCTAAAAGGCTCAATACCCTGGAGTATTTACTATCACCAGCCATAATGCTCTTTCCACCTTTCTGCATCTGTTTCTCCATTTCACAGCTATCAAAGGAGCTTTATCCTGCCACAACCCCCCCCCCCCCCCCCCCCTCTCTGCCAACAAACCCAGCTTGGCGCTTGTCTTCCCACATTCCCCCCATGACTCCCTGATTGATAAGAAAAACTCCTTAGCCCTTCCTACGCCCATCTTGCCCTTGACCCGTCTCCATGCACTATTCATTGGGTTTTTTAAAAGTCACATTGGTTCTTGCTTGGATTGTCCGCTGTTTGAAGCAGGGGGCGTTATCAATCTCTCTGCAGAGAATCTCTCCACTCCCCGGCCCCCGACCCCTAGGGTTTTATGCATGCGTGCCGGGTTGCGAGAGTGAGTGCACCCTGTCCCAAGTAGACAGGGCATTTATTCACTCAACTCTCAAAGTCTGTCGGTGGTTGGCGGCCATAGCTGTAACGTTCTCGGCCTCGGTCTGTCTCCCTCTCTCTCTCTCTCTCTCTCTCTCTCTCTGGCTCTCTCTCTTTCTCTCTCTCTCTCTTTCTCTCTCTCTCTCTGGCTCCAAGTCCCATCTTTCAGCCCCCAATGTTAGCATGCGCAACAAGCAGCCCTTTGACATGCAGACTGTGGGGAATAAGAAGAGTGAGAACAGAAAAAGACGAAGGAGAAAGAGGAACAAGTCAGAGTGGTGCCCTCGAAGGGTCAACTCACTTTCTGGCCCTGCCTCATTGAGAATCACGCAGCGTTGAGCTTAATGACCATGCATAGATGAACGGTGGAGGCCGGACAGCACTGCAGAGAGGAAACTGTCACGGAGGAGAAGAGAAACTTTTAAGTCAAACCTGCGCAAGAGATCAAAGACAAATGTACAGAAATATGTTGAAGGAGCAATCGCCACGTTCTACATGTGTTTTGACCTTCAGTGTCATTCACAAATCATGCCACTCTTCCTCCCGCGTTGTCTCTCATTGTGTTGTGATCGATTGAGGGAGACAACTGGTTATTCACGAGCACCACCGCAGGTCAATACGGTTCTCCCTATCTGCCTTCAATGGGAGACTGTTTTATTCTCTCATTAAATGGGATTCGACACTGCCACCCCGTTCGCATTTAGCCGTATCTCCCCATGACAACCAATTAATGCATGTTCAGACACCTTCAGGAAATGCCCCCTACAATAACCCACACAAAGGATACGGAGGCATTCAGCTTAACTCCGGATTGCAGTATAATGTCTCCTCCACCACCACCCCTGAGCCGTAAAGGGTTAACTTCCTGTGGCCACATTTTCATTTCCTGTAGTGAGCTGTTCATATTGGTTGGAGGTGTTTATGTGGAACTCTCTTTCTCTGTTTATTACACTGCCAATGACAGATCAGGCACTTTGACCCCTCTGGCTAGCTTTAAATAAAAGGAGTTTATTCCAAGGCAGCTGTGCCACTGTAGACCGCTGACATGAAAGCGCCTGAAGACTGCCAGAAAGCAAAAAGGCCAGTTAAAGGGAAATGATATTCCTAAACAAGGTTTGACAATAAACGCATGAGTGGGACAGATAAACAAAAGGTACTGTACCTCCTCTTATTGCTTTTCAACAGAGTGTATGAAAAGGCACAGGGGATTTGGTGTGCTTTTGTTTCCTGGTTCTGCTGAATATTTCCACTCACCTTTGGCTTTCCTCTGCTAAATCTCACTCAACCATATGTTGTTTAATGGCTGGTTCATCATGGATCTGTAATTCAAAGTCAAATTATCCTCACTTGCTCTAAAAGAAGCTCATTAAATGTAGATATGCAATAGGCAGACATGCCCTGTTTTTAAGGACATATTTCATCATTAAATTGAGCAGAATCCTGGATGCTGCAGTAACCAGAGTTTCCTAGAATATAAAAGTTGAACAAGTCCATTTACTGACAACATAATTATTCACACTCTAGACAATTGAAGCAATCTTACAATATTCTACCCATGGGTATTGATTGAAAACTTTTAAATTAGCCATCATTTGGCAGGAATTCATGAGTGGATGTGGCCATGGATCAAATGTCCTTAACAACGTCAATTTAATGGATCTTTTTCAAATTGCTGTAACTGGGCAGCAAATTGCCCAAGGATAATGCAAGAAGGAAAAAAATGATGTAATTAATGGCCCAAGAAGTATAAACACTCGCATTTTACTTTTAATAAAATCAGCAAGATTTATTCGATCTTGAACAAGAATAAGCCAGCAGCGAAAAATGCTCAGTAGGCTTTCAAATCTTACTATATAGTGTTTTTAAAAAGGCGAAAGGATTCTGGTAGGCTGACATGTTTTGTATCATTACTGGCTGCCATTAGGTCAGGCACTACTGAGCATGCTCGGAGCTGGCCAGCAGTCCATCGGGGGGCGTTGTTATCTCTTCACAGAGTCGTTTCACTCTCCATGTTCCCCCCAAAGAGTCAATGTTGCGGCACATCAGAAAGAGCCTTCGCCTCATTAAGCCATTGATATTCTGTGATGCCGGCGCCATGCTGAACACCATATAGGGACAGCAGTGCCAGGAGAAGGACACAGTGTGGGTTTTATGGAGAGACTCTACTAATACGTAGGAAAATGACATTGTCATGTGGATATGGGTGCTATGTATTGAGTCTGTGTGTGTGTGTGTGTGTGTGTGTGTGTGTGTGTGTGTGTGTGTGTGTGTGTGTGTGTGTGTGTGTGTGTGTGTGTGCATGCGTGCGTGCGTGCGTGCGTGCGTGCGTGCGTGCATGCGTGCGTGCGTGCGTGTGTGTGTGTGTGTGTGTGTGTGTGGATGAGGGGTACTCAGTGTCGTAGCCACAGCCCGGGGCAAACCCACTGTTATAAATACAGCATTCTAATGGTGACTTTATGATGTTGCCTGTGTGAGACTATGGCCCCCGGGGGACCACTTCCCCACAGCCCTTCTCCTCCCTCATTTCCCTTCCCCTTCTCCCTTTTTCTCCTCTCCCGTACTATATTCTCCCGTTTCCCCTTATTCAGAATTTACGACCTGACTGGGTAAGACGTGAGCCGTAAATCCCCCCCACACACACCCGTTCTCTGCTGAATTATTTATCTGTGGGTCCCGTGACACAAGCAGCACATGAGGACCCTGGTTAAGGAGATAAAAGGTGGAGAAAGTGGGGCCTAATTGACCATGATGGTGGGGTAATAGAGAAATATTTGCGTGTTTGGGTGAGGAGATTTTACTACGTGCCAGAGTGCTTTGTTCAGACGAATGTAGTGTTTTAGAAAATAAAATATTGTCAAGTGTCTCTTTGCTCACTGGCATTTGTGTGTGCCGCACAACATGATTAACACATGAATATCCTCAGAGTTGGGGTCTTAAGACTTCTCGAGCTATGTGTGAGTCAGCAGCGATGTTTGTGAGTCATTTGTTTCATTTTCCATCTCCATACACAACCCAGACCTGAAGACAGCGGGAAAGGAAACTCTTTAATTAAATCATCCGCGCTCCCAGCGACACACTCATCTCACCATGTAACGTCTCTATCTTGCCTTTGTTTTCCCTCTACTGATGCAACCACTTCCTATATATTGCACTGTTCAAATGATAAATGGTGATAAGAGCGGGCCATTAATACTCTGCACAGTAAAAGTCAAAGGGGACGGGACAGAAAAGTGTATGTGATATTCTCCTTTCCCCCCTGTTTTTGCTCCTACAGTTCAAATAGCTCTGCAGCTTCTAACTGGGCGGCCTGACTTCTCCCCCTGCAGTACAGTGTATTAAGCAATGACACAGCGTGATCGTGTTGACCCCAGGACGTCAACCATCCCATTCTGATGACCTCCAAGTTTCCTTCCACCAATCGCCTCTGGCTCGGGGCCAGGGGCTTGTATAGAGTTAGGGTGTCTGACAGGGGAGGCGAGGGACAGAGTGGGGGCTGCAGGGAGGGAGAGGTAAGGAGGAGGATATCTGCAACACTAATAGATCGTTATCTCTCCCCCTCACCATTGGCCTGGAAGAACACCAGGAGCAGCATGTCTACCGAGATAAATAAAAGAAAGCCTCCAGATCGATCCTCCCCACCCCTCTGGTTTTCAGGAGGCCTTGCTGTGACCTTTCCACAAGATAACGTGGTCACGAAGGTCAAACCCCCCCGCCCCCCCCATCTCTCTAAGGCAAACGAAGGGGTGGGTGGTGGAGAATCAAGATGGGGAAATGTGTTCTTTTACGCTCTTTACCTCCGGAGGGGTACCAAGGAAGATTGACAGAGTCACAACAGCGGATTGATGAGATGACGACTGTCAGGTTGACCTTTTCTGAAATGCATCAGGGGGTCAAAAGATGGCACGTTCTGCCGCTCGATGCAGAGGTAAGCGGTGCCACATCCCAGGCGTCACTGTCTTATTTGTGTCAAGTGACAGCAAGGGAGCAATCTAAAGAGCAGTGGTGCTGGGATCACGTCGCTGTTATTCCTCAGTTGAGAAAGGTTATAGAAACAATCTATAGGAATTTAGATTCACTGCCTGTCATCAGCGTTCGTCATAACAAGCCAATCTCTCCCGAGGAGGAATGCACATTCCCTCTCCATACGACACGACTCGCTGCTCAGACCATTTTGGTTAATGTGTTACCTGGTAGAGTGTACATTTCTGTTGACAGCTGTTCTCTTGATGGTTGTTTATTGCGTCAAGGCGAACACCGTAAGATCATTAGGTGCTCGAACAAAGAATCATCAAAAGGCTCTTTGCTGACGTGTTTGTCATTCTGTCACAAAGAAAACACAAGCTTAATTTACATTAGCTTCAGCAGAGGATTTGAGCTCCTACAGCGTGTCCTAATTAATGTGAAGTTGCATTCTCCTTGCTTTCACTTTGCAAAAGTTGATAACCCTGAATTCAAGAGGTGTTTTGGAACCACAGTGTATTAGTGTTTGCTTTTTTAAAACTTTTTTAACAGCAACCTTACTATATACTCTCGTAAAACATAAAAAAACAAAAATGTATTATTATTTTTCGTCAAGTTTTCTTCAATAGAGACAGCATGTTCTGTGTGCTGTAGCTCATAACCTTGACACAGGTAAACAAAGACATAAGCAAGAGTCCAGATTAGGTCTTATCTTGAGTAAAGGTGCTGCGTGATGTCAAGTGCAGGGGCTACGGGGATGAAGATAATAACCTTTTTTTTCAGATGGGAGAGGACACCTTTAATTCCCTTTGTGCCCCTGTGAAGAGAAAGTATCCCTCAATGTCTTATCTACGCATCATCTCTATCTTCTCTCGGAGAGCCTGGACACATCTTAGAGATAGCAGCAACTACAGATTACAGACTAGTTTCATATCCAATCAGGCATCCGTAGTCACAGCGGCTAACAAGTTCAGGGAGAAAGTTTGAGTGTGACTTGATAACATTTTAACATGAGCGACCGACTGGTGTTTCTTATTTTCATGCATAATGTACTGTGCATAATGTACGGCGCGCTCCTGCATATCCCCAGCGACGGTCTATGCATGCCCAGGTTGCCGGTGACTCGAGCTAAACACTTAGTGTAATTGAAGAAGGCAATGTGCAGAAATCAAGACGGATCGGTGCTGCAAACGGGGGCCACCTCCCTTGAGCCCGGGTCTATTAACACTGTCACTCTGCTCATCAGCCCGGCACCTGCCCGCTCCCCCTCCTGGCTGACTTTAATCATGCTCACTTATAAAAGCCATTATATCACACAACTACTGTAACCCACGTAGCACCACACCTGCTGTTAACAGGGTAAACAACACATATGCAATGGAAAAAGAGAGGAAAACACTAACTATAAACCCACGCGGTAAACTTTACACACTTTCTGAGTGCAAACCAACCGGCTCACTCAGGCGAGATGATGAACCTCAGCCACAGGGGGGATATTATTTGGCTACCTCCCTTCCTGTCTTAGAGGGACAGATAGCCCATGTGGATGTTTAGAATGATTACATGCAATAAAGATGAATTGCTCCTCCTCTGTGTTTATGACTTGGCGTTGGTGTGTTGTCAGAGGTAATATAGTAGAGATGGTAAACAGAGACAGGTGCATTTGTTTACTACTAATGGGTACTAGTAAAGCAACAATGCTAATGTCCTCTTCAGCAGCAGACTCTGGGCATCTGCTTGGTGGAAAGTCATTATTGTTGATACACATTAGCAATCAAACAAAGCAGTTGTGGCAACTCATATGTGTTTTTTAAGCATGGAAAAGTTGGGTTGCATATAGTGTGAGTAGTGTCAGCAGTCTCTCAAAGGTAGCAATACTTCTGAGGCAATCATTTCAAATTGTACCACCATATAGATTGGTTCAGCTAAACTGTTGGCATGTTTACAACAGGTCCAATCTTTGTGTTTCTTGCCCCAGCAAACGTTATTGTCTGTATTTCCAGATCTTAGCATTTACTGTTGAGGCTACATTGTCATCAACCAATAGCAAAGATGGCCACACTATGCATACAAGACCCAACCTGGACAAAGACAGATTGACATATTGACCACATCTGTCACATCAGCCACTTTTAGTTAGTACCGATCGCGACAACTCTCTGGGCACTTCATCAATGGTCCCCCTTCCTTCAATAATGAACCAGATAATGTGGTCCCAAGCCTTACCAGTTCTGTTGAACCAAGATTGAAAGAGATAAAACAAATACATGGGGGGTTTTGTAATAAAGAAATGCATGACAAACTGGTAAAACAAATCAGAAGGGTTTACTTTATTTTGACAGGTTAGTTTGTATGTTTTATTGAATATTTTCGTGTGCATTTGCTACACATGCATATACAAAATACTGCATGTATGGTAGTATTGTTGCTCCCACTATCATATTGTGAGCACTATCTGTTCCTACAGCGGTGATCTCGTACGCTATCTCCAACTTCAAGAAACTGGATACGATTATTATTCAGCAAAATGCCTTTCCTACGTCATTATTGCACCTCAAGCGTATGGTGCAGTTGCTATTTGTCAGGAATTGGGTGTGCCGTTAAATCTTGGAAGTGATGGTTCTTGCTGATGCCCATTGGTCTCTAATCACTACAACACACGTGGCCATTTGCTTTTTTTCCCTTTCCATGCAATTCATGGTAAAAACCTACACTGCAATTATGGAATGAAGTTGGGGTCAAACTTGGTTATGTGATTAATTTGTTTTAACACGTTTATGTTTCCAGATGAGTCGTGAGCAGTAATGCGTTGACAGCCCTAAAAATCCTACCTCAGAATCTTGGCTGAGGTAGGATTTTAATGACCAAGCGTTACTGCTTGGTCAGTTTAGGCCAGAGGATTCAGCTTGACTGACGTTTCAGCTCCAAGGAAACACATAAAAGCTTCAGAAGGTTTTCGTACACATTACTGTTGGAAAGATAATCCATAGTGTTACATTTCAAAGAGTCCCTCTTCAAAGCTCTGCTGAAATTTGAGAAATGCCATGCCATACAGAAATGCCACTCCACAGCCAGTATTTATGAGCTGTGATGGCTGAAACAAACAAACCTGTTGCTTTTTTATTTGAAAAAATGATCAGGATCCTGTTCTTTTTCTTTCAGAAGAGAAGATCTGTGTCAACGTGTTACGAAAAAGATATTTCCTTTTTGCAGTGACCTCACTAATAGCAAAAGTTTACAGTTATTTGTGTGTTGTCAGGGGGAATGAGTTGTCAGTGGCTGAGGTCGACATCCAACCGAGCGCCTGAACACGAGCCTCTGTTGCTTTGATGGATGTGGGGAAGAATACAGTGAAGTGATGGCGGAGAGAAACCTCCCCCTACTCATCTAGCCACATAACGGAGAGTGCTGCCGAAGACAGCGAAGCCACAATGTCAAAATCAAGTCTTGCAGAAAAAAAATCAGGAGACAAAAGAACAAAAAAAAGAGGAAGAAGCGAAAGAATGAAGCGGGATGAGCTGCCAGTGAAGTGGGTTGGTTGTGCGTCAACCCCGGAGCTGAGATGTAACAAGGGGAAGGAGGAGGAGGAGGAGGAGGAGGAGGAGGGATTGTAGAGGGGGGGGGGAATCAATATTTCTGCGACGTGGCCACTCAAGCCACTGCCAATGACAGCAAACATCATGAAAAGATATGGGAGCAGGGAAGGGGGAAGAAATGAAAAAGATAAGAAGAGAACAGTAAAGTAAATGACATCTGAAGCTATTTCCTCCAGGGCCCTGCCTAGTGTCGAGCCTGGAGGACTCGGGGGAGTTATGGGCAGAGTTAAATTTCTATTAGCTCGGAGAGGAAATTTAAGTTCTCTGTCTCTGGAGGAGGACTCGAGTGGAGACACAAAGTACCCCCATTGTCATGTGACAGATGACAACAGCACGACCTTAAAACGAGTCACGAGGTTCACCACTAAATAGTAACTGTCAGGGAAAATGGTTTGAGGACGGTGGAAGACATTTAAGAGCATGATGTCTTAATTTAAGGCGACCCAGAGCTGTAAAGCAAGCAATTTGTGCACATAGGGCAATAGAGATATCAACTGTTGATGGGAGATTCTGTTCCTCTGAGCTACTGACACCTGACAGTGGGCACAGTGATGATAGTGGTGGTTACAATAATGGCTGTAATTATTCTGTTGCTTTTTCAGCTCCTAGTTTCACAGTTCAACTTCCAAAACTCCTCTTTGATCCACATCCTGCAGCTGTTAGTGTTATGATAGGCGTCCTCTCGACTTCCACAATGCATAGAGACAGGTAAATGAACCGCAGGTCAAAATGATTTCTCATCCCTTCTCAGGAGGTTAAATCAAAGGAGTCATTACGTGGGTTGAGGTCTTCTCAGTTCCAAGCTGCCGGGTGTGCTGAATTAAGATAAAGGACATTTTGTCATCATGTGGGAGGAACTTTTCCCACCGAGGTTTCAGAGCATCATTAAGTACTTTAGTTCAACATACACGTCACCATATCCATCTGTACATCCCTTTTCTTCAAATCTGGGTACACAGTGGGTGAGGAAAGCTGTTATTTTTGGAGAACTCACTGTTGTTGATGGTTTAAACCGCATGCATCTCCTTCCTCTTCTCCCCACTGTGTTGCCCACAGGCATTCCAGAAAAAGATAAAACGTCTTGACTTGAAACAGAAACAAGAAAAGAACCTTAAACAAGTTGCTTGACTTGAAGCCGGATATTATTCATGTGTGCTGAATGGGTCAAAACATGTCTGTTATATGTATGCTTTGCTCTTAATTTCATTTATTTTTGTATAATAAATATTAAATGTTTGTTCAAGGGTGGACTCATTTGAATAGTTTACTCAAATTCAAGAAAAAACTAGAGCCGATATCGCCATAGAATCACAGCAGCCACAACGACGAAAGAGAGCTCCCTTTATTCTACCCCTTTACTTCCAGTAGCCTTGCTCCAACATCCACCCATCTGAAATTCATCTTTCATTTTGATCTCTACAACACACCTGTAAAGTTTTGTGACAGCATGTTGTACAGTTAAAGAACAATTATGTTAAAATACTATTTCGAAATAAATAAAAACACATGTTACTTCGTTGGATGATGGATGCAACAAGCATTAGTATGCCATACCAATATATAACAGCAACTTGTTATTGATCAAACAGCAGAATAAAACATCACCAAGAATGACCACCTTATATAAATGCACATAACGCTATGTCGTCCTGCAATGTTGACAATGTCTTGTAGAGAGAATTACAACCATCACAGTCAGTTTCTTGTTGAACTCAACTCTCTTAATGCCAAGTCCTTACTTTTTTGCTTGATCATTCTGTATGTACACACATAACAGAACCCATCCACGCAACTTCTGCACTGCTCAAAGTTTCTAAACATTTCAGACTGAATGAGCATCTGCAATCAGAACCTGAAAGACATTGTCAAAATCAGACAGATATTATTTATGGAGTATCGACCAAGAGCATTTGAACACCTTTAGTTGAAGAGGTGAAGTTATTCTAAACCTAACCGGTAATTATTTAAATTACTTTGTACTATTCACAGACTGCTAAGCCAAGTTGCAACGCACCTTTTACACCCCGACATCATGTGGGAATGTTTGCAGAATCGTCTGTGTTCAGAGCCACCTCTCTGGAGCTCTGCCCTCCTGCGGTCACAGACACAACAGTAGCTTCTAATCTGCTGCAGCTGCTGATCTATCAGACGTCACACACACACACACACACACACACACACACACACACACACACACACACACACACACACACACACACACACACACACACACACACACACACACACACACACACACACACACACACATATATATTTATAGTTCAAAAGTAGAACATAATGTTAAAAAAGACACAAAAAATTGAATGGAAGAGAATATGTACTTTCAGCCCTTTATTTATGTATATCTCTGTTCAAAAGCATTATATGCATGTTACTGCATTTTTGTATTCAGCCTATCCTGTATTATGGTCATCTAAATATGTGTTTTCTGTTTGAATGTGTGTGTGTGTGTGTGTGTGTGTGTGTGTGTGTGTGTGTGTGTGTGTGTGTGTGTGTGTGTGTGTGTGTGTGTGTGTGTGTGTGTGTGTGTGTGTGTGTGTGTGTGTGTGTGTGTGTCTGTGTGTGTGTGTGTGTGTGTGTGTGTGTGTGTGTGTGTGTGTTTGATACATGAATGCACATGTGTTTAATTATTTATTCTCTTTTTTTTAGGTTGATTCGCTTTCAGCTACAGTGGGTTAAAAAAGTTATTCTTTCTTTAATGTTTATTTGCGTACTTAATTGGTTCTATAGGACTTCTGTGTTAGTATTATTTTGGAAGCACTGTGCTTATGGGAGATAACACAAACAGAAACTCAGTGGATTTGTGTACCTCGGTGTTCATGTTTTGCTTAATAATGCTAGAACTGCACTATAGTTGTTGTTGTTGTTGTTGTTGTTCAATATTTCTCGACATTTGAGACAAAAAAATATATATATATTTGTCCTTATAAAGCTCCTGCAACACACAATACAAAAATACAGTTAATGTCTCTATTACTGTAGGTGTAAAAAAAATGGCCATTTCAATATGTTGACGCATTAAGCCCAATGGGAAGGGTTAGTTTTCTGAATAAAGGGAACACAGCTGTTTTTATTTAACAATTACATCATTGGAGGTCGCAGTAATGAGAAAAAACAGACAATGTCAACGTAATATAATAAAAAACATCCCGAGAGAGGGATCAATCAAGTGAAAATAACATTTGTTATCATACCCTTAGATTCTAATACTTCCAGAGCCACCTGCCTTGCATTGAGCCTCCCCTGTTAAATAAAGCTAATGTCTCCTCACAAACAGTACAGTATCCTATTGTTTCCTCTGCTGTTTATCCAGTGCATTTATGTAATAGAGGGGGGCCTGATGTTGATGGAGCAGGTGATTTTAGCCTGTGCCGTTAGCATCCGAGAGATAGAATATCTTCCTAAGGCCTACGGATAGCACTTTTTATGAGCTGCTCATTGCAGGAACTACATCAACCTGTCCAAGGCCACCACCGCACCGGGGTCTTTAACACCCGCCCACCATTACCCACCTCTATCATCTCTGCTATCATATAGGCTTGGGCATGTTTTTTGCCACTCTCATCAATGTGTGATTGTGTATTTTCATAGGGATGAAAAGACATGTATTAAAACAGACGAATGAGATAAATTGGAAAGAGCTGCTTGTAATTGTTTTCCATTTTATGCTAAGAGAGCTGACCAGAGCAAATGGCCTATATAAAACAAATGAGCCGGCCCTTAAAACCACACACAGACATTAAGTACAAATGCACTCACACACTCCCATTGATATGACATAAAACGAGGGAAAAAAGACAACTGCTGAAATAACCAAGTGCACTCTGGTCAGCCTGTTAGCTTCATAATCCCACACACGCACACTGAGCAACCCACTCACTCACACACACACACACACACACACACACACACACACACACACACACACACACACACACACACACACACACACACACACACACACACACACACACACACACACACACACACACACACACACACACACACACACACACACACACACACACACACACACACACACACACACAGCCAGTCACCCTTTTACTGGAGATCAGTAGTCAGTTTTGGCATTTAACATTACCATCAGCTCTTCCGGCTTCATAAAACCCTTCCTAACCTCACGACCGCCCACTTACCATCATCACAGTGCTCTGCTCGCTGACCCCAGATCACTATATCAGTAATATTTCACCCTTAGATCAACACATGAATGATAAGACGAATGGGGGTATGGGGTGAGAGGATGGGAGATAGAAGAAAAGATGTGGAGGATGGGATGCCATATCAACAGTAAAGCCAAATTATTGCCAATCAGATTTTATTCACAGCTCAACTGCTAGACAAATTGCAGCTCATGCCGTTTGCCATGGGTCAGGGCACTGCGTAATTTCATTTTAATAAGTCATTTTCCAGAGTGGGATGACTCTGCAACACACGAAAGTACACATGCTTGGGCACACACACACACACACACACACACACACACACACACACACTCACACACGGCCTCACTCTGACGTGTCACCACCCTCCCATACAAACAAGACAGTGTGACCATGTCTCAGGGGGGTGATATTTTATGGAGTGAAAGAATTGGATACACCGATATTGAGAGTGACTTCAGTTTGAAAGAAGGGTAATACATGTGAAATGGAAACATGATTGGAAACGTTCTCATTCGTTTTTGTTATTGTATTTGTGTTTTTGCTTGATCAACCATCAGTACAATGAAAAACATAATTTAAGAAAACTGTTAAAAACAAAGATGAATACATATTTGCAGAAACTCAAATAGATGTGTTTTATATATAATGATGTATTTTGTTTTGTACCATTGAAATCTTCATATGATAGACTTTTACTATAATGATCATTTGCACTTTATTTCCTCATCAGCAATACTGAAAGGCAAATGAGCATCACACCATGAAACTGCAGCTACTAAGAATGCATGAATACCAAATGATGTCGGTACATAAAACTTGCCTGGATTTTGTCTGCGGGCATTGGATTTTTTTGAGAATATTCTGTGTCCATCTGCTCCATTACAATTCTCCACAAGGTGTGAGTTTGGGGCAAATTGATTGGACTAATATATATCTGGGCAAATAAACAACTTTTGCCTTGGGGGGCTTTCTGTGCAGCATTTCTTTAGAACTCCTCAGGAATCAAAGGCGCTAATATCAACGGCTGCCATGTGGAATAACATCAGGCACTCATGAAAATGCAAGTCCCATATATTATCAACATCAAGAAGAGACCTGCGAGAGTTACCGTGTCAGCGGTGAGATGTATAGTCAAATCAAATTCCCGGTGCTGCAAAAAAAAATCACTTCTAAATAGACCATCAATTCTTGATAAAAATGTGCACTGGATTCAAAGGCTGTTCCGCTGGCTGCCTGTCATGTTCATAACGGGGTCTTTGAAGTCGGCTGTCAGTGGTCGATGCTGAACCATCTTCAGAGGTGCGTCAGTGCTCTCCCTCCTGTTCTTTCAAGTTCCCCTCCAGCAGCCAGTTTATGGGATGATGTTCATTCTGAATGTGCAGTTGCTGCTCTGGAGATAGGGATGGTCAATCCTGCTGTCAGAAATATCACCCTCAGAGCAAGACATGTTTGCGTAAAGTCTAGCCATCCTCAAAGAGAATGGAAGTCCGGAGGCGAATTCAGTGGAAACACAGCAAAACACAGTGTTTCCAGACGCAGAATCTGTATGTTTATTTCTGTAACTGGTCTCCATTTTGCAAAAGCCAGTACACCAAAGCTCATCAGACCTACAGTAAATAGTCATATATTAACCTTATCTGTTTCCTGTTTCTGGTTCCCTTTTGCTTCCAGCTAAATATTCTTAATCTTATGAGTTTAGAGAAACTAAACAGGATATTTGATCTTCGAGAGAGTGAAATACTGGGTCAGCACAGTCAAGCATGACGGCCAGCACAAATACCACCAAGTCAGGGAGATACAGTAGAGGGTGAGGAAGTGGAGATAGAGGCGTAACTAAAGATACAGCCTGCAAGTAGAGAGCCATAGCCCTCAACAGATAGAGAGCCCTAGGGCCAGAAGATAGGCCAATAGCAGTAGTAACATTTGTGACGAAATGGCTGACATTATCTTTTAATTAAATTCACACTGTTTACTAGCTTGTTTGTATTCTCATTTATACATTACCTGATATAGCTTTCCTTTATCTCATGCAGGGGTTGTAGAAGTTGATGATGGTGTTGGTTGTGATGGTGGAGAAGCAATTTTCACGCTACATTTTTCTCTAATATAAGTGCACTTTTGTCAAATAACTTCTACTTTACATACAGAGTAAGTAAATGAATGATAACTTTTGCACAACTCAAGTCATTTTTAACAATCTAAATGCTCCAAAGGGAAAATGCTAGAGACGGCAGACCCATTGATCTTTGTGAGCAGTGGCTTATGTGGGCGGTAGAATTTCACAAATTCACCCCCTCAGTTCTTGTGAAAAATTCTATAATGTGATGTATGCACACATACATCAATTTAATGGAAGATGCAAATGTTCTCATTAAAGACGGAAGCATGAGTCCCTCTTACACACAGTCTATCCATAATTAGCTTGTTCCCCTCACTGGCCCTGAAGCATTTACTATAATTCTGTCTGAGGCCAACAAGCTTAGTTAGCCTCTGTCTCTGAGCCCTGTATGATGTTACAAATGTGCCAAAGTTATACTTCCAGAGACACTGTATGGCAATTTAAAGTGTGGATTTAATTAGATGTTACACTGAGTCTCAAGTGTTTCAAGCAGGTGAAAACAGATTTTTCTTTCCTTGACTCTCATATTAAAACTGAGTACAATGCTTACCAACAGCTGATTTTAGCCGTATATCGTAGAGACATAAGAACCAGGATGAGGGGGATATTTATGTGTTGCCAAAGATATGAGTATGTATAAACTCGCCAGTAGAACTTGTAATCTTACTCCTAGCAATTAAGTCTGCATATTTCTCTGAAATATTGCTAAAAGGTTTGGTCATACAACACACAGTATCTCAGCTTTTGCCATATAGGGACTTTAACTGGTTTGATTTGGTTTCTCATACAGAATCTCTGGATAGTATGTGTACGGAAATGGAAATGCTTTTGAACATTTTTTTTTTTTTGGGAGGATATGAAAAAAAAAATGTTTTCTCACTTTAATCTCAGAATTCTGACTTTTTTCTCAGAATTCTGACTTTTTCTTCAGAACAAAAAAACCTAATTTTTTTTAAGAGAAAAAAGTCCGAATTCTGAGATTAAAGTGAGAAAACATTTTTTTTCATATCCTCCAAAAATAAATGTATGTGGCCCTAATCCTCTTCCGTACACATACTATACAGAGATTCTGTATGAGAAACCAATGTGAGGTTGGAAAATTGTTGATTGCAAATCTCAGAATTCTGACTTTTTTCTCTGAATTCTGACTTTTTTCTCTGAATTCTGACTTTAATCCCAGAATTCTGACTTTTTTCTCAGAACAAAAAAAAAAAACAGAAAGAGATTAAAGTCAGAATTCTGAGAAAAAAAGTCTGAATTTCTGAGATTGGAGCTCCTGCCCCCCCCCCTCCCCCCCCCCCCTCCCTATGAGCCCAGTGTGCTCTGATTGGTCAGCTCGCCCACTCTGTTTATAGTTTGTGACTCTGCAGACCGTTTAAATGCAGAAAAAGCTACATAACACACAAGGAGACGGGTAATAACCGGAAAAGCATGACATGGGACCTTTAAAGGTCCCCTATTATACTGTTTTTCATCAATATATAATAGGTCTCAGATATATACAAAACATGTCTCTGAAGTGTTTTGCTCCAAATACCAAACAGATCATTGCAGCATCCCATAATCCGCTCTGTTTCAACCCTGTTTCAAAAGTGCTGATTCTCAGTCTGTTACTTTAGATGAAAATAAGGAGCCACTCCCAAAGCCCCTCTGAGAGAGATTTGGTTAAAAAGAACACAATGGTGCTCTAGGAGGAGATTCAAGTGATAATGCATAATAGGTCCCCTTTGAGTCTGAAATATATATTTCTAATTGTTGGGAAAATACTGAATGTACTCTTCCAATATCAGGGTACCACATGCTAACAAAGGCCCAACTGTAACTGCGTACATGACGATGTATGATTACCCAGAAGAGCGTCAGGACACACTGTTTTAGGCATATGATAGCCATGTGACAACGATTAACATGATTATTTAGCCTCTTTGGAGATAGGCATATGACAAGCATGATCATTTCTGACGTGGGCCTCTGAACTAAGCATTACATACTGCTTTTAACTGGTATTCATGCATCTTGTGACTGAATAACACCCTCTCTTGTACAGTATACAGTTTCAGCATCTGAAGGACACTGTTCGGGGGGAACTATTGTACCAAATGCTCTGTATGTGATGACTACTTCCATTCTTGCAAGGATTAATAAATAAATGTATCCTGTTATTGAAGCTCAAGCCAGTGACGACGAGTGATATTTTTTTTGACAACACTAATAATCTATTAAAAATATGTTTTGTATTGAACTGCATCAAATTGCTTTTTGGTAAATAACACATTCAGTTTAATGTTACCTAGTCAGTTGCAGACCAACAACAATGAGGTACCTCCAGGGAGTTCTATAGGACCACCAATATCCTGCATTTGTGCAACAGTTGCAAAACTGTACTCAAATGTTGGTCATTGTCGCTAGGATTTTGAAACATGTAAATACAGACAAGTAGCCAAGAGAGAAAGTGCAAACAGATGGTTTTTCATAGCAGATTCAAACAACAGGCTTCCTATAGGCTGTTTACATGTTGTTGTTCAGGTTGAATCTGCCACTGTTTACATCTGCTTTGCAGTCTTCTGCTTCGTATGTCTCCCCACAAGCTGTTGTGTGATTGGGGTGAATGTTCATCTACTGAACACATTAGATCTCCCACTGACAATATCCTTGTTTTACCTTTCCTGTTTCCTTGTTTCTGCTCAATTTCAGTCCCCAGATCCCCTCTCGCTTTAAACACAGCATTATAACTTAAGTAAAACCAACGCTGTATTAAAAATGTAAATCGTGCCTCCATCCAGTGCTGACTCTACACTTCTATACATTAATTTAGTCTGTCTACATTGCTGAAGTACCTTGTCCACACTCATGTGTCTTCATACCTGTCAAGGTATGAAGATGCATGTGATATTTGAAATAATGGTTGTGGGTTAATGAAAATGACTCAGAGGACCCTGAGTCTGCAGGATGGAGGCTGGGTTTTTGATTGCATTTTATCACCACTTTATTAACTGTCAGATATGCTGAGACACAAGAATGTTCTATTTTCCTGTAGACACATATTTCAATAACCCTTTCAATTCAGAGGATGGGAGGTCACATGTTTTTTTAATGCAAATGTTTGAGTGAGTCTTGAAATTATTTTGTTCCTTGATGAAATATTTGCACCTTGAATTATAGGCTAACATTCTCAGCTGAGCACACCAAGCGCCCTTGTCGAGGCCGTCTTTTCACAGCTTATGGGTGAGGATTTCAGATGAATTTTTTTGCATCCTAGGCTTCTTTAGTACTATTAAATAATGGATTTGTCTGCATGTGGTGAAGGGATAAAGAGGCTCTTAACGTGAGATCCCACCCAATACGGGGCTCTCCCTGTCAGGGGCCAGGTGAGCTGCCTCTGAGCACGCCACCGTCACTGTGGAGGTAACTTTCATGCTCCGCTGGGCAAACATTTTCCAGGTCACATTTTTCAATTACACTGAGAGGCAGGTCCCACAGGCAACCAACCCCCCAGCAACAACCACCCAAGCACAAACACACACACACACACACACACACACACACACACACACATACACACAAACACACACACACACACACACACACAAACACACACACACACACACACACACACACACACACACACACACACACACACACACACACACACACAAACACACACACACACACACACACACACACACACACACACACACACACACTCACTTCCACACATGCAGTCACATAAACAGACTAACCTCCTCACCCTTCCCCCTTGCTATCTCCACACACAAGCAAATATTCTGTGTTTTGCAGCACAGCATCTTCCCCTCTGCTTCAAATCTTCAAAACACAAAAACACAGCTAAGATCTTTAGAGAAAGGGCAAAGTATGTTAATAGAGAACACTGCAAAACCAATCCAAGTAGACATTTTGAAAAGTAAGAATTTGTCCAAAAAACGTCAATGTACATGTACCTACCTACTCAACGATAATCAATAAATTGTTGGCCAAATTAAGTTAAAGGCACATTTTCCATCGGCAACCAGGCACAGGACCCTTTCAGCTATTAAATCTGTCAAGGTTCCTCAAGTTCAGCATGAGGTGTCTATCTCTCCTTATCTGAAGACTTTGAAGTCTCTCGCTCAGTCTGTTGCCTCAGGCGTGTGTTGAGATATGAGGAGAGTCTGCCTCATCTACCTAATGCTGCTTGTGTAGCTAATAGTCCAGAAAACACTGCTCTGTGAGGCCGCACATGAGCACTTTAAATGATTCATCTTTGGCTGTCACCAAATGAGAGCAACTTGCCACGCTCTGCCACTCAGGATCCAACCAATATGAAGGTGTCAGGGTGGTTGGCAGGGTTTAAAGGGAGGAAAATGGTTGTGTAGATTGACGAAACGTAGGTTTGATGTGGCAGATTTAGGGGGATTTATTAGCAAAAAGTAGAATATAACATATTGTATTACTGTATAACAACCTGGGAAAATAAGAGTGATTGTGGGGGTGTCTTTTGAAAAAAATATATGCTTGTGGAAATGCATTTATTAGCTTTCAGATTCCTGGTGCTGGAGTTACACAGTTGGACTAAGTTAAAGTGAATTTTGGTTTTAGTGACAATTTAATGACATTTTTTTTTTAGTACATCCTACACTTATTGCCAGAACAAATCGCAGTAGGAAAAAGTCCCTACCAAATATACTATTTAATACTGTTCTAGTAATTTTAACTAAGAACTATTCAGTGTCTAGCTGATTTAGGAAATACAAAAAACAAGTATCCATGTATGACCTGTTCTTTGATCCGGAACAATGATGAGCCACAGACATGCGGGGGAAGTAGGGAACGTGCTGAGAGAAAGACCAGCTCATTGTTGGTTTTAATCTCATCATATAATTTGTTGACACTACAAAAAATATAGATTCACATCAGACTTATCCTTCAAAGCCCATTAATCAACCTTTCTGTAAATGTGCCATCTGCAGCCAGCTGGGTGTCTTTGAACTCTAATCACTAGGCATGACTTTTAAAATCTGCCATTAGTCAGTGCCTCTTGAATCCTTGTGAGGAGCTGACTGTTGATACAGGAATGCTCAAATAAGTAGAAACAAAATGCATGTTATTCAAAGGTATCACACAAACAAATGTGAAGCAACCACAAAACAGCATGAGCTCAATTAAAGATGGCAGAAAGATCAGATATCATGAACAATATAAAGGCATCCGCCAAACAAAATAACACATCAGCAGACAGAAGAGAAGCATGCAGGCAAATTCAAGTTGTTAACTCCTTTGATAAAAATATTTCCAGACAGGGAGATCTTAAAACGACAGGTGAGATCGAGAGCTCTACGTGTAGCTGCCAGTATGCCTCAATTTAATTTGGGCCAACATAAAAAATAACCATTGCTGAGCATAAGCTGTGGTGTTGTGTGAGAGTATTTGCAGGCAGAGAGGATGGGACTGCAGGCTACCTGGAACAGAGCCAGGGACACTGGGTCGCCGGGGTCAGAGTGAGCTGGCATGACTGGTGAAGCAGATAAAAAGGCGTACACACATCTACACACACGCACAAAAAGTAGGATTCAAAAACATGATTAAAAACACCGCGGAACTGATAACATTCCCAACTATTTACATGAGCACACATGCAGAACTTCTTTGCCCTCCTCCCTTTGTTGTACTCCTGCAGTTAATCTTGTTCAGCAGCATGATGATTATGATAAGTCTTGCTGTAAAATATAAATGCAAATTCACCGGCATCTTCCCTGACAAACCTCTTGGCAAGAAAGCATCATTACATTCTCGTGGCAGAGGGAGAGGGACATCTTAAAAAAGAAAATACATTAAATCGCAGACATTACCAATTTAATTTCTGTCAGCCACCAGACTTTGTCGAACTCTCATCCATCTGTTTCTGCGCAGTATTATGCATGTGGACCCATCAACGCCAGCAGCACCCCTGGGCATGAGTGTGTCATACCTGCTGAGTCTAAGCCACAAACACCTGCTGCCTCTCATCCTAACATGAGAAAAGCAAAGTGTTGGCGTATATTTAAAACTGTACACCATCTAAAAAGTGTGTTGACAATCATCAGCTCCTGTACGCTGGGTTTCTCACAGGACAGGTGTCTCAGCACAGGTAGTGTGGAGCACCAGCACCACACAGGAGTGTTAATTAGAGACACCAACAATAGTGTCAGGGGTGCTGAGAATGACGTATGAAGCTCCCACAGCGATTAGCACACACCGAAACGTTTTGACTCTGACAGGGTATCTGTCCCTGAGTGCACCTGAGTGACTGTCACAGAGATTTAGAGACCGTCCTGTATGGACTAAAGCACACATACGAAGAGCGTAATATTCTAGCTGATTTGGAAAACAATGTAGTCGTGCGGATCGCAGTGAAAAATGATAGCCCTGATCCAGGTGATAATGTGTAATAAATGCAGGCTAAGTTTCTGCGATAGACTGATTCATTCTTCATCACAAGGGAGGCAGAATACACAGGGGAGCAATCTGAGCGAATGCTTGCTCATTTATTTTTGCCTTAACAAAGCAGGGAAAGCTTCCCGTAGATAGAGAATAGGAAAGTGTGGAGCATTCAAAAGAAGTATGCTGCTTGCTAAACTTAAAAGACTAGTAACGTTCAAACAAATCAGCCTACTCTGTCAAGGGTAAATACATTTATGGGGTAATTTAATTGCAGGATGTACATTTCACACAGCAACACTCTTTCACTACTTACAGATTGGCTTACACTCTTTATCACACGCTGTCAACAACACACGCTAAAGCAAACATGCAGAGCACCGGGCTGCAGCGTGCAACACCCAACATCAATCCAGCCGGATCCAACAGCTGCTAATTGACAGCGGTAAGTGAATAGCCAGAGGAGGGAGGATATTTTTAATTACACACCAAATCTCCATGGCTACGAAGGCGAGAGGACGGAAGTCACGCCATCAGGTTGAGATGGGGATGAAGTGAAATAGAGGAGAAGGAGGAATCGTTTGATGACATTCTCCTTATTTTCTACTGAAATGTTGTTTACCCTTCAATTAACAATGCACTCGGACACACACACACACACACACACACACAAACACACACACACACACACACACACACACACACACACACACACACACACACACACAAACCCACACACACACACACACACACACACACACACACACAAACCCACACACACACACACACACACACACACACACACACACACACACACACACACACACACACACACACACACACACACACACCTCATCCACATATTAGGCACAGAATAATACTGTTCAGGCTGTGATTGTAGCCTCAAGTGGGCCATATATGTTTACATGCTTCTCTGGTAATAACTATAGCTCTGCTGGTGTATGTATTGCTGGCAGAGTGTTGTGGAGATACAACCGCATGCTCCCTGACTGCTCAATAACAGAAAGTCATGTTTTGTATCACAGCGCACTGTGATGGGATCTGAGGCACGGCTACCTTGCCCTGTTTTTTTTGGTACAATTCTGCTCTCGCTTTCACAATGCCTCCAGATTAGAAGTCAAAAGCGGGCATCGGCAACAAGAGCACTAATCCAGTCAGTTAGTTCGGCGGCAGATCCTAATCTTTTAACGCCACGACCAAATGTGTGAAATGTGTTGCCGTAAATGGGCTTATTTTTGCTGTACCCCGTCAGGCTATTTGAGAGGGGTGGGGTCGTGTCTATTTTCTCTCCCTCTCTCTCTCTCTCTCTGATACTTATTTGAGTCAGAAGGAAAAGGTGCATAAGGCAGGTTTGACATGATCTCTACGCCATATGTGATGAATTTTCAAATTTCTCCTCTGCCATAAAATTGAATTGAAACTCTCAAGTGCCCCACTGCTCCCTATACGTTTCTCACTCCAAACCTCTCCTCCCTTGAGTTTTATCAATTTGCACAATCTAAGTCCTCCCGTTCAGCCATGAGTTGGGGCGGTAAGATTATCTATAAGAGATTTAGATCATGAAAAAATTACTCCGGCTTTACCCAAAATGACCTCAGATATTAGTGGTATGTTTTTTATTTTACTTTCCAATTCCACACATTCAAAACTAGAGAGGTACGTTAAATGCAACACTACATTGAGAGATGTGCTGCATGAGACATATTCAGATATGCCCTGCCTTGACAGCTTCCGCTCATAGCCAGATTCCATACAGACTTACCCTATTCAACACTGGAAGGTCAGAGCAAAGCAAAAATGTCCTTTCACTCTCTGCAGGGCCGAACACAACTTGCCAGGGTTAGCTCTTATTGCAAAGTCCACGGCACTATCTTTTTGCAAAACACGTTCGGAGATGTTTTCTAGCACGAAAGGTATTGAAAGATGCATGTTTGAATTGTATGTACTCTGCTTTCGGCACTGAACTAAAATCGTTTTGACTTCACATACCTGACAACATCTCTGCTGCCTGTGAACAGTGAACCTTGGGCTCAAAATGAACATGCCCAGAAAGTGCTTTCCAGCTCTGCAGCACAAAAGACTGCAGGAGCTACATTTATACCCCCAACCACAATATTTCTGAGTTGCCCGGCAGCGGTCTTTTTTTTTTTTATTGTGTATTCTGTGAAATTAGTTATGCACTCTTGTGAATTAATAATTCACTCATTCGCACATTAATTAACAGCAGCGATCCCTAATCCTATTAAACACAGAAGTGGGGTGTCAAAGATCACACAGTGTTGTGTTAAATGGCAAAAACGCAGTATTTTCATGTGTCTCATTTAAAAAATCTAAATAAAGCTGTTCTAAATCCAAGTGGCCTAATTAGGTTTACGTTTGTTCTGCGTTACATATAGTAGTAGTACAATTACATGTTGCATTTCCTCATTGCACACCAAATCTTCTGTTGAAATTGAAAAGGAGACAAAATATGAAATGTAGATTAGGGTGGTTCCTTAAAATTGAAAGTCGGAAAGTCTAAGCTCCAACCCCCAGGATTCATTCTATTAGTCAAGAAAACTGTCCTGGTGAATTTTTTCTCAATCTGACAACATTTACCCCTCCCTCATCAACCTTGAAGTTTAGCTTCAGTTGCAGCATCGTGGCTGCTGGTGTGGCAGCCCAGGTCGATGAGGGAAGGGACCACCCTACGTGAGGCTAAACGTCAAGGTTGATGAGGGAGGGGTAAATGTTGTTGGAATTTGAATAAAATTCGGCAGGAGAGTTGTCTTGACTAGTATAACGAATTCCGGTGGTTGGAGCTTAAAATAAATGAATTCAAAAAATGTACCTTTCACTAAGGACCACCCTAATGTAGATGGCAGCATGTACACAAAACTCTTCAAATGTATATGATATGTTCACATATTCACAAGTGTCTTGAAACAATTTCAAAACCCTTTTTATGTTTTGAATATCATAGGTTTTGCATTTGTTGTTTTATGTGGAAATAAATCTAGAGTCCTCCTGCTGTGTAAAATTAAAATCTAAAGTGAAGCTAATATCAGCAGCTGTCTGAGTTGATCAAATCAAGTGGCCTATATATTCCGATGTTTCGCGTTTGGAATAAAACGTACTTATTCTATTTTCCCTCATCAATCCACATACAGAAGGAAAATGGCATACATTTGCCCAGATATTATGCTTAGCAGTCCAAGTGTTAGCTCTATCAATAGATATAACATTGGTATACTGCTATGACATGGCAATTCATTCATTAATTAAATCAAAAACATTATTTAGTAATTAGAGAGAAGTTTTGGAATCACAGGAACATTCACACATTTGTACACATTAATACAAAAAATTGATTTGAAATTAAAGTTCCAGTATAACAATGTCCAACCCAGTCTCACGGCATTTTCTGTGTTATTGTTGAGTAAATAACCGTGTGTTATTTAGAAAAGAATAACAAATTAGAATGAAAAAAAGATTTAAAAAATACAGAGTTCAGTATTTTGAGGCTCTGAGCCCCATTTATTTTCCTCACGGATGGCAAAAAAGTCCGACATCATACGGTTTAAAGGGGACCTATCATGCAAAATGCACTTTTGTACGTCTTTTATACATGAATATGTGTCCCCGGTGTTCCAGGGAACTCATCAAGTGTCAGAAAACACAACCCTCTCTATTTTCCTCCACACCCAAATCTCTAAAAAAGGGGCTGCAACGGATCTGATAAAAACTGATCCAGATTTGAACACTGTCCTGACGTCAGGACGGTGGAGCTACGGCTATTGGGCCAACTCTCCGCCTATCAGGGGAATGTGGGGTTGGGCCACGGTCTGCCATTGCCGCTCGAAAGCGCTGGAGACGCTGTAATACATATGCCAGTCCTGTAAGTGGCGCTGTAGTCTGCCACAAAAGCAGCGAAGAAGACTTCCCGCGCATTGTTGCCATGGTTGCCCTTCTGTTTATTCTCCGCTGTGGCTCTTTTTCTCCCTCCCCGATGCAAAAGTTTGCTCCCGCTGCTGTAATTCGATGCAATCCCTCCCCGTCGAGGCAAGCACTGTCATTCTCTCCGGTTTGCCACCAGCAGATGACGAACACCCACCTCTCCGCCTCTTCCAAGGAACGAGGTGACCGTGCGGCAGAGTTTCAGTTAGGTTTTCTTTCGCCGGTCAAGATGTCCGTTAAAGATTAAATCTTCCGGACAAAATTTGAAAAGTGCCGGTCAAAGGTCTTCTTTGTTATTTATTGAGCTTTAAAACAAATGAATAACGACTCTATATAATAATATAATAAAACACGGAGGACGGAGATCTATTTTTCTCCCCCTCTTCTGACTTGATCAGAGCACGCTCCCCTCTCCTGCAGGGGGGCGTGGTCAGCTGCAGCTCACAGAATAAGCCCCCTGCAAAACAGGGCTGGAGAACAGCAAATAGAGCGAAATGAGGCATGACTAAAATGCATGATCTGTTTGGTATTTTGAAAACAGAAATGTATAAATATACCTTATATAGGTATGGCCCTACAATATATCATTTAAATATAGCATGATAGGTGTCCTTTAAAATAAAAACAATAATCGTGGCTTGATGTTGAGTAAGAAAATGTTTTTATGAACCACACAGCTTCCGGTCTTCCAAGACCCGAGTGAACAAAAAAACGTGCTGCAGGCACGAAACATACTACCAATAGAAATACATTGCTTTTAAAATCGTTCTGTGTGACACGAAAAAAATGGGAAAATCGTGTTGGTGAACACGAATCAATAGATTAAATGTCGTGACTATAACAGGAAATGCCGTGAGACTGGGTTGCAATGTCAGTAACTACTTAAGTTAGCTAGGTCTATTGTGTCTCTCATTGCTGGCTTTGTAAGAGTAATTGATGTATTTTCGTGCATTGTTTGCTGTGTACCGTGTACTCTTAATTTTCTCTTTAACTGTGCTGACCTTTGAAAGTGACTTTCTATCCCCAAGTGCCAATAAACTTCTGGACCATACACTGCAATAACACTAGTTAGTTAAAGGATTAAATAGTAATAACACACAGTGCCATTTGCAAGGTTAGGACCATATTGTTTTGGCTCTGAACACATTGGATTTGAAATGAAACATTGACTGTGGGGTCAAAGTGCTGACTTTCAGCTTTAATTCGCTGTTGTTTACATCCACATCTGATGAACCATATAGAAATGCTAGCCCTTTTTATACATGTTCCCCTGAGGGTAAAAAGGGCTACGACTCCTACACTATTCAGCCAATATAGATGTGAACACCCTCAAACAGCTTTAAAGCTGAAAGTCAGCCCTTTAACCTTAAAGTCATTGTTTCATTTCGAATCCGGCGTGTTGGAGTAAAGCCAACACAATGAAAAACATGTCTCTTTGCTAGTATTAACACACTGCACTGTTTTATACTGCTATTATACTGATACAACAATAGAACCATACCATCTACTGTTACAAGTGGCAAAAAAGGTGACATAAATGAAGTGCCTGCTTTTGCTAGGGAACATGAATAGGTGTCGGATGCTAACAATACATCACATTCCTTCTCCTCCTCCTCCTCCCGCCCATCTCTCTCATCTCTCACTCGTGTCCATGGAAATCAGTAGAAATCCACTGAACTTAGTCGAGAATTGTAATGACACCTTTCACCAGAGAACCAAATGGTAATGGTAAAGACGAGTCCCATGAAAGCAGCAAATAAATCTAATTAGAGGGGAGATATGCTCATGCGCCTCTAGGCTGAGGATTAGCCAGATGCTGTTATGCAATCCATACTTGTCAGAAACTACAATCTGACTTGTGTTGCCTGGGATATTGAGATGTGCATTAGCACGGAGGAGATTATCATCATGAAGGATGGCAAGCTGTTTCTCTCCTGCATTCCCTCATTTAGTCGCTTGCGCATTCAAATCTTCTACTTGATGAATCACTTCTGTTGCATAAACAAGAGGTGTGTAAAGATGCTCTCCAAAAAAGTTCTGAATGAGGCTTTTCACTTCGACAACACATCAGTGAGACTTGAAGAAATCAGGATTCCATGTCTGCATAAATAGTAGACATTAGGCCACTGACGACAAACATGTGTTAAACTTCATTCAAATACAGTTCTACAGTAAATACAGTCAAAAGGTAAGGGTTGTTGTATGTGGTTGATCAGGTTTAAGCAGCACAATATTGCTTAGATAATAATTGTGTTTAAAGATCCCATGTCATGGCCATTTCTACTGATCATAATTCCATTGCTGAGCATTTCTCCGCGATCCCAACGTAGTAGCCCGAAAAAAGTTTACCCATTTAAACAGTCGTGGTAGATACCTTGTTTGTTTTAAACATCATAAATATACAAACAACAATGAATACTTACAGGTTGTGTACCCGAATCTCCCGCTGGTCCAAACAAAAAAGGAACAGCATCGTTCTTCAGTGCCCTACGCTGTACATATCCGGCATGAATCGCTGAAAGGTTTTGGAAGCTTTGTTTTGTGAAAGGCTGGCAGAGGGTGCGGCCATAGATCTGGGCGTGGCTACTGGGTATCCCTACGTAGCGATACCCAGGAAGTAAACAATGGAAAATGAGAAATCTCCAACGAGGCGTTTTGGGGAGGTCTTTTCTGTGTTAGAGTTTTACTCAGGGTGTACTTTGAGGGTTTTTGACTCTGCAGACCGTTTACATGCATAAAAACCTTCATAACACACAAGGGGACGGGTAATAACCGTAAAAGCATGACATGGGACCTTTAATGTAAAAAAAAACGGTGTTGCTCTTAGTGTGAAAACCAAAGAACATGTCTTCCACATTTTAATAACCGTTTTAGTGTCTTTCAGCTCATCGTTGTGGTTTTCTGGACTTTATGTTAACCGTTTAGGTTCAACAACAAAACTATGATTAACACATCGTACATTACTAATCGAGCACCAACGGGCAGATGGACAAAGTTGGTGACTAGCTGGGGATCATTTAGCTGCCTAACATTTCCTTTGTTGTGGATAAAGGCCAAAACAGAGCTTACATATGGGAAGTCCTATTTAGATATATTGGACTTACATTTGCCAGTTGGCCAGAAAAACTATTCGCAAACAAATAATAATTGAGCCACGAGTAGCAAACCAACATATTGTCTTGGTGTGAACATCCAGCTTCTTAGCATAGTTATAGTGCTGTTACAGTATGTGGCCAAACATTTGTTTTTCTCCTACTGTTTTCACTTTTATTTTGAATATTTTCTATTAACATACAGTGTAGATTTCACTTTTTGTATTTGTACAATTCTCCAACTACGATTCCGCTGTTATCGTTAAGCAGCTACGTCTATCTGCCATAATAAAACTATTTTACAAGCAAAGGTGGAATACCCTTGTATGTGGAATTGTTAGTCATAGCGAGGTTCTCTCACAGGCCAGCATTTACATTGCATAACAAATATGTGGTTTATTTTACTGATAGTACATATTGCATTCAAGAATAAAGCTATCCGATGGAAAGTGCATTTTAAAAGGCTAGCTTTAAACTTTGCTTTTAGAGCCTTTGTCATCCTTACCAAATTATAGCCATAACTGTTTCAGCTCTTATGGTGTGCTGAAGACTAATAGAGGAGGGGGAGGCAATGGCAACGCAGTTACTACTCCCACAGCATTTTATTCAGGATAAAATATTCGAATCTAAAATGGCCCCCTGGAGATGCATATACAAATAGCCTGTGAGGAAAAGTTTGTACTTGTTTTCTCTTCTTCTCACTTTCCTCGATGCTCACCATTTGTCTCTCTCTCTCTCTCTCTCTCTCTCTCTCTCTCTCTTCTCCAGCTCACAGTCTCTTGTGTCTTTCAATATTTTTCCTCCTTCATGATTGTGCAACTCACCCTGCATCCTTAAACTCTTCTAGTTTCTTTCTCTTTCTTAGGGCATTGTTAGGCACTGCACTGTAAACATTCAGAAAGTGGAAACTTTAAGGTGTTCATGGTCTCGGCAGTCAAACATAGCAAAGCAATAGCAAAATAACCCTTCCTCTTCCAACAGTGGCGGTCTGCGCTGTCTCTTAGCTGACATGTTCAAATCAATAATTCACATCCAATGAGTGTTGGTGTTCCAGTGTGTGTGTGTGTGTGTGTGTGTGTGTGTGTGTGTGTGTGTGTGTGTGTGTGTGTGTGTGTGTGTGTGTGTGTGTGTGTGTGTGTGTGTGTGTGTGTCTGTGTGTGTGTGTGTGTGTGTGTGTGTGTGTGTGTGTGTGTGTGTGTGTGTGTGTGTGTGTGTGTGTGTGTGTGTGTGTGTACATACATGGGATTGTTTTTGAGACCAGTATCAGCCATCAGAGAGGCGTGTGTGTGTGTGACAGATCGACATGTAGCTTTATCAGGCAGATTGTGGTCTGATAACATTTCCACTGGCAATTAATATTAGCAGCAGGTGCTGGATCACGGCTAATAAGGACTTACATAGTCTATACATGGTTTAGTGACAGTAAAAGGGAGAAAAAAATACAAAGCTGTTAGTACATGACAGGAGAATGTCTGTGTGTTTCTGCAGAGATATGAAGGCTTATGTATGCGCGCGTGTGTGTGTGCGTGTGTGTGTGTGTGTGTGTGTGTGTGTGTGTGTGTGTGTGTGTGTGTGTGTGTGTGTGTGTGTGTGTGTGTGTGTGTGTGTGTGTGTGTGTGTGTGTGTGTGTGTGTGTGTGTGTGTGTGTGTGTGTGTGTGTGTGTGTGTGTGTGTGTGTGTGTGTGTGTGTGTGTGTGTGGCAAGCCTGTCCGTGAAGACACGTTTAGGTGTGTGACAGGGCCATGGACATTAATATTCTCCCAGCACAAGCAGGTTTGCCACTGGCACTATTATCTTTGTAAGAAAACAAAATGAACACCACATTCCGTTTCCAAAATGGCCTCGGCACGGTGCAGCGGATAATCATATAATTTGCAGATTTAATTGGAAATATAAATCCCAATGCACACACCATTACGGGCAGCTTTGATATACACCTTGCCGATTGATGCATGATGGCACCTTGCAAATGTGGAGGGTCACCCGTGTCACTTTTAAATATCACGGCACCCTGGGAAACCTGATTGGAGCGCCAACAACACATTTAAATAGCTGTCCTCGCATATTGCTGAGCGAAATTACCTTTATAACTGTCTCTTTCTGCTGCAGATTAGATTGGCTTAATTTTTTTTCTGTGGTCATTTTTTCCATTTGACAGAGCATGGCACGGCTCATGTTGTTGTTGCTGTTGTTTTTTTGCATTAATTCCACTGATACAGCCAGCACCCTGTATTCCAACATTTCATTCTTGTACTATATGGGGTGTCTGATAGCGTTATTATATCATTATGATATTTCATCTTGCAGTGGGGGAGCCTGTGCTGTGGTCCACCTGAAATGGCTGTAGTCTCCCTGTACATCTCCATACAGTATTGCAGCGGGGTGTAATGCTTTATCAATAAACCACTGGACCGTTTTCTGTTTTCATAATGGAGTTGTGAAAGCACGCTCTGGCTCCTAATTACCGAGGCAAACAGAGCTTGGCAGCAATTCAGAGGAAAAAGTGGAGGAGAAAGGGGTGGGAGGAAAGGAAGGGGAAGGACACGAGAAGAAAAGAGCTTAAAAGAAAACTGTTTGGCAGTTCATCCCAAACCCAAAGCTAATTATATCTGCTGAAGCAGGAGGAAGGTCTTGTTATGCCCAGTAGACCCACGTTAGAGCTGCTATCAAGATCCTATCACTGCCTTATGTCTGCAGGTCTGATAACTCTAGCCCAGTTTACATTTGACCTCTAAAATGTCCCTTTAACGCAGTGGTTCTCAAAGTGGGGGGTGCAGAGGCATGCCAGGGGGGGGGGGGGGGGGGGGGGGCGCAGAGGCATGCCGGGGGGGGGCACGAGGGACCAGGAGGAAAAATGGCTATAAATTTTTTTTAAAAAAGATAAAAAAATTACTGATTCGAAAATAATATGATGCAGTACTATTACGTCTGGGTCTCTGTGTTTCATTCGAGCTCGGCTCTGTGTGTGTGTGGAACGAGCCATTTTGTGTGCGCGAGCGAGAGAGAGAGAGAGCCCACCGGTACCGGAGATCGTTGTTGTTAGCTTCTGGTGCTAGCGAGCTACGCTAACGGATATAAGGAGTTTTTTCAACAACAAGGTGGAGGAGAGTCCTCTCCTGTCAGACTGAGAGGCTCAGTGAGCTAAAGGACTCTCTCACTGTTATCTCAATGGGTCTCAAACGTTTTGGTCACCATTAATGTAAACAATTATTTCCGAGGGAGGCACACGTTTATATGATCATTATAGTTATAAAAAAATAAGAGAATAAAGGAAAAACAGGTATGAAATACTATATAACAGTAAAACAAGAATAAAGTTTAAAAGGGTGATTTGTAAAATATCCATAAAGAAAACGTAAATCTGTTTACAGTTCTGTTTCAGATGGGTGTTGAGAGAGGTATCCATAGATCTCTTCATGTTGCTCTCAAAGTGCACCAGATTGATGCATTTAACTTCAATATTTAAAAATAAATCTTCCCGGGGAAGCGTGCCCCCGGACACCCTTATGTAAGGTCCACACACCACCTATAGAAACAGCACTTTACCCCTGCTTACACCTATATGCCGTGAGCTGATTATCGAGCCTTCATTGTAACTGTCACACTGTGTATATGCGTGGGGAACGTTGCAGTAGAAAATTCCACTGTAGCGCCCGGTACATTAATGGGAAACCCTAAATGTTTGAGCATCCTCTATGAAACGTCAAGCTACCCCACAGCACCCCCAAAAGAAATCTCTGGCGCCGCCACTGAGCCTGACTATTTGTGTTGGGGGGGCCCGACTTTTCTTTTTCTCCAAAGAGAAAACCACTGCTTTAACGCCAGAGTACCTTTATCAGAGACATAAGTAATGTTGAATTCATTTTACAGAATCATAGATTTAGGGCTACTGTACAGCGCCCTGGCCTACAACTAAAGTCACTTGGAAATCAGACCAACAAATCTAAACCAAACACATTTGCAATGCTGATAGCATGTTAGGTATATATGCCTCAACACTGCCCTGACACTGCAAGCCTTCGCCTATTTCCTCTTCCAGCATCTCTGCATTAAATGTCACTTCGAAGTCAAAGTAAATCAAGCAACAACCAAGCTTTTTTATAGACATTGTTGTTAGTTTGTTTGACCATGAACTTCTTCACAAAGTAACTTTTTATTCACCAGGAGCTATGATCATTTTGAGCTGAAGAAAAAGTGGTGTGAATACATGCGTCCACATGTATTGAGGCTGACAGCAGAGTTGGACAGCTTTTAACCCAGGGCCAGCGGCCAGCTCTAATGACTATCGACAACAACCTGAGCCTCTCTGACTTTCAACCTAATTCACTTTTGGAAAGAGGGAATCACTGCCGTAAGACCGCCAGCAACAAAAAAACGCAGGAGAAGCGAACATCCAAGCTTTCGTTCCAAAATTCAGTTTGGAAATAGCTATCAGTCTACCGTATCTTTCTAAAGCCTGCCATGCTTTTCTCCTCTTACTTCTCTTTAATTATTCATGTGTCTTCAGGCCTAGTTAGAGGTCACTAAAATATTTTTGACCCAGCAAACTTCTCAGATGATTTGATAGTAGTTTCGAAACAGATATGAGGTGTAATTTTTATTATAACTTTCATAACACCTCTCTTAAAGCCCCTGCACTCAGGTGGACATTGTGTTAAAAGCATATTGATCCACTAATGAAAGCACTTTACCCTATAACAACAATAAAAACTTCAGAACACATATAAACTCAGGTGTTACTCAGGTGTTACACCAAATGACTGCAGAATAACCTCGGATTAAAATTTACAAACAACAACTCTGGAAGAAATACTTAGTTTTCGCACTTTTAAATGGCTTTGAAGTTACGTTTTTTTTTAAGTTGTATTTACATTAAGCCTTTCCAACCCATAGCCATAGCATTAAAAATAAATAGTCATTGTTTTGTCAAAACCTTAATTTTGATGTTATGTGAAGGAAACTGTTTGATTGTTGAAAAAAGCTTTTTCTTTCTTTTTTCACTGTTGCATATGTTTTTTAATCCACAACTACCCGGCACACCACAGCACCTCAACCGTTTTCCTTGGCTAGAATGTTTCAGAAGTTGCAGAGGAGGGAAGCCAAGAATCTGAGGGGTTTGCACAGTGGCAATGATGCTAGCACCTTGGATAATTAGGCAGCGAGGGGAGACTGACAGACAGAATGAGAGACAGACAAAGACCAGCTGCTCACATGCTCGCAGGAAGCAGCAGCAGCCAGCGGCCGTCTCACCACAAACATCTGAGGAAACCTTTTTCCAGGGAAATGAGATCAGAGTTTCGTCTCCTCCGTAGCAAGGGGAAGGGGGGGCTTTACGAAAGGCATAATTAAAGTCGCCCCAGTCCGAGCTCAAAGTTTCCCTTAGTCTTTGAGCGAGCGTCAATTCTCTGAAGTTTGTCCCTGCCGGCTAAACACTCAGAACACGGGCATGTTAAAGTAACCTCCTTTTATCGTAATGATCATAACCCATAGCTAATGGAGCACCAAACGCCGGCTAAAATGATTCAAAAAGTGGCTTGAATATATTCAATTATAATGATAGAGTTAGCAATGGCGTCGTCGAGACCATGGTGACTTTCCAAGCCCTAATTATACTGCGGTCATCAAGATCATTATTTGTCACAAGTGTCTCAGGAGATGGATAACGGGGCATAATGAGGATCAAATGCACACATAGAGCATGCAAAGTTTCATGCTCCATTGACACACATCAGACGCTTTAAAGGCACTTGGTAAACTTGACATGCAGCTCCAATGACATCCAGAGTTTACAGGATTCTCAACGCAAAGATGTTATCTGAATAAGATGGTGTATTTTTAACCTGCGAATCTCATTTGTTTGCTTGGCATTTCACCATGACGATCTAAAAGTGGAAATGAAAAAAACACCTGAAAGCAAAATGGAACTGTGACAACATTTAAATTAGCTTTCTTTTATTTTTACATCTAACTTTAGAATTAGAGGGATTTGAATTTGGGGAAGGGGTGTGAATGCAGGAAATGAAATGCCCTGTTTATGCCAAGGAAAAATTATATTTTCATGGGGAAAATGGCACAGAAAGTAAATAAATGCTTGATGAATTCCCTAATACTGCCGACAAGACCAAGCGAATGACATTGTAACAGGCATGATTATTACAATTATTCAGGAGTTTCTGATAATGTTACAATATCATATTTTTGCCATGATTGTCTGCTTATCTGTATTATTGTGTTGCATTGTTGGAGAAGCCTGTGACCTAAGATTTTCAACGACATAATTACTCTGTAGCTATGTTAGTTTGACAATAAAGAACCTTGAACCTTGAACCTTTTTCGGACTACATGCTTTTCATTGCAGAGTTCCTAAATGGTGCTAAGAAACAAACATTGGTTCAATTCAGTGACTTTGTGTTTAATCTAATATATGTTTGATCTGGGAGTTTGTTTTTATTCTCCTACGCATGTGTATATTGCAAAGCACAGGGTGTATGTGTGTTTTCTTCAAGGGCTAACACATGGGCGGGCTGATGGTTCCCATTTTTAATTGCCATGATTCCTGTTGCCTGGTTGCCTGGAGGAGGGTGCAGGAAGGGTGCCGAAACAAATATTCTCTAATGAGTATTAAGCTAATCACTGTCTGATACAAACAAGGCCTCTGTTATGGTGTCAGACCCCCTGCGCCATCAGACCCCCACCTTCATCACTACGATAGTCTGACATTTAGGACCAAGGCATTTGCATTTCTTAAAGAAAACAAGTCTTGACAAATTGAAGGACATTCTTGAGGCGAGAAGGGGTAATGATGGGCATTCAAATTACCTTTTTCAAGAAAGTATGTGTTTTTTGAAATAGTGTCTCCTTGGGAACAGAATTTGCCTGGCACCACTGTCTTCGTCATATTTAGAGTCTTGTCAGTTTAGCAACCGGATAAAGTACATTCCCTTCAGAGCGTTTGCGTAAATGTTGATGAAGTTACTAGATAGAGCTCAAGGAAAATGTGTGTTAGAAAATATTTTGGCATTGAGCTTGAAAGAATACTTATCTGTTGATGTCTTACACACAATAACAACGACACTCTAACACCAGTGGGAAATATAGCTTCTTGTGTGCTTGCCTTAACAAAGAAAACAGTGAAAATTGCACCCCTGTCTGTCTTGTTTACCTCAGTAGATTGAGAGGGTTACCTCCAAGGGCAAGGGGACATGAATAATGCCCACCACCTGCACCTGTTTCCTCTGGATGCTGCGGCTTTAATTACCTCAATTAGCATTTGGGAGATTGTTTGTAAGGATCTGTATCTACAGTGATGGAGCATACGCTCGGAGGGGATGCTAACTCATTGGAAAACACAGACAAATTGTCTTCCAACATAACCTTCTGCAGTAGTTGTGACTCCGAGCGCACTTAGAATGAGTTCTGTGCCGTGCCAAGATGGAGAGATGGTGATAATGTGCTGACACGTGATCAAATAAGACGCTGGGCTGCTAAACCTTAGTGTGTCATGTGGAAGGTGCCAGCGCAATGAAAAAGTAAGCAAGGGAGCCGTAATCTCGGATCTGCAGCACAACAGCATCATTTGTAGAAACAAGATGACACAAATGTGAACTAATGGAATTTTCCATCTGTCGTCCTCAATGTGTTAGTTCATAAGAAGCCTGCAATGAGAACTGTGCAGGTTTCAGCCTTTTGTTGAGCCTAGCCGGCCAAAGTATACTGCACCATGATTTTGTTCCTGCTTCACCCAGTGATCTGTATCGTGTGATTTGTCCCCTTTCATTTCCATAATGGCTTCCTGAGCTCCCTCATGGAAACATATGGAGACCCCTTCTCACTGTATAGGATTTGTCCTGCGCTAATGGAGCTGAGATTGGATTCTGGCACTTATATGTGCCTAGATGATTCCTCCTTTTTAGTTCTGTTCTCCTTTGCCTCATACATAAAACATAGGGTTAAAGCCGTATTGCTTTGCAGGAGATCTCATTTATTAACATAGGAGTCTCACGGGGATCAGGAAGCTCAGCTTCAAAGTTTGCCTCAGCGCTGCTCTCTTCAAAACCATGAAGTACTTGGGATTTCCACCAACAGGTGTGAATATTATCAGTATTCAATCAGTGTATTCATTTAAAGGAATTGTCTGACTGTTTTTACCAAGACATTCGCAATTTCATCTTCAAATTAGGACACCAGCATTGCAAAATAATACAGTACCAATATTTTATAGTAAAGAAAAAGAAAGAAAACAACATTTTTAATTGTTTTCTTTTAACCATAGTCTGTAGCTGATAGTCAACAAGTGGGAAAAACATGAATAATTGTTTAAGAAAGTTTCAATATGTATAGTCAAAGCCTCACTGTGGCACGTTGCTCCATGTCCAAAAACTATTAAAAACACATCAGTGAGTCAACCATTGCACAGTGTTAGTTCATTATGATGAACACTACAGTTTATGACTCATTCCTACACACATCATGCTGCTTAATACTTAGATTAGAGCACCAAATGTGTATTAATCCACAGCTCAAAGTAGTCCCCAGCAAAATCACTATTTAGTCCTGTTTGGGTAACCATTAGAAAGTTCCAAGCTGTTTCAGGAGATTACTGAGATCTGAGTTTTCTTTAAAGCCCCTGTCACACTGTCCCGAAATTGACACCCGATGGACACACGAATATGGAATTGTGAATTTCGCACGAAGATGGCCCCGCAGCACACACGAGGGCAACATTTACATTACATTTAAGACATACAACTGCAACGAAAGTAATAAAAACGATTATGTTACTACTAAGTACTATGATACTGTACTGATATTTTCAGACTTTGTTCTTTACTTTATCCGTCTTTATATGTAGAAGATATTACGTTTTCTCCGTAATGTTGTTTCCATAGCAACAACAACTTCCTGTCAACTCGCCTTAAAAATAATATATGATATCCTTTTCAGTTTCACAGAACACAAATTGGGTTATTTACATAATATGTTTACATGATTTTGTTGTGCAATAAAACAACCCGATGGACACACGATAAAGGAAAAGTTCAAATTCAGCTCTGATCGTAATAACATCGGGCCATTCGTGAGGGCATCTTAAGCCATCGTATGACCGCCGGTGGAGTTTCTTAGGCTCCGGCATCAACTTCGTGAGCGGTGGAAAAATCTTTGGCATGCCAAAAAATTGACGAAGAACCTTGCGAAGGTTCATTTTCGTGTTGAATTTGTGTGTCAATTTTGCCCTTCGTAAGGCCATCGTGAGAGCATCTTGTTATCATCGGTGCCATTGGGCATTCGCCCCGATCAGAGTGAGGGCGAATGCCCGATGGCACCGATGATAACAAGATGCCCTCACGATTTGACAAGATGCCCTCACGAGTGCCTTACAAAGTTGCCGCTCACGAAGTTGCTGCCGGAGCCTGAGAAACTCCACCGGCGGTCATACGATGGCTTAAGGTGCCCTCACGAATGGCCCGATGTTGTTACGATCAGAGCCGAATTTGAACATTTCCTTTATCGTGTGTCCATCGGGTGTCAATTTCGGGACAGTGTGACAGGGGCTTTATAATAGTTGATAAATATAGAATAATTTCAAACATATCCTTTAATTTCAAACATATCCTTTAATTGTAGAATTATAAGAAGATGGTACATTTTGGAAATCTCTAACAAATCATTTCTTCCTGCCATGTTGATTATATGTATGACAAACTGAACATAGGACTCCTTTGTCTACTTCTTTAACATAGTGACATCACTATGTAACACTGCCTCTTCTATCGGCTATAGCGCTCCAACACTTTGTACGTGATAGTCAAAGGGGCCCCTTTAAGTCAGTGTTTTGATCTCTCTAAGACTTTAAGGTGTGCAAGTGTGTTGTAGTCCTTGTTATCGCTTAAAAAAAAATCACTTTGTGCAAGGAGCTGTTGTTTTTCTTCATCTCAGAAGTTTGAGCTGGACACTTTGATCGATTTAATTTGTAATTACACGAAGACTTAGGAAAATCCCTAACTTCACCGTTGCATTCCGGAAGTAATGGCCTCAATCTCGCCTATATTTTCACCAACCTGTGTCCAACCGGAGTTCTTATAAAACATCCCTTACCCTCAGTCCGACCTGAACTCAAGATAGAACGAGCCCAGAGCAATTACCTCACTCCCTCTATACCTCCCTCGTTCACTCGCTCTCTCTCCCCAAGAGGGAAGCACATCTCCATAAGTTATTTCATTATCTCACATGCTCTCCCTTCTCCCTCTCTGCTTTGTTTTTCTATCTCCCTGTGTGTATTGCTTCCTTTGGGAGGTCACACAGAAGGGTATGGGATTATCTACTAAATAGAGGGCACTCCAGAAGTGATTTTGCTTATTTGTTTGATATAATAATCCAGGCTGCCACACGTCCGCATCATTTACAGACTATTTGCTAAATTAGTTTTAGTCATTGCTCTTTAATTTATGGTGTAGACATACTGTACCCTTGATTTTCTTCTTTATTTCGTTTATTTATGCCTTTGTTAAACTTGTAACTCAAATCTGGAGACTAAATATGTTGTAAGGACATTTAGTTCAAGGTTGTAGAAAAGGTTAATGCCTGCTTAAATAATGCGTTAACACAGGCAAGAAGTGAAATATGTTCAAGTGTGAAATGTTCAATGACACAACAGGAGTTTTGTAAAAATATATTCATGTATTCCTGATAGGGCTCCAGATATGTATCTACTTTTTTATTTCCTAGCAAAATCATCTGCAGGACTGGTTAGTGGGAGATGGTTTAATGACTTTGAGAGTCATTATGATGTAAAGAGTAAAAATTCCTAGAAAGTGTGAAGAGCTACCCAAAATCATCTTTATCTCTTGATTATAATGTAGCGTAGGTGTTGTTATTATGTTGTAATTATCAGTATTCGTAATACTGATAGCTGAGTGTCTCTCAATGCAGCCTCGTAGCGAGCATTACTGTGACAGCTCCAGAGGTGTTGTAAAAAAATACTTACAGCTTAACTCAAATAGAAATTACTCTCTTTTTTATCGAGCAAAACTGCCTGGGACCGTGTTGCCTGTGTAACATGTATTTAGACGCGTTTGTGGCTTTGATCACACAAGTTCAATTAAAATGATAGTCTGATGACCCAATGAAGTGGATTTTTTTAAAGTGTGTTTGAGAGTGTGTGTGCATACAGTATGCCTGTGAGTGTTTAAAAGTGTGTGTTCCCGCATGCCTCTGCTCTCTCTTGGTCTGACTCTGTAGTGCTTTGATTTGAGCGCGGTGATCCAGCTAAGACTCGGAGCAAATACACGGATTAGGCCGCAGCGGTGCAGATAACCCTCTGATCAAAGTGGCCCTGCTGCTCCGACAGGCACAGAGAGGAAAATATGTTAAAGGAAGAGGCACTGGGCGCACACACTGCCCGAGTCACACATTTATTTTATCTCACCTAACAGACAGACAGACAGACAGGAGGAGATTGTCCCGCTTTATTTAGCTATTTTCCGACGGCTGTGCTGTCGATAGCTCGCCAGAAAATGCACTCCAGTCAGTCCGGGTATGGGTTCATCCTCATTGCTGAGGCCAATAAGAAAACGCTTTTCTTCTTGAATGGGGCAAATTCAATCACTCTACTCTCTTTTCTTACTGACTGCCTTTCTTCCACACAGTCATTCTTCAGTTCTGACCAACAGCCAACGACCAGTTTGAAAACCCATCATTTGGTCAAAAGCGGAAACACATCATAATGTTATATACACAGTATATGGGTCATTCCAGAATTGGAGGACATTTCATGTCCCCCATATAAAAAATCTAATAATCCATGCCCAAAATGCTAAAACATGCACTTGTTGTGTTAAACATACTTGTCTTGAGACAAAATGTGTATAAAATTGTAGAAAAAGTGGTTTCAAAATATTATTTAAATTATCAAATAGCTCTCGAACATCCCCTAAAATGGCATTTTTCTCTTGTCCCCGCTTCTTGGTGACCAACTTGCATGTCAAATATAACATTTAAAATAGGGATTTTATTTACTTTTTTTGGTATTATTCTATTGATATATGTCTCTTGTAATGGTAAAATCTATTTGTTAAATCATAAACATATTTTAAATAACAGTAATTTTGCACAGAAGGTGTGTCCCTCAACATGCGTTCAACCCTGTTACCCAAACCTTTTTAGATTGGCACAGGAAGTGAAAAAACTGTATCTCAGATGACATAGTGGAAGTGACATCAGCAAGCCATGTGCTAGTGCCATGGGTAGACCAAAACTAAGTCCTCTCTTTTATTTTTCATATTTTTACAATCTTTTCAGTCGTAAAAGAGTGTGGCACTCTGACCCACTCAACCCTGTTACTGATATTACCAGAATAAAGCATATTAATTTCAAAGTTATCTTTCTTGCATTAGATATCCAAGTTTGTCATTGCCTTGGAAAGTAGCATTACATGCTACATCTAGCAATAATTCCTGAGGTTAAAGCTCAAATTAGCATTGATTTTCAACCCTGTTACTTTCAACCCTGTTACTATAATTAGAGTAACAGGGGTAATTCTTCATTGGAAAATATACATTTGATGCCAAGCTGGGCAAATTACTTTTTTTGATGGTTATTATCTGTTTTTCCTAAATACATAAAAACAAATTATAAAATAAAAGGTTCATTTTTCAAAAATGTTGGTGTCTAAATTGTCCTCCAATTCTGGAATGACCCATATGTTAGTATATACCATTATAATCCAGGTTCTCCCAAGTGGAACTTCTTTGTCTGTTAACAAAGATATTCATTGAAATATATAATTTGTTTTTAGGTTGACTTTTCTATCAATGTGCACTGCCCCTGCTAGAAGAAATAAAACCTCTCACCACAACTTTTATGTCGGCTTTGTTTCATCTATTAACACATAATACTATTTTTGGCATTTTTCACAGCAGATATTTGTACCTGTCAGGGCAGGTTCACACATGTGCTAATGTATGCGAAGGAACATCGTCTGCAGAGGTGAGATCTGGATACTACAGCACAGCACGATGTTTTTGTTCCTTTGCTCGTGTAGAATGGGGAATGTTTTTGCTCATGTGTGACCATCCTTTCAAAGAAGGAAATTCACAGATTTCACTAATAAAGTCAACGATGAAATCTAAAAGCCAAACCGAATCCAGCCATCATTCATAACATTTTTTTACCTTTAATTTTCCAGTGAAAAAGTCCTTTTTATTATCAACACATAGTTTGATGACATCACCGAATAACCAGGAAACATTGGCCCATCACATCTTTCTTCTGACTAATCAGCAGGTAACTGAAAATAATTGATCAGAAACTCATTATCTGTGAAAGTCTTTACTTCAGGTTTACAGCCTTGAAACTTAGTTGGCTTTCATAGATAAATAAAAGTCTCATTAGTAATTTGAGTGGAGATTCTACTGGCATGATTGAAAGACGGATGACAGCTCGATCAATATATGTCGGCTTCTCCAAACTGATAATGACATGTTTTTGTTTTTTCACCTTAAAAGCATCACTTAAGTTTGTTTTGAATCCCAACAATGTTGTAATGCTGATACATGTTTTTATCAAAGGTTGTTACTGTTATTACTGCAATTATCTTCTTTATTGGGGTACTAAAAATAAAATGACAGCAAATTCCCAACGCTGCACAAAGTGTATTCCCTACAAAAATGCTGGGTTTTTACTGATTCCTATTTTTTGTCCTAAGTGTTATTTTGATATTGTTTTAATTCTGTGTTAGGCACTTCGTTAACTGTCAATTACTATACAATTTAAGTTATTTGTTTCTCATTAGTTGTACAAAACTAAAGTTATTATATATGATATATTTGTTTTACTGTAATCATTGTATTACTCTTGTGTTACAACCTAAAGGGGGCTCACTAAATAGCACCGCTGATGTGAGCGTAACCGAAAAAACAACTTGTCTCTCATATGAAAACCGAGTGTTCTTCCAATTCAACTGAGAGGATGATGTCTATCAAAACTGATGAATTTCCCACAACTTGATAATGTAATAGTGGGTGTCATGCCACCAGCTAACACGACCCCGTATTTCCATTCATTACAGTAACACTCAGTCCTGCTGCCATGGGCCGCTACAGTCCCAATCACCATAGTAACTCCAGAAGGAGTCTTGCTGCAGTCAAGACTACAAGGCTTGAAGTGCTCTCCCTCCGTCGGCAGCAGCTCATTACTTATCCATGAAGGACTGTTAACCACACTGAAATGGAATCAGATCTATTCACAACAATGGTTTTAATTAGATCTGTGTGTGAGTCTGGCTGTACACCGCAGTGTCTGTTTGTATGTGTACTTGTCAGTGGACAGCAGCAACCTTGAAACCTGGGAATCCCATGTGAAACGTGATGGTCCGCTCCGAGTGTTTATCACCTAAGACTAATTGATTAATGTGTTTCACCGCTGATGTCGTCTAGAAAACAAATGGCCTTCCTCACACACACACAAGCACGCTAAGACACACACATCGTTGAACTTTATGTAATTAACGCCCGAATGGGCCATGTTTTTCAGATGCGCCAGTGCTGATGTGGAAAATAAGGGGATTAATGCAGCCCTCTGTTAATTCCACTGCCTGCTCCAACACAAGAGGCTGACCTGATATAGACAGTGAATTATATGTAGTTAATAGGGTAATTAATACTTAAGTCTTCTTAACACTGTACCATTTTCCATGCTAGCGTGACGCTACACCTTTTGCCCACCAAGGGTGTCCAGGGATTTTGCTACAAATCTCCTCTTAACCATTCAATTAAGAAGCTCATCTACACTTAAACTGCATTTTTCTGTTTGGTGTGGCAGCTCTTTAGAAAAGCGATATTCCAAATCAAATGTATTATTACGATTATTACACTTGTTATCACTATATCACTGCAGCGTTTATAAGTCATTGTCAGCAGTGAAAGTGTCTGTAAACATTGTCCAAGATGAAACCAAGCCTGTAAATATTTCACATTTATGGCACCACCATAACATACTTCATTCTTCTAATGTCCAGTCAGTTTGATCTTTGAGAAACGCAAAATGTGACATGTCAATAACTTACGTAAAGAAAAAGGAGGTAAAAGTCTCCCTGTTGGCCGCAAAAGGATCAGAGGGATGGATGACAAAGGAAATAGGGAGTGGAGAGGAGAGAGGAAGAGTAGCAGGGAGGGAAGGTGAGAGAGAGAGAGAGAGTATGGTGTGATTTCCTGTACGACAGAGCCCCACAGCAGGCATAGGAGGAACAGCAGGTAACATGGATAGAGGCTTAGAGAAACTGATACACTTTGGTTTTGTCACAACATTTGATCCAGTGTGCTGCATTCAAATATTCTTTTAATCTCCCGATTCATGTTTGAGGTCATCATTCTAGAGAATAGCAAGGCAAACAATCCGACAGGTAAATGATATTCTAACTACATTCTAATGATAATGAGCTGACACTTCCTGCTGAAATCCCTCAGACACTCTGCTGCGAGCAGTGGGAGCATACTGCAGCTGGGCCAACACTTAATGCTAAATTATGAATCAGTCCTAAGCATTAACAAACTGCTCATCAATGGAAATAAAGCCACTGGGAAGGGAAAAACATAATTTGACTATTTCTCTTCTAAAATAATCAGAGGAGGCGGCTAGGTAATAAAGCTAAGCCTTTCGTAATACTTTAAACCCCGTTTGGTTTAAACTGTTAGCAACTCTCTGGATGACTTGTCTTTTTTGGCTCTTTTACGCTCTTTTCAAATCCCACAATGCCGTGCAAACTGAGTGCCCTGGCTCCTAACTCACATACACAGTGTCTATTTCAAAGTATTCATGAATATTGCATCGTGTACTGTTCTTTTGTTTCTAATCCCCACAGGTGAACAGTTGAATATTCATCACTAAATCAGATCGTGTAAAACTCATAGATGTGTAACAGGAAGTCACCAATGTGCTACTGTACCTTTTATATTGTATACACTATTAGATATAAAACTGACTGAATTCCATATGTGATGTAAGATAATATGATTTAATTGAATCATGCAGCGAGTTCCATTTTTCTTCTACTGTACGTTTGCGATTGGTTACATGGAGGGATGTTCAGTCCTAATCAATCACAAAAGAAATAAATCACTTATAAGAGAAGATGATATTTAGAAAGGCAGCCATAGATGTATGGCCATGACTGCATGTGTTTTGCAGTGTGATTCAAAGGAAAACATTTCAAATAATTCAACTTAAATTCATCCCTCAAACGGTTCACTCTTCGTTAATGCTTCCCTTTGATTAGATTGCTTTTGCAAAAGCTGGAGGCTATAACCAGAAAGGCCAAAGATCATGTGACACACAGGCACACAAAAAAACCTCTCTTTTCTGCTTGCATTGTAAACAGTGAAGAAACGGATATCACAACTGTCCTTGAAAAATTTATAAAATGTTCCACAAGAAAGGGAAAACACATTTAAGCCTGTTAATCAACCTGCTGTGTTTCTTTATTTTGTAATCTTCCATTTAGTTTTGGCAAATCGTAATTGGAACCATGCAGAACATTTCAAAGGGAAAAAACGATGATGAGAGAAAAACCAAATATGACATTAGGTCCATAATGAACAAATCAAAATGAGATTTAAAAAAACACAGTCTCTCTTTTATAATTGTCTTTCAGCTTCTTTAAAAGTGCGGGACTGTGTTGCCCTGCTAGATATCCGAAGCTGTGTGGAGGAATATCAGATGATGGAAAGTACAAAATAATGAATACTTATTGAAATGTGTCCATTCAACATTCTTACATTTCACTTTACAACACCTTAACAGTAGCTCTCACAGCAAACGGTTTTCGGCCAATTAGCAGATTAACTGTTAATGCTAAACTTTCTTAGTTCCCTATCTCCACCGTTCTGTATTTGTATGTAATTTACCGACTGCAATACAAGTAAATTCATGCCTACATCCGATAAAGCAGGTGAGCACAAGTTTAGTTAAAGTAAACTTAGAGGTAAATGTGACCTGCCATGTGTGGTTACAGTGCAGAGAGACTGAGCTCATTGTGTGCTGATGATGTAATACTGATATAGCACGCAGCACAGGAAAGTAAACAGAGGCATTGAACAACAACAAAACAAAATCACCAAACCCTATTTTGATTACTAAAATAAGGAGAGATTTTGAAAGGTTTTTATTTCAGTAACATTTTAGATTGTCCTATTTCGTCAATGATATTGAATGTTGACATCACAGTTGGTTTTGTATCCTCTTGTCCTTGAAATATAAGTTGCTGTAGGAATAAACAGTCATAGTTGTCAGTACTAAATGAACTCTGCACAACATAAATATTCAGTTTTTTCTGGCTTTGTCTTTCCAGCAGCAGACCATTCTTATCACACTGTACACACATATACGATGAATCACTTATAAAGGTTGTTCTTGTGACTTTTCACCTTTTCACAATTGTCGATAATGTCATTTCCCTTTTGTGCATCAAAGACAGAACTTGCAATGCAAATTAGTCCGAAAAAGCAATTATGGTGAACATCTGATATCTAACTGACCTGAACAAAAGCTACTGTCTGATGAAAGTAACATCCAAATTGGTGCAGCTCATAATAAAAGTCAACTGATATGAGCGCAGACTTCAATGATATGATGCGTCCATTTAACTCAAAACTATAAAAGCTCTAAAAGGTCAGTGCGGTCCACAGAGCGGCCACAATACTTACAGACTGTGCTACATACTCCGTATCTTTGGAACAAGAGCATTTTCAACCTTTAAATATGACACGTCCAGGGAAAAGCCTATGAGACAAGTGTGACCACTCTCAATTGTGTGCCTCCTCTAAATGTGATGACTACACACAACGATGCGGCACAATAGTAAGTGGCATAGCCGGGTCCAAATAATCAGCTGAATGAATGCATTTTTCAGAAACCATTATTCGGATGTGGCGATGCGCGCACAACAAACGTAGCCCACAACAAACGGAGGCATCTGGAGGAGGGAAAAAAAGTTCCTTTCACTGAGCTGGCATGATAAGAGCGTCTGTATTTCCACTCCCTTTATCACTTCCCGTCCCAGACAATGGATTGAATTTCAAAAGCCAATAAACAAGGGAGATGTCCATTCTGCATGGCAGTTATCACAAGCCAGCGTCCCACTCTCATTTGCTCACCCTCCCTCCCTGCTTCTTTTCCTTCCCTCTTTTCTGAAATGAGTGGGAAAAGAGAGATGAAAATTAAAAGTGGGGAGGGAGAGTTGTGCGAGAAGAAAAGGAGCCGGGGAGATGAGACGCCTTCATGCTCTGGCTCTCCTTTCATTGGGCTGATAAAGGAAAGCATCAAGGCCAGGAGTGGATGTGTTTTTTCTGTTAACTGAATGAGGCTTTTGAGGGTGATAGTGAGGAGCCGCTCCCCTGAGAGATGTTTGGAGAAACGGGGAGTGGTGAGCCAACATAATAAATATTCTTATCTGTTATTGTCATTGTAATGGGACAGGGCAGAGGGAGGGAGGATGCGACAGCGGATAGCTCTGTCGGTGCCAAGGGACCTGACTGTGTTGACATGCAGAGGAGAGAAAATCAAAGGAGAGACGGAAAGTGAGGAAGGAAAGAGAGAGCCAGAAAGATTTTAAGCCAGAGGGAGTTTGCGTGTAATTATTAATGGGTCGTCCTGGTGGGAAAGAGGATATAAACAAGAAAAGGTGACAATGAGCCTTTTCTCCTGCAGCCTATTGCTTTACTGTATCACTCACTGCCAGGTGTTCTCAACAGGAAGGAGGGAGTGTGGTTAGGATTGGAGGCATATCATAAATGGGCAATTATGTTTTTTTTTCTTTGAACATCACTTTGAATGAGGAAACATCAGCTTAACAACTGTGTTTAGGCTAAGAGCCAGAGTTTGTAACAGCACATTTTACATACAAATGTAGATCTCTGATACAATCAGTTGGTTCCTTCAAGAAGGGTATTGAAAAGGAGCATGATTTCAACTTTGAGACACAGCTGGTCTCCAGTTACAAACCAACAGTGCTCAACTCTAGAAAAAACGAGACACAGAGAGTCCAACATAAAGGAAACTATAACATCATCTTTATCACACTATACTCTATAGTGGAGTGGACTGTACAAATGTGTACCCTTGAATTTAACTTCTATCAAGGTGTTAGCAATCAAGCAACCCTGTTCCCTAAAGGTTTTAGCATCAAACGGACGATGGTTAAAGGTGGGGTATGTCATTTTGGAGAAACCAGCTCGAGTGCGCAAGAATTTGAAACTACGCAGCCGAAAAGAATCTGCCCCTTCCTTCGGACTTCCTTCCAGAGCCCCTCCTCCAACACACACGAACGTGCACATGACCAATGAGGGTACGAGATAAGTTTGTGCACGAGATGGAATGCTGACAGGGCATCCAGTTATTTTAGCCGGGCCGGCTCAAATGATTGGTCGTGCTTTTTACAGCGCCACGGCTTCCACAAATGCATTTTTTTAATGTATTTATTGTCAAAGCATTTAATATATTCATTGCTATCGAGATTTTAAGAGCATTCCATGGAATATAACAAAAAGTGTTTCTGAAATAAATTACATACCCCACCTTTACTGTCAGGGAAAGATGTGGTTTTGATAAATGTTTCTACAAATATTTTGTTGATTAAACCAGACAATGATATTTTCTAATGTCTTTTCTTTCTACAGATGGGCATGGTACAGTATGGTTAGAGTTACGGAAAGACGAACATTAGCGTTGAGAAGTTAGAGTTAAATGAGATTGATACCACTGCCACGGGTGTGCCGTAAACATGAAGCTAACAGCCAGTTAGCTTAGCTTTGCATGAAGACTCGAAACAAAGTAGTAGGTCTTATGATAAAATTCAATTGAAAAGAATCGCCCCCCACTCAGTTTTTTATCAAACTGTTGAACACCAGAGGAGATTTACTCTGGAGCAATTAGTAGACAGTACGAGGGTCAGGGGGCTTATGTATTGAGCACCCATCCATCTGCAGGCCTTGACGAATGCCGCCCAATTTCTCTTGCCTGTAAAAGACCTTGCTGATGGCCCCCTAATGGAGCGTCATTTTGCACACATCTCCTCCCCTTTATATATTATCATCCAATATATTGATTCATCATCCGTACAAACAGTGCTTCGATACTCCCCTCTCCCTCCCCCTGTTAAATGGTCTGCTGTGAACAATTAATGTGAGTTATCATGCTAAGGATCCGCCTATAGACTTCACAGAATATGGTCTCCAATGCCCAGTGGACAATTACGGTGTCCAGTGTGCAACATTGTATTTTCAGCTAAATGTACTTTCTGTAACATATCACTTTAGCCCTGGGACTTATATATACATTCCCTTAACAAGTTCTGGATGTATGTGATGTATATTCCATTTAAAGCACGCCCTAACTCTCTTCTTTATAGACAAAACGTCACGTGGAGCTTTTAAAACATGAAATAGTCGGTGTTCTGCAGGCCTCGCAACCCAATACACTGACACGTCAAAGCTCCTCTCAGGGACTTCCTGGCTTTCACTCGCTCTGAAAAGAGAGAATGAGGGCGTCTGTGTTGTGAGGCAGTGAAAAAGACTTTGGTACCTTTACTTTGTATGTGTTTGGATGTGCTTTCAAGCGTACATGTTGCTTTTAAATTTGTATTATAAAAATCCACCAACGTTATTGATTTTTGCGATAAAGCTGCACAAGTAACACAAACTCATGCACAAACACACAAGCAAACACAGACATGTAGTGTTCTCTATCTTATTGTGATTTTCTTGTATATTAGGCAAGCTGGCTGCCAGGCTGCATGCTCAGTCTGATCAATTATTTAAGCTACCTTGAGCTCTCTGGGTTTTCCAGGATTTATTGGGTCCAGCTGCTGGAAGTTTGGCACAACGAAAAAACATGATGCATGGAGAGAGTGAGACAAATACCACAGAGACTCGTCAGCCATGTGCCACTTAATGCGGAGCCGGGAACGTGAGAAGTGTAGCATCTGATTTTCAAAGCAGCGAATGGGATGATGTCTTTGCTTCAGAGGACAGCATGCTGCACGGGGACAGTTGGGCGAGTTGAGTGGCCACTTCTGTTGTGTGGGACGGCGCAAATGACATGATAGCAAACTGTGCCTGAGATATGTTGCTTTTAACTGGAAAGAATGAGAAATGGGAGAGAGACAGTGTGTGTGTGTGTGTGTGTGTGTGTGTGTGTGTGTGTGTGTGTGTGTGTGTGTGTGTGTGTGTGTGTGTGTGTGTGTGTGTGTGTGTGTGTGTGTGTGTGTGTGTGTGTGTGTGTGTGTGTGTGTGTGTGTGTGTGTGTGTGTGTGTGTGTGTGTGACAGTTTTAGGCCTATGTGTGGGTGTACTTGTACATGTTTCCCCCCGCACAGTGGCTGCCTGCAGCAGTAATGAATGGGGCCTGGGGATAGCTGAGAGGATGGGAGGTGGCAGATCATAAATAATCATTTATCCCACCGTTTCCCCTGCCTCGCTGCCTGACAGACCGCTGGGTACCGGCAGGGAGAAGCCAGCAGCGCGAGCCGAGACGCAGCTGCACCGGCCACAACGCACATGTGGCCTCAATGCTGCGGGGCAGATTTTCTTCACAGCAGGTCTATCTTGCTGATACACCAGTGAAATAAGCAAAACTGTGAAGATACAGGATGAGTTGTGATCTGTGAAAATGGAAGGAAGAAAGCCAAGTGGATGAAAACACATGCGATAGGCTGCCATGAAAAAAGAGGGATGGGTATGAAGTAATGAAAAGGTAAATGAAAATCAAAAGCTGGCCTGTATTGTTATGCGTGTTATTTATTTAAAAATCAATAGCCACCTTACCCATTAACTTTTAATGTGTACCTCCAATTGCATCCTGAAATTAAACCGTGCTAGAGGAAATCAGCAGCACCTAATAGCAAAGCCCTTGGGGGAAAATTCACTCATAAACAGAGGTTAGCCGTTCCCGCAGAGGATGAGTATTGGCTTGTGAGTGGCGAAAATCTGTTCTGAACACAGGGGTGATAAACTGAAGATCTATGCTACACTTAAGACCATTGTCAAAAAGCTTAGTGCTATTAGTCAAGCGACATGAAGCATTCACAATCATTCTCAGTAGTGTAGCCTATTGAAGTGCAATGGCTTGTGCATCATAGCAGCATGAGGCTGATGAAAGGAGATGCAGAGAAAGAGACATTGTTCTCTCAGTATCCAAAGTCCCGGAGCTCCTGACTTTGTATTGCATTTACATTTGATGAAGGGAGTTTTCTAAGAGAGCAAAAACACAGGAATGAAACAGAATTTCTGAAGAAAAAGCACACTTGATTTGTATTCATTGTTTTGCTCTCTTTTTAAGCTTCTGTCAGTCCGACAGTCTGACCACACGCAGGCATATGTGTGAGCTCTAACTTAGACGAATACCATGACTGTGCTCAACCCTCAAAGAGCAGAATTAATCAGAGCTCCAACACCTCAGCCTCTCCAGCCAAGCAGAGTAAATCAGGAAGAAGTTGGACGGAGAGAAAAGAGGAAATGGCTTTGATTTAATTTATGGCTTCCGCTTTCATGTCGCCACACGCCTGACTAAGTGTCAAAGTGGCATTTATGATGTATGAAATTAAATTACGGAGGAACACCACCACACACAAAGCACAACACACCTGCAATTTGTTCCCACCTCAGCGGCTTCACTGAAAAGGGTCCCTTAATTTCTCTGTTTAATAAGTCTCTCTCAATTTATCTTTTTCGCTATTTCTTCACTGTCTGCAGAACACACAGAGGAAGCTAATTAAATTAGGCTTGTAATCAAATAGAGACCTATTTTGGGCTCTTCATTTGATGTGGATCAACATTAGCTTCTGATTACTTTCAGTGAGTACTATCAACATCAAAACTTGAGAGAAGTTCAACTTGATTTGTTGGAATTATGCAAATAAAATCAAGGTTATGTTGAACAGATGTCCAAGAAGAAACCAAACGTATTGATAACTGATTATTTACTCATCTGTTGACATTGATTTGAAAATACTTTGACAAACTACTCTTGGCAATGGCCGGTGCCACAGTGATCAGAGGGGGAACTTGGAGTAAAGAACTTCTACAAGAAATAATGATGTGACACTTTATGGTTCCCAACTGAGACATTTGCTTTATGCCCTCTTCTTCCAGGTGGTTCAGAGCAGAGGGTCAGATACAGTTCAGTGCCACTGCAGCTGTAAATAGTTGGGTCATCTCCAGAAATCCCATGACTGTGTAAAGTAGAAGTTTGTCTCTCAGTGGATTTGTCATCTATGAAGTTTAAGAAACAATGCCTCTCGCGCAAATGGAGCTAACTTGAAAGCCGCCAATCCATAATGTCTACTGTAGCCATGATAGAAATATGTTGCCATCTGGTTTGGCCTACGATGATGCATGGTTTTGGGGCATTATGGGTAAATTAATTCCTATTTGATGTTGTTTTGAATATTTGTCCTATAGTTTTGAACCTAAATCTTGGATGGCAAATGTTAGCATGCTAACACTCTAAGCTGGTTACATGCATACAGCATTTGGCCAAAAGCACCACAATTCCTACTATTTGTACAATTTGCTGCAGACTCTTGATCTTGTTACAATTCAATTCATGTAAGAGGTTTATCTTTCTCCCCAATTAACTTTACTACATAGGCTACTACATCTGTTTACAGCATGTGGGATATATATTTATGAGAGTGATGCACATGGTACTAGCATCAATCGTAATTACATCTATGAAATGTTCATGTTACCTGTGTTGCAGAGTGGATGATCATAAAGCCACAGGCTGTTGCACTTCCCTCAGTTGTGAAGTTTTTGTGGCATTTATTTACCTAACTCTCTTTTTCAGTGATTTTACAATGAAAAAAAACAGAAATTAGGCCAATGTAGTCCGGCTGATATCCTACCTTTAACACTGATGCTTCTGTCTGTAGCTGAACCAGCTCTAGTAGAACAAAATGTGTCCTTGTTTACATCGGCCAGGCTTAATTATTACTTGCAAAGTCCCACGTTTACGACAAGCACATGAAGCCACAACTTGCCTTTCATATGCTGAGCTGACAGTGACAGACTGCTTCTGCCTGGCATAAATTGTGACAGTTAAACTAACAAATGAACACATGCTGCCGTCAGTTCCCTGTTGGAAATAACAAAATTACGAGTTATTGGGTGAAGATGAGGAGAGTCTGGGTTGTTTCAACAAGCTCACAGTCATAGTTTTATTTGAAACACTTGAAGCTGCTTGCTGGGTATCTCCAGACTGGTAGCAAAGGGTCAAATTCTCCACACCATGTTTTTTTACCTCCAGCCTGCATATACATTCACAGTATGATATGATATTTATAATTTATTATATATTCGTATGTCTGGTAAGTTTGGTAGAAATTCTGTCATTATTTTTGACATACCCTCGAGTTTGGAAACTTGGCCTAAACTTAAGGGGCTGAGTCTGTGCAGACTTTTGAATATACTGTATAGTGAGGATACAGGTTAGGTTTAGTCTTAACATATATATATCACTATTAGGAAGTGTTGCTTTAAACATTGAGTATAGAGTAACAACAAGGGGGGAAAAAAATTCTGAAAGTTTTCTCCCAATGAAGACCTTAAAATAGAAGACAGGAGTCTCAAACCTACGAAACTACTGCTGCAGAGTGAGAGCAGCTGCGGTCCTCCATCAGTGTCTACTGTGCAATGTATCACAAGTGTTTTCATAAAAAAAACACATCCCAGTATGGTATCTATATAGCTACATGAACTTTGGAAGAAAATAGACTTGAAGTTTTAAAAGGCACTGCTGACAATTATCTGCAAAAGGTTCCAGGTGTCAACGCCGACAGCTGCACTAATTAAAACTGCAGTGTATTTATTATAATGACTATGAAACAAAACCATACTGGATTCTTTTAATAAGTGTATATTGTTAAATAATGTTGGTTTACATAATAATGCAAACATTATTACCTTGTCCTATATTGTTGCTTGTGAGTTTTACAAAGCTATATCTTAGACTTTATAGTACAATTCATCTGCAGATACAGATAATGTCTTACAGCAGATATACACCTATGTATTTGTATCAAACATATTGTTCACTTCCCTCTCTATGGTGCACTTGGTATAGACTCAAATAAACATATATTCATTGTCAATCTAAATGCTGGTGGAAAAGTTGCATTCTTTTTACTTTGTATTATAACTTTCAACAGGTACCTGAACCTCTACTTAAGACAGTTTGACCTGGCATTTTAGATTTTATGAATTACTTAGGTGTGACCATAGGCGTTAATCTTTGGCTGAATTTCATCCTGGCCCTTCCAGTCTGAATAATGAGGCTTCATCTAATCCCCCACCTTCTAATGCGTCCCCTCGTTTCCTCTGCGCTTGGACTCTTCCCACTTCAATTTACCGTCCTTAATCTTGTGTCTGCTTCTTCTCACTGGCAGTGGCCACCTATTTTATAGGGCTGAAAATCTGCTGAGTAACTTCCACCTCTCCCCCTCCTTCTTCTTACTTTCTCCTCACACCACTCTCCCACAAACACACACACAGACACACACAAACACACACACACCCACTGGGCACCTAGAAAGTGATGGGAGGAAGAGGAGAGGAGAAGGTGAAGGGGGGTTGCTGCTGCTGCTGACGTTACGCGGCTCACAGGACTTGCCCGTAAATGAACTCATTTTTCATCCTGCCTCTCACCCTCCTCCCCCTCCTGTTAGTGACTGGCACTTTCCTCATACGGAGCGCCGGCCCTCTGAAGAGCCTGGCGGGTGACAGAGCACCATTCATCTCCTCATGACGGAGGATGGGGGGGGTAAGGTGAGAGCGGGAGGTAGGGCTGGCAGACGGACACGCAGACAGATGTGGGGGAAGAAAGAGACAGAGACAGGTTGCAAGCAAGGCTAGATTAAGGAACACTTCTAACAGTGGGAGCAGGTAGGAGATAAAAGAGTAGGGGAAAGAGAAACTGGTTACCACAGATGGGACAAGCACATGTCCTTCCTCTCTTTCTGATGTGCCAAACAACTCCAATGCCAGATGAACCATCAAGTAAACCAATAATCAGCATGTTTTGATATAGATTTTTTACTACTTTAATCAGAAGGACATTCATCCAGCCTTTAGCTAGCTAATGAAAGCATTTATCCTCGCTGTTTTCAAGCACTTGGTACCCATTACGACTCGGAGATGAACCCTCTGAGGCACAGGAGGTGATGCAGTTCATGCTCACAGGAAGAGCAACAGAAGCTTGTCCGAAAACTGCTTACTGTTTGGTGAAAAAATAATTGATAAAACATGACCCTTTAATGTGGAGGTAATAACTATATAAACTCTAATAGACTATCCTAAACACTTATAAGGCCAAGCAAGTGGCAAGCTATCCCCTCCAGTAATTAAAAAAAAAAAAATAATAGGTATAAAAATAACAAAATATCAGCAGTTATACATTCAATTCAATTTGTATGAATACTGACTGTGCGTATTGACCATTAAGACAGAGACATACCAAAATTAGTCAAAAGACAGCCTACCTAAACTACTCATTGTCTACACCAATAATACACTATACTCTGAGCATGATATAGTTCCCTCAGTGGGTTTGATACTATTTAGAAAATAAAGTATGAACACGACACGTCCATATATTACAACCACTGCAGTTCAGCCCACTTGTCAATCCCTTGCTTAGTCCTGTAGGGCCACTACTTGTTAACAACTGATGCTACAAGGCAGGATCATGCTGCTAGTGGAATAGGTTCTAGCTGGATTAGTTTGGCTCCATACTGGGCTCTCCCTATTACCTCCTGGGACATTCACTTCGCCCTGGGCGGCGTTTGGTCAGCCTAGTCTGACTGGATTGACATACAGAGCTTTACAATAGTGAATCACTGTTTATGGCTAGCATATGCAGCAGTATTAAGGCTGTATTGTTGCTTTAAGCCAGGGATGGGCAACTTTGATGGTGGTGGGGGCCACATCATTGATGTACTGGCCACCAGGGAGCCGCAGATTCACTTGGAACACACACACACAAAAATTCCATATGTTGTATGTAATTATTAACAAATATACTAAGTCTGACATCTTCATTGACATTTTACAATCCAAGGGAGCATCCCCAAAAAATGGGAACATCCTCTAATAAGCTCACTAAACAAATATCAGTTCCCAGAAATGTTATTATTTCATTTTTACAAGTGGCATGTTTGTATTGAACAGGTTATTAAACAGTGGAATAAAACTATTTTAAACTATTGGAAAGCACGGAAAATGTGTTGACATTCCCCTTATTCCACAATAAGGGGAATGTCAACACAGACACCTGTCAGACCGCACTCTGCTGTTCCTCAGCACCAGTCCCCCTCCCTCCCGCTGAAATTATGAATGAAAAGCGTAGTAATCATAGATAACACGGCAGGGTCCGTGACAGTTTGTTTTCATCTGATTTCAAATAAACAAAGTCTTGGTTTTAAGAATATTAAACTTGTTTCGCCAAATTCAGCTGATAAAAACAACTTTTAAGCTTGTAAAGGCATAATTAAAAGAGGCAACTTAACGTCACAGCAGGCATAACGACAGCTGGTGTTTCTTGTGAGTGTTTCCCCGGGAAACAAACACAATACACACAAATGCGTCATAGATTATTTTTGCGGTATTTGAAATCATGTACTCAGCTCGCGACGTAACTAGGAGTCTAGTGAACGGTATGAATCCTCCAAGTAAAACAAATTTAAAAAATATATATATTTTTTTTTTTTATTAATTACGTTGTTTATAAATTAATCTGAAGGCCGCAAAAAGAGGAGGTGGGGGCCGCCATTTGCCCATCCCTGCTTTAAGATAAATGCTAACATGCTTACTGTGGCAATGCTAACATGATGTTAACCAGCTTCACATCTTGTTTTATCCTAATTACAGGCCAAATGCATCTGACGTCATAAAGCAACGTTTAGGGCAAGCTGACACATTGACATGATTTTAGATCAGAAAACCAGCAGTCATTAGGATTCATCTTCTGGGGGAAATAAATGTGTCTACAAAGTCCTGTGCCACTTCACATTACATGTAAAGCTATTTCAGGGGGAAACTATTTGACTTAACTACCTCTCTTTATTCCAGTACATGTACATAGATGTTTCAGTTATGGCAGTTTCACCTCAGATTTTCCGCAAGTCTCACCTCCAACAGATAATAATAATATACTGGCATTTTTTTGTTGTCAATTTTTGAGACATTCAGCCAATTGTAAGCAAGCTAGAATATGTGGTGATTTAGCATTTAATTAAAACATCACAAGCCCTGATTGTGCACGATTTCATGCACCAATTATTATTTTTAAAGCCAATAGGCCATTTAAAATATACATACTGCACCATAATTTAATGTAAAAAAAACTGGAGCTTCATTATATTTATGAAGCTCCTAGGAGGAAATCTGAGCAGTTACTCCCACATAAGCTCCAATTCTACATCTCAAATATCAAATTACCATAATCGCTTGGAAGAGGTCTGCCTTTGGTAGACTGGAAAATCATCCCGAGCTCTTGATTAAGAGCACTGTGCAGATCAAATACACCCTCTCATTACATATAATTAAATAAAGTATAAATATGCATGAGCCAGTGATGAGCATCTCCATCTTTTGATCACTTTTAGGTGTCGACCTTTTGCTCTTTGGCAGAGTCTGGAACGCTGCGTCAAGGCAGGTGTTTTCCAAAATAGAACTGTTATTAAAAATGCAAGCATGCGGTGGAGAAAACACGCCCCACTGTTCAACACAAATCTAATTGCGCTTCCTGTTTCCTCTACTATCGTATTACCTGTTGGTGGGATGACGGATCGCTGAGCCTAAACAATGCTATTAAGATAGGACGCATGCGACTCCGATGCCAGGTTTGGTTTTACAAGTAAACAACATTATTGGGATACTGGAGAACATGATTAATTATGATTATACAATTATGATTATAAAACAGGCAATGCTGTTCCAATACCTCCGAGAACTTGTGGTATCCTGAATTAAAATGATGTAAAATAAAAAATAAAGTTATACAATCTAAATAATTATTTGAAATCAGTACTTTTTCTTTCAGTGAAGCTAAATATAAGGGACAGATAGATATGAAGCTGGTTCACCAAGAATAATGTAATCGAAATAGATCAACCAACAAAGACACAACAAAGAACGATATGCAATCAAATAGCTGAGATCATTCTTAAGTTGCAGAATTCAATTGAAGGAATACAAAAGCAACCAAGAAAAGAAAATGATGAGATGAACAAATTAAAGCAAACCTTAGAATGCACATATTAGGATTTCATGAATGTTTCTATTTATTTGCACATTCCACGTTTGTTTCGGGGTTTTCTTTTGCCTGCTGAGTGTGGCAGATGGAGTCAGGCTCAAAGTGACACAGCTATAAAGCAACACCTGGTGGAGATGGGCTGGTCACTGCTACATCTGTGGCCATCAGGACTGAGTGTATGTGTGTGTGTGTGCGTGCGTGTGTGTGTGTGTGTGTGTGTGTGTGTGTGTGTGTGTGTGTGTGTGTGTGTGTGTGTGTGTGTGTGTGTGTGTGTGTGTGTGTGTGTGTGTGTGTGTGTGTGTGTGTGTGTGTGTGTGTGTGTGTGTGTGTGTGTGTGTGTGTGTGTGTGTGTGTGTGTGTGTGTGTGTGTGTGTGTGTGTGTGTGTGTGTGTGTGTGTGTCCTACGGCCAACAGAAGTGTTGGCACACCATGGCCAGTGTGTGAGAGGGTGCCAACCTGAATTCTCTGTGAGATGCGCCAAAAAAACAGGAAGACACATCAGCTTGAAGATGCAAAAGCAGAGAAAAGATTCGGGCAGCTGTGGAAATATTTGCTGTCTGCACTGCCAGATTATACTCTATTTAAAAAGTTGCTTTATTTCCCTTTATTTTGTTTCCAAATAGAATTAGTAAATCTTGCATGTTTTTTCATAAGAACCTAAATTACACTGCTGTTAGAATAGGAGATGAACCAGCTCATCATACTTGTGATGTGAGATGTGACGGAGATCAAATATCTGAACTCCTGCCATGACTTATTTACCTAGTGCAATAATTTCACTAACAGGAAATGTCTAGTTTGCCATCTAGTGTCTGCAACATTAATATTTCATGTCATCTTTGCTGGAAACACGGGCAATGGAGAAGGAAGCAGGCTGTAGAAGTTTTCTATTTCAGTGTGAACGTTTTAATGTTTCATCATCAGCCAACTGTCGAACAACAGATTTCATATTACATAAAATGTTTCTGATGTGGGCTTTGTGGGAGAGGTTGCCGCAAACAGACTATATGATAATAAGATAGGATACATCTTTCTTTTTTCATTACAAATGATCAACGGACCTCACACATAAACACATATATAGTACATACATGATCAAATAAATATATACTGCTATAGTAAAATCAGATAAGAGTAGGAAACATATGCATTAATAATAAAAGAGGTTCCGAGTATGATTGGGCAGTGTATTTTTTTAAATGTAGGGTGCTACTTACTACTATATTAATTACAAGCAATTAAAAGTGCATGTTATTTTTTCACAACTGTTCAATTATGTTGCAGCAATGTTACAGCATCATTTTCACTATAGCATAACATATATATAAGGAAAGGGAAAGTGTATGATCTTAATTAAAGGGTAACACTCGATCAAATCAACGATTGTAAGAGGCTACATAGTGTGGGAAGTGAAGGGTCAGGGGACACCGGGGCGCTGACCTCTTAATGAATAGAGTATTTATAGTATTTGGTGTTTGCCATTACAATTTAGGGCACACTAACATGATATTGGTAGTGAGAGTGTAAGTGAAGCAAAAGGTCTTTGTTAACTTCACAAACTGTTGCGCTAGATTCAAGCGCAACAGTTTGTGAAGTTAACAAAGACCTTTTGCTTTACTGGCATGTTTAAGCTTCTAGCGGCTAAAAGCTTAAACATGCCATAGAATAAAGACATTTTATTGTACTTATTGTCTACTCTACCTTACAAAACATATTCTGTACATGTAAATAAGCAAATGCCTGCCAACTTGTATGTATGTAGTATCAGCAGAAATGGGTTATTTATTCTGTATTTTTTTCCGCATCGCTTCAGGAAAGGGGCAAGAAATTAACATATCCACCCGGGTGTCATGTTTCCATCACTGCCAATCAGAGCGGGAGCCTACACCTGTGACTACTAGAGTTATTTCTCCAAGGAAAGAATGTGATTGTAATCTTTCTAAATAAAGACAAAACCAGAGTGCTGTTAGTGGGGCATGTGTCCATTAGGAAAGGGGTTTAACTATAAAAACCAACTGCATCCAAGTCTTACAGAACTCCAGATGCAGCAGGAATAGTATCCACAGGCTAACAAGCTTTCAGTCTACTGTAATGGTATTTCTTCAACAAAGGTTGCAGTTGGGAGTCGGTTGAGGTCAAGGGCAGCAAGTATGTAAGAAAACAGAAGCGAACCAAGTTGCATTAAGGGCACATTGTGAGAGTAACTGTGCCTGTACTGCAAGAGGCTCTCCGAGGTCTGTTGGGGGAGTGTTAGTACTGTATGTACTGTTTTTCTTGGTTAAATGCACTGTTCGTCAACTGAAAAAACATTGTTTAGCTCTGAATATGGCACAGTTTTGTGGATGATAATATATATCACAAAAAGCTGTTTACATGTGTAAAACATAGGTATTTTGTAATTGTGTTTTTTTGGGAGAAATAGCCCACATTTGAATCGCAGAGTGAAGTTCTTCTGAATTTTTTTTGAGAAGTGAGTCAAGTTTCCTCTGCTCCGTCACCCGCACAGTGTTTCCCTACCTGCCTCTGCCCACCTTGCTCCACAGTCAGCCATTCAGAGCCTTCCCGGTCCCAGCAGCCCACAGCCCAGCCAGTCAGAAGTCATTACACCCGCTATTAACTCCTGCTTAGCTTCATTAGGCATGCAAATTGAGGAGGGACAAAGACTTGAAAAACTTTACTCTGTCTGACGCCCTCCTCCTCCTCTTCCCTCTCTTTCTTTCGCTTTCTCCCTGCTGTTAAACTGTCACCTGTGTTCAATATAGCCTGAATAGTCTGATGTGTCGCATCTCCAAGCATGGAGACTCTAATGGACAAAAATACACAAAGACTACTGGCTCAGTAGAATGACCTTAAAGTCTTAAAACAAAGCGGGTGTGATTGCAATGAATGTTTTGCTTTCACTATCAGTTGTATTATCGGACAGCATACATAAATACATGTTAATTATTCTCCGACTGCACAGCTTCACCTGGCATCCTTTCAATGATTCATCAATGTTTAGTTTTATACGGGTAGGTGCCACTTTGTTCCAAAGGCAGATACTACAATTATCCTCTTAAAATATTCATGAAGATTACTCCGGTAACCCAAACGGTGGTAATGGAATTTCAGTGGCTTATTATGTATGATCACGCAGGCCTGAAAACGAACGTGGGGATCTACGATTTATTAACTGCACCGGCTTGTCATAATTTGAAATGGAGGAAGTTTCTCTTTTCACACTCTGACCCCCATCTCTCTTAACCCTCTCTTTGTCCCCGCTGTCTAAAGCCACCAACATCAGAGGCAAGGCCAGCACGGGTCAGGGCCAATCCCTTGCTCTGACGGAGCATAAATGTATTACCAGAGGGCTGAATTACCAGGGGATAACACAGTGTGTCGCGCTGTGCCACTGTGCATCACACAACAGGTTCAAACAGGTGGAAAATGTATTCAGAAGAGAGGAATAAAATCAGCCTGTCAGTTTGCACAAAAAACACACCTTTAATGTTATCTGAATTGAACTGTACTGTGAGAAAAGATTTGAAGTGTGGTTTTAAAATTGGGAACAATTCTTACTTTCCAATGTTAAATAATAGGAATTGTACATTTGATGAGTAATAGTGTATGATACATGATGTCTGAACAAGTTTGAAGACTGTTACAGATGATGGTCGTTAATTTAAAATCTTTAAATGTTAATATCTTATGCATTAGTAATATGGTGATGCTGTTATAATAAGAAAAGTCAATAAATCAATTCACATTTGTCATCTTAGCAGAAGTATTGGTAGCAACGGCTGTGCAGACGTCAGCTCAGCTATAGAGCTTCAGAGCAGGTATTCTGTAGTAAACAGTGCCTTCCACTGATTCATAAAAGAACTACACTGCAATGACATGTACTGAAGGAACTCAAGGTGATTGTTACTAAGATTATCAATGTGACATGTAGTTTTGTTTTTGAATTTTTGTATTATTAGATTTCTGCTCAAACTTTGCATTCTTGGACGTGAATCTATAAACATAAAGAAGGACAAACACTGTTTTTCAGATGAAAAATATGTGAACAAAAGAGTGAAAATGTTACATTGCTTTAACTGTTCACAATGCATGAATCCATTCAAACATTTTGAGACTTTCTTTCTATCAGCTCCACAGTGATGAAGCGTGTCTCGGTGAAAATATTGCTAGTGCTAAATGGTGCTGTGACGCGCGGGGCCCGGAGGCCAAGGGCCAGCCGGAGGACAGGTGGCAAGCTAATCATGTGGAAAATGAGAGCCTGGAAGGCAAGTATAGGGGTGTGGACGGGGGCTGATGAGGGGTGTCCACCTCATGCTCACAGGTCCTGGCCCGACTGGGAACAAGACCAGCGCCATGGTCCTCCACTCTGTATGCCAGCTTGCCCCCGTTCCACTCAACATTCCTACAACTCTATTTCCATGCAGTTTCTCGCAGCTCCTCCTGAAGGCCAACCTGTTGCTGCACAGCCTTTTCTTATTCTCATTAACCAAATTCAGAAGACACTATCTCATTAAGTCATTATACTGAAATAAAGAGGATAAATGATGTCAACAGACCTGTTTGGTCAATGTTCTAATACAGTATTCTCCCTTTGTTCATTATGTAAAACAAATCAACAAGTCATTATACAAAGCCCACACAGTACAAGGACAGACTGATCCGCATTGATGCTTGACCTTCACAATTCAGCTAATTGTTACTGAACTGTTTGGTCAGAGCTTTGTCAATGTCTAATAGAGAGGTGTTGTGCTAGCAGTGGTGTTAAAGTGAGACAATGTAAAAGAGAAAAGCAATAATGTGTTTTTTTATATTGGAGGTAGGGGTTTTAACTTTTTTATCTGGTTTTCTGAGAGTAATGCTCTTTTTTTAGTAACGCTCTGATCACATTCACTCCTGGAAGCTTTCCAGGACAATCACAGTGTGATCTGATGGCCCCTGAGCAATTAGACTTTCAGTTAAAGCTAAAGGCCTTGCTCAAGGCGCCTCAATGGTGGAGGGGCGTTTGAATGCTTATGAATTCAATTTGTCAAAGGGGAAGAGGGGTTGTAGTAGCTGGTACTGCTGTTATCACTAAGATTCAACCCCAACCCATGATGCAATAATTGTTCTGTTACAGTCAAATAAAATGCTCAAACTAGTGTCAGTTTGTATAAAACGATGTATTCTTAATTGCAGCCCACAAGTACTGATAGACAACACACCAAGGTTTGGTTCTGACTCAATACCAGTATATTTATTGCCAATGGTGGTGATGCAATATTAAAGATACAAGACAGGATCTTAAAGCTATGATTCAGAGTCAGAGAATGGATATAAAAATAACATGATGCCATCAGCGATGTTTTCCCAATGACTTATATTGGGAAAGAGATGTCTGAAAGGTTGAGGTATTTAAACCTCGCAGCATGAACACTGATATAGCCCTTATTTAAACCAGTATATCCTAAAAGTTATTTTCTCATGAAGTGTTGTTCATGAGACAGAGCAATCAAACATTTTCTTTGGTTTCATGGGCCACTGAGCAACTTTGATAGGAATAAACAGGGCCCCACCTCCTACGCTGTATGCAGTTCTCTTCATACATCCATGCTTCAGAAATGTGGATGACACATGGCTGGTAAAAAAACCTGCAAGGTAGTGACTTTCCAAAATCATATCAACTGAATGAATGATAGCATCAATTTTAAAGCAGAGGACATGTCAAACAACAAACGGGCTTTCCTAAATGTGTGTCATATACCTGAGTCTGGAAATGGAGTAGCATTGCCACCAACAACTTGATAAATTAGGTGTTACTCAAACTTTGCACCACCAAGCAGAAACAAATACTGACTTCACCTCTCACATAACTAAAATGTGAGCTAACAAATCCAATGCTCGTCTGGTCTTCAACCTTCCCAAGTTCTCCCACACCACGCCGCTCCTCCGCTCCCTTCACTGGCTTCCAGTAACTGCTAGAATCCACTTCAAGACACTGGTACTTGCGTACCATGCTGCGAATGGATCTGGCCCTTCCTACATCCAGGACATGGTTAAACCGTACACCCCAGCACGTGCACTCCGCTCTGCATCAGCCAAACAGCTCGCTGCACCCGCACTGCGAGGGGGACCCAAGTTCCCGTCAGCAAAAACTTGTGGGTTTGCTATCCTGGCTCCAAAATGGTGGAATGAGCTCCCCATTGAAATCAGGACAGCAGAAAGCTTACACATCTTCCGGCGCAGACTGAAAACTGATCTCTTTCGACTCCACTTCCAGCGATAGAATTGTTAACAAAGCACTTATATACTAATAAAGGACTGGCTTATCTAAAGCCAGTTGAGTAGCACTTGAAATGTTTTAGCTCTATGAAACCTGATGTACTTATATGATTCTGTTTTCTTCAAGTTTGTATCTTGTTGGTCGAATGCACTTATTGTACGTCGCTTTGGATAAAAGCGTCAGCTAAATGCAATGTAATGTAATAATGTAATGCAATGTAACCTCAACAACTTGCCATCCAGGTGTTAATGAAGCACAGAGGGTTAGCATCCATTAGTGAAATATGTTTGTATCTCTGACACTTATTTCTCCTTGTTTGCTTTTGCTGCAGGCAAGTAGTCTGTGTGTTCAATCTCGAGATCTATTTCTGATGTGGTATTACCACTGCCTCTGAGCACTGGGTATTGTTTTAAGTAAGTTGTGAGAGGAAAGCAGTTTGGTTAAGCAAGATACAATGGAACAGCTAATACCTTCTTTGACCATAATGTGCTTGTAATTATGTGATTCTGTAACGATTAAGCAGTAACTGGAATGGAATCAGTGTTTTTCGGGGTAAAACAGAGACAGCCCTTTATATATTTACCATATTGATCCCACTCTTTTGAAAATCAATAGTTTGCTAAATGACAGATATTACAGGATCAATAGTTTAGGTATTGATCTGTTGATCACTGCCTCACACAATCCATGTTTACACATATTGAAAGGGCAGTAGCCAAAGTAAACAAACAAATGAAGAAAGTAAAACCTATACAAATAACTTGTAACAGCATTTACATACTTCTTATTTTTGCTTAAAATCCTTCCGTAAAAAGTAAAAAAGTAAAAGTGCTCACCACTTTTGCTCCTGGCACCCAACCGACCCCCAAAACAATAACCTATTAACCTCACAATAACCTAGCTTGTTTTGGACTTCAACAATTTTGTCAGTCTGATATTTGGTGCGGTTTTTTCTGCTGTTTTTAATGAGGTTGATAAGAGCGTTGAAAGTCAATCAAAAAAGTAAAGTTGAGCCATGTTAAGCTTAAATACCAAAAACTCCATAAAGCTTAGGGAAGCTGCAGAGTTTTTTAATTATCTCATGGGGTTTGTCGTAATAAGCTTTCACATTTATTTTAGTCATACTTTCATTTCCATATGATTCCAGGATTGATTATATCATGTATCATGAATGAATTTTACTTACAACAGGTCGTAGCAACACTGATAAGATAAGGCACTGGAAGGAGAGAAATTGTGAGTCCTTTTTGACAAAAAATTATGATGACTAAGGATTTAAGAGCACTCCATTTAAACAAATAAAGGTGTTACCTCAAGCTAAGATATAACACCTAGAAATAGATTTTTCAATGTTTTCTTTCAATCTCTCTCAAATGTCAGCCATAGAGATTGCATTGCAGAAGTATAATAACGCTTTAAAGAAACATGTGACAGAAAGTCATGGTGTGAAAGCCAAAAAAAGCCTGCATAGAGCAGAGGGCCACAACAATGTCTGTCTCCTGGGTACGCCTTCTTTGAGAAAATAAGAAGGCCTGCAGGGCAAGAAAAAACGGGTCAATATCACAGTGTTTTTCAGGAAGGCATATTTCTGCTATATGTGTTTGAATAACATCCTGAGGGGATTTATTGATCAACACTACAGCGTGAAAGAGAAAGGTCCCGCAATGGCTTCAAATTGTTCCTAAATTGCTGTCAAATGAATGCCACTCACATTAGGTCAGCTGCATTAGGAGGCAAGAAGAGAGAGTCCTGGGTGTGGCAAATCATTTCAACTATTTATACGTGCAAATTAGTAGCCTACCATGCATTAAGACTGTTAAAATATTTAAAGAAATGTTTTGGACCTTCTTACATTCATCATATGGTCCCTATGAATCCAGACTAAGAAATAATCATGCATTATTAAGCTCCTTATCAAAAAAACATACCCCCATTCATTAACAAGGTTGTGTTATTGCCATGTAAAACAGTTCAGTACTGTCTTTTTTACATCCACATGAGATGTTTTTTCCACCATTGATGTAATGTTTGACAATAGCAGCTCTATCTTATCTAGGCCTCACAGAAAAAAAAAAACACCAACGTTGCTGTGATAGCATGAATTGTAATTTGGAAGTGTCTTTGCCCCTCTGACTTGAGAAAGCCGCGGAAATTAAATCCTGAAACTCAGGGTTTCTTTTTCAGTGCAGAACCCAAATTAGAAATGTAGTCTCTCATCCTAAGATACGGACTCATTAATATTTATTGGTACTTTTACTTTGTGGGGAAAGACACTAAAAGTAGAGCTCTGACCCACTTTGGGTTTGATTCATAGATTAAGAATACATATTATGCTCCATTTCAGATGCGGGAAAATATCCTCGTATTTAATATGAGCTGGAAAAAAAAATCCGAATTATATCAAGGCCCCTTCTACACGGAGACGAAAACGAACCTAATTCGATATCAAAAAAGTCTTCCGTCCCCACGAAACCGGCTCAAGAAACGTGTCCATCCACATGAGACCGCTCGACCTGCTGGAAACGCTGTAGTACATATGCCGGGCCTGTAAGTGGCGCTGTACTTCCGCCACAAAATACCCCAAAAGCAGCAAATAAGACCCGAGCATGGTTGCCTGGTTGCCCTTCTGTTGCCCTTCCGCGGTGGATTTAGCAACGTAGTTCATGTAGTTCTCCATGTCCACTTGTTGCTGATGGTTGTGGTAGAGGAGCTGTAGATGTTGCACTAACATCTGTAGCATGGTCAGTAGCGTCTGGAGCACGAAAACAACCCTGTTATACGCCATTGTTGTTGTTGTTGGCGAAACACATCAGCAATGACGCTGGGGTGAGCAGCAGAGGTGGGGAGAGGCGGGGCTATGGCGTCATCGTTATCAGGAAATTATCTTATAAGGCGTACACACGGATCCGTTTGGCCCCCCCAGAGCGTTTCGTCCGCAGATCTACCCACCTTGGGAACCGTTATCACAGGGCTATCGGATTCGGGCTCCGAATCCGCGTTTCCGCGTCGGCCTCGTGTGGACGAACCGTCTATACCAGTGACCCTAAACTGGCGGCCCGCGGGTCACATCCGGCCGGCCAGACCTTCTCATCCGGCCCGCACGACGGGGGTGACTGTGGCGTTGGCGGAGTGGTTAGTGCGTTCACCCCCTACTCATTTTGTATGCGCTCCGCAGCAGTAGCCCCGCTGCGACAGAGTCCAACAGAGAGGCAGGAGCTGCGGGACAATAGCCTAGAAGTGATCCTTCGTTAGCGTGAAGAGTCTGCTAAGCTTTATGCGCTCCGCAGTACCTCCGGTCAACAACTTCAAAATTCAGGGCTAAATAAAATTTGCTGGCCTGCGAAAGTGTCTATTGGATAAATGTTGGCCCTTGGACAAATGTAGTTGGTGATCCCTGGTCTATACGATAGAGAACGTTAGCGGATTTAACACGTTTCGTCTCTGTGTAGCCGGGGCCTAAATCCCTGTTAGTGGACACGGCAGGCAGAATATGAAAGTCAGGAGAGTGAGAGATGGCAGGGAGGCAAAGACTGATAAACAGAAAGAGAAGATGTGTTATCAAACTTGCCAGAAGGGGAATCAACTCCCCTGTCCCTATCCATATGTTACTAAGGTGATGTTCCATGACATCCATCTTGACTCAGACACCTGCCAGCCGGAGGTTCTAGCACTGTTCCCCCGCACGTCCATCTGGACCACTACTGCAGTGGCAGCTGGAAAACAGGACAGGAAGAAGATGCAAAGTAAAGTCTGCCAAATATGAAAAGAAAATAGTCTCTAGTTCAACACAACCCCATAGCAACGCTTGTATGGTACAAAAACAAATTCCTAATTGTTTGTGCATGCCCCTGTGAATGTCTAGCAACAATTTCCTTTTCATGTATTCATACAGTGTTTTCAAAATAAACTTCCACTGTTTGCATAGGTTTTAGGTTAGGATTGTGGTTTGGTTAAATATAACTACAGTGACGCAATTATGTGACAAATAAGCCAACATTGAGAATAAAATAATTAATCAATTAAGTTTACTTAAGTATGGAAGTTACAAGACAAACCAAGCTGTTTTCATCAAGCCCACAGGAACAGCTCCAGGCTTTAGGCAAAACAATGTTTCGCCAAACAATGGAATTCATGTGTTCTTCCTTTTTACATGTCAAGTGAGGCCATGGGGCCCAAAAAGTATTTTTCCCATTTTCTTAAAAATGGTAAGCAGGGGCGGACTGACCATTGGTAATACCGGGAATTTCCCCGGTGGGCCGGTGCTGTGTGTGGGCCGGAGGGCCAAAAAAAAAATAATAATAATAATAAAAAATCTTTTTTTTTGTTGCCTAAATCCTACCGGCCCACATTTATAAGTGTTCCGGCCACTCCCTTTTATTTTTTTTGCTTACATAAATCCTACCGGCTCACATTAGTAAGTATTCCGGCCCAGCCCAGCCCAGCCCAGCCCAGCCCAGCCCAGCCCAGCCCAGCCCAGCCCAGCCTGTGGCCCACTTGGCTGGGCTGGGCCGTTTTGATAGGCTACCTTTGTTCTATCTATCAGTTTCAATTTCAAACATCAGGCCCGTAGCAGCTGTCACTGCGCAGTGAACGATCAGGAGTGAGTGACTGAGAGACCTAGCTGGCAGTTGCTTACAGATGGATAAGCAAGCTCCAAAGCGTAAAGGCGCTTTTGTATAGTTTGTATATACAGTGTTGTAGCGAGCCCTGGGTTCAGAGGGAGGGGCTTGCATAGGGGAGGGGGTTGGCAGGGAAACGGGGTTTAGGGGGAGTGGCTGTATGGCTGTACCCGTAGGATAGAAAAGGGGGAAGTGACGTCTGACTCAGAGGTCACGCAGCTGTGGAGAAGAACGTGTTGCCCACATTCTGTTACTGAGTTTAGGCTAGTTAGCTAGCAGGTTTATTGTTTGGGGTGCAGTCACTTTTGCCTCCACTTGCAGTTCAAATAAATGTTGAAAGAAAAAGTAAATCTGTTTACAGTTCTGTTTTATATGGGTGTTGAAGAAGAAGAATTGGGAGGGATGAAACCCTCTTTAATGGTCACACATGCAGAGCACACAGCAAACTCAGTGAAATGTGTTCTCTAATTTTAACCTATCCTAGTAGTCTAGTACTAGGAGCAGTGCGCAGCTATTGTACAGCGCCCGGGGAGCAATGGGAGTGAGGGGGGAAAGGGGATGTCCGGTGCCTTGCTCAAGGGCACCACGGCAGGGAAGGAGGTGAACTGGGACCTCCCAAGTAGTAGTCCACACTCCAAATGAAGGTCTGGTCGGGGACTTGAACCGTTGACCCTACGGCTCACAGTCCAAGCCCCTACTGACTGCCATAGATTTAGTCCCTAATTTTGCTCTAAAAGTGCATCAGATTGATGCATTTAACTTCAACATTTTAAAAAAAATCTTCCCGGGGGAGCTTGCCCCCGGACCCCCCTAGAGGAGATGAGGTCCACCACCTGCCCACACCCCCTGTTTAATGGTCTCACCCACATTGAGGATGCTTCCTACGCCCATGTTTTATTCCATGTGTCAAGTCAGGCAACTTGGGTCAATGATCTGTTAACATTAAAATCACTAAATATATGCTGTAACTATTTTGCTCTAGGCCAGTGGTTCTCAACCACCTCCCGCTAGTGCAGTGGTTCTCAAAGTGGGGGGCGCACAATAAAATTATTTATTTGAAAATAATATGATGCAGTACTATTACGTCTGGGTCTCTGTGTTTCATTAAAGCTTGGCTCTGTGTGTGTGTGGAACGAGCCATTTTGTGTGCGCGAGCGAGAGAGAGAGAGCGCACTGGTACCGGGGATCGTTGTTGTTAGCTTCTGGTGCTAGCGAGCTACGCTAACGAACATAAGGAGCTTTTTCAACAACAAAGTGGAGGAGAGTCCTCTCCTGTCAGACTGAGAGACTCAGTGAGCTAAAGCAGGGGTTCCCAACCTTTATTGTGCCAAGGACCGGCAGATACATTAAAAAAAATTCGCGGACCGGTTGTCAATTTTAGCTGATTTTAATATTTACTCACCAGCAGGTGGCAACAGAGGCTAATTGTTTTTAACAGCCTGAAGAAATACTAATATGCATCCAAAACATATTAATAACGTTTAAAACCAGGATACAATTAAAACAAAAAATTAGGACCGCTTTACAAATATTAATATAATATATAATATAATATAGCCTAATATGGCAATATAAGGCTGTTACATTGTATGTAACAAATAATAGAACAATATGCATCCAAAACATATTAACAACGTTTAAAACCAGGATACAATCAAAACAAATTAGGACCACTGTACACATATTGATATAACTGAAATGTCAGGGAGACCCCTAGGCTTGTTTGCCAGCCATAATAACGTCATACCGGGGCGTTCGTTCCGGTGCACTCCGACAGCATTTAGAACTACATCGAGATTAAGATTAAACTAACTTATTTTGGGAACACCCACATACCTATGGAGTTGGCCAGATGTGTGTAATTACTGTTCATGGTAATTTGAAAACAAATGCCGTTGTTGGACACACACAAACACACCGAACATACACACACACACAGCGGAGCTGAGCAGAGCACATACACACACACATCATGTGCCTTTGTGACCGGACATTTCCTTCATACAACGAGTAATAGGGGTAATATTCAGGCCGTTCGGTGTGTGTGTGTGTGAAACGTAGCAGCCTGCAGTGGGGAACACAGTGAAGGCTGTGTGTACACGCTGGTGCTGCACTTCTCAGAGGCTGCCTCCTGATGCTGCAGCCATTTCATGAAGTGAAGGAGGTTTTACAAATAAAAAAAATAGCTCTACACCCCTGGCCGCAATGTCCTTAAAATGAAGTCCGAGTTCGGAATATATCTCAAATAATGTATGCACTGCCACTTCCCCACATAAACATAACAGTCTGCGATTAAACGGTTGTCTCCTGTGTGCTCCACTTCCTATTGGCGCACCGGTAACTTTCTCTGTGCATAAATGAACAATGATAAAATATTTTTAAATATTTCTAATTCTGCAAATATTACGATAAACTCACAGCCATTTCGCGGCCCGGCAGTAACACCTCCACGGCCCGATACCAGTCCGCGGACCGGGGGTTGGGAACCCCTGAGCTAAAGGACTCTCAGTGTTTAGATAGTTCACTTTAGTCTAAGTTATCTCAGTGGGTCTCAAACGGTTTGTTCACGATTAATGTAAACAATTATTTCTGAGGCACACGTTTATATGATCATTATAGTCATAAAAAAATAAGAGAATAAATGAAAAACAGGTATGAAATACTATATGGCAGTAAAACAAGAATAACGTTTAAAAGGGTGATTTGTAAAATATCCATAAAGAAAAAGTAAATCTGTTTACAGTTCTGTTTCATATGGGTGTTGAGAGATGTATCCATAGATCTCTTCATTTTGCTCTCAAAGTGCTCCAGATTGATGCATTTAACTTCAATATTTAAAAATAAATCTTCCCGGGGGAGCTTGCCCCCGGACCCCCCTATGTGAGGTCACACACCACCTATAAAAATAGCACTTTACCCTATGCCGTGAGCTGATTATCGAGCCTTCATTGTAACTGTCTCACTGTGTATATGCGTGGGGAATGTTGCAGTAGAAAATTCCACTGTAGCGCCCGGTACATTAATGGGAAACCCTAAATGTTTGAGCACCCTCTATGAAACGTCAAGCTACCCCACAGCACCCCCAAAATAAATTTCTGGCGCCGCCACTGAGCCTGAATATTTGTGTTGGGGGGGCCCGACTTTTTTTTTTCTCCAAAGGGGGGGCCTGACAGAAAAAGTTTGAGAACCACTGCGCTAGTGGTACGTGGAGGAATCTGACATATATATAAAAGAAAAAGATTATTAGGGTCTGAGACCTAGGTCGGCGAAGACCCTATTGAAATAAACCTGCGAAACACACATAAAACAGGGAAAACGACCGGTAAAAGCACAGAAAAGGTTCGGAAATCATGACGGGTGATAGGCCGCGTGAGCCACTGCAACTCGCATGATTGATATCGGTAGGATCAATTTAGTCGCTCGCAACGCGAGCGATAACCATGCAAAACCCACACAAAACAGGGCAAAAGACGGGCAAAAGTGGCCTAAATCATGAAAGTAGGTAGCCCACGCCAACGGCCATCCTAGGCCGTCCATAAACATGATTGATATCGGTCCGATTATTAGGGTCTGAGACCTAGGTCGGCGAAGACCCTATTGAAATCGGTCGCGCAGCGACCGATAAACCTGCGAAACACACACAAAACAGGGAAAAAGACGGGCAAAAGCCCATCAAAAGTGGCCTAAATCATGACAGTAGGTGGCCCACGCCAACCTAGCCAACTTTCACGTAAACCAACGAAACTCGCTACGCATATCTAGGGTGCGGAGACGAGCAAAAAAGCCTCTTGGAGGGGTATAAAATAACGTACAGCAAGTCGGCCATTTTGAATTTGGCGTTGGAAAAACGCGATTTATCGCGTTTTTCGTCCTCCGCACTTTAACGAACTCCTCCTAGGGACTTTATCCGTACGACTCCAAATTCGTCGGGTAGCTTCTCGACAAATGGGCGATCTAAAGTTATCACGGAACCTCTGTTCTTTCGCACGGCGCAGCCGTGATTTGGCGCCAAAGTTCGCGTTCGCTCGATGCTAGGCCATCCCTCGCCATGGAACACGATGATGTCATAATTCAAACTGACATGCTCAGAATGCCACCAAACTTCACATGATGATTAACACTGCGGCCCTGAACAGCTCTATGTCAAATCCAATGTTACTTAATATGGCATTACCATGGCAACGGATCCCTCGCCATAACACACGGTGTCGCTGTAACTCCAATGGACAGGGTCCCATCGTCCCCCAATCTTCACTTTTATATCACCGGTGAATGCCTCAACAGCTCTACATGAAATCTGAGATCTCATCGTATGCCGTTTCCATGGCAACGAATCCCTCGCCAAAAAACACGATGTTCTGTTAACTCAATGGAAAATCGTCCAAACGGCACCAGACTTCATATGATGGGTGATGGTCAGGCCCTAAACAGCTCTATGCCAATTATGGGATGTCATCGTATGCCGTTTCCATGGCAACGCATCCCTCGCCATACAACTCTATGTTGTCGCAATTCAATGGAAAACCGTCCAAACGCCACCAGACTTCATATGATGGGTGATGGTCAGGCCCTAAACAGCTCTATGCCAATTATGGGATGTCATCATTTGCAGTTTCCATGGCAACCCATCCCCCTCCATAAAACCCAATGTTGTCTTAACTCAATGGAAAATGGTCCAAACGGCACCAGACTTCAGATCACAGTTAATGGTCCGGCCCTCAACACCTCAATGTCACAATAGTGAGTTTTCCTCAAAAGCTGTTGCCATGGCAACGCATCCCTCGCCGTTAAGCACGATATTGCTAAAACTCCTGTTTAAATGTTCAAAAAGTGTTCAAATTTCACATGTGTGCTAACGGTCAACCCCTCGAGACATATATGTGTCAGTTTTGAGATTTCGTCAAATGTCGTTGCTATGGTAACTAAATGGTCGCCGTGAAACACGGTTCTCTCATAACTCCAGTTAACTTGCTCCAAACGGCCCAAAACTTCACAGGTTTGATAACGATGCAGCCCTCAACACATCTAGGCGTATTATGGGGTGTCATCAAATTCCGTTGCCATGGCGACAGATCACTCCCCATCAAACACAATGTTTGTGATACTGCTGTAACTCCTGTGTACGTTGTCCGATCGGCCTGAAACTTCCCACGTTTGCCAACGGCCGAGTCCTCGAGACATCTGCCTGACGTCGACGTGCGGACAACAGCCTGCAGAGCGTCGAAGACCCGCTCAACGCTGCTCGCAGCTTTAATTATTATTATTCTTCTTCTGATTATTATTTGAATACATTGCGCGCACTTTTGACCCCCGCAACATATGTGAAAACTCACCAAATTTCGCATGCGCATCACAAGTCGTGAAAATAGCGATGTGTAATTGGTACCGGAACTTTGCGTAAAAAATTGCGTAGACCACGCCCACTTCCGTTTTTAACGTTAACTCCCCCTACTTTCACTTTCACGTAAACCAACGAAACTCGCTACGCATATCTAGGGTGCGGAGACGAGCAAAAAAGCCTCTTGGAGGGGTATAAAATAACGTACAGGAAGTCGGCCATTTTGAATTTGGTGTCGGAAAAACGCCGTCCTCCGTACGAATTTTGTATCGCGTTCGGGACTTTATCCGAACGACTCGAAATTCGTCAGGTATTATCTCGAGACATGGGCGGCAAATTGTTATCATGCAGTTTTTGGGTTTTTCGCACGGCATGACCGTGATTTGGCGCCAAAGTTCGCGTTCGCTCGATGCTAGGCGGTCCCTTGCCATGGAACACGATGATGGCATAACGCCAACTGAAATACTCAGAACGCCACCAAACTTCACATGATGGTTAACACTGCGGCCCTGAACAGCTCTAGGTCAAATCTGATGTTACTTCATTTGCCATTACCATGGCAACGGATCCTTCGCCATTAAACACGTTGTAGCTGTAACTCCAATGGACACGGTCCCATCGTCCCCCAATCTTCACTTTTATATCACCTGTCCATGCCTCAACAGCTCTACGTTAAATATGAAATCTCACCATTTGTCGTTTCCATGGCAACGCTTCCCTCGCCAAAAAACCTGGTCTTTTTGTAATTCAATGGAAAATCGTCCAAACGGCACCAGACTTCAGACTATCATTAATGGTCCGGCCCTCAACAGCTCTCTCTCAATTAGGGGATGTCAACATATGCCGTTTCCATGGCAACCCATCCTTCGCCAAAAAATACTATGTTGTTGTAAGTCAATGGAAAATCGTCCAAACAGCACCAAACTTCAGACTATCATTAATGGTCCGGCCCTCAACAGCTCTACGTCAATTATGGGATGTCATCATATGCCGTTTCCATGGCAACGCTTCCTTCGCCATAAAATACCATGTTGTTGTAAGTCAATGGAAAATTGTCCAAACGGCACCAGACTTCAGACTATCATTAATGGTCCGGCCCTCAACAGCTCTATGTCAATTATGGAATGTCCTCATATGCCGTTGCCATGGCGACAGTTCCCTCGCCATGAAGCACGGTGTTGTCCTAACTCAATGGACAATGGTCCAAACTGCACCAGACTTCAGACTATCATTAATGGTCCGGCCCTCAACAGCTCTATGTCAATTATGGGATGTCCTCATATGCCGTTGCCATGGCAATGCGTCCCCCGCCAATAAACCTGGTGTTGTCTTAACTCCAATGGACAAGGTCCCATCGTCCCCCAGACTTAACTTTTATATCACCGGTCAATGCCTCAACAGCTCTACGTGAAATCCGAGATCTCACCATATGCCGTTTCCATGGCAACACTTCCCTCGCCAAAAAAACTGGTATTGACATAACTCAATGGAAAATCATCCAAACGGCACCAGACTTCAGACTATCATTAATGGTCCGGCCCTCAACAGCTCTATGTCAATTATGGGATGTCATCATATGCCGTTTCCATGGCAACGCTTCCTTCGCCATAAAATACCATGTTGTTGTAAGTCAATGGAAAATCGTCCAAACGGCACCAGACTTCATATGATGGCTAATGGTCCGGCCCTCAACAGCTCTCCGCCAATTATGGGATGTCATCATATGCCGTTTCGATGGCAACGCGTCCCTCGCCAAAAAACCTGGTGTTGTTGTAATTCAATGGAAAATCCTCCAAACGGCACCAGACTTCCGACTATCATTAATGGTCCGGCCCTCAACAGCTCTATGCCAATTATGGGATGTCATCATATGCCGTTGCCATGGCGACAGTTCCCTCGCAATGAAACACGGTGTTGTCCTAACTCAATGGAAAATGGTCCAAACTGCACCAGACTTCAGACTATCATTAATGGTCCGGCCCTCAACAGCTCTATGCCAATTATGGGATGTCATCATATGCCGTTGCCATGGCAACAGATCCCTCGCCATGAAACACGGTGTTGTCCTAATTCAATGGAAAATCGTCCAAACGGCACCAGACTTCAGACTATCATTAATGGTCCGGCCCTCAACAGCTCTATGTCAATTATGGGATGTCCTCATATGCCGTTGCCATGGCAATGCGTCCCCCGCCAATAAACCTGGTGTTGTCGTAACTCCAATGGACAAGGTCCCATCGTCCCCCAGTCTTAACTTTTATATCACCGGTCAATGCCTCAACAGCTCTACGTGAAATCTGAGATCTCACCATATGCCGTTTCCATGGCAACACTTCCCTCGCCATGAAACATGGTGTTGTCCTAACTCAATGGAAAATGGTCCAAACGGCACCAGACTTCAGATCACAGTTAATGGTCCGGCCCTCAACACCTCAATGTGACAATAGTGAGTTTTCCTCAAAAGCTGTTGCCATGGCAACGCATCCCTCGCCGTTAAGCACGATATTGCTAAAACTCCTGTTTAAATGTTCAAAAAGTGTTCAAATTTCACATGTGTGCTAACGGTCAACCCCTCGAGACATATATGTGTCAGTTTTGAGATTTCGTCAAATGTCGTTGCTATGGTAACTAAATGGTCGCCGTGAAACACGGTTCTCTCATAACTCCAGTTAACTTGCTCCAAACGGCCCAAAACTTCACAGGTTTGATAACGATGCAGCCCTCAACACATCTAGGCGTATTATGGGGTGTCATCAAATTCCGTTGCCATGGCGACAGATCACTCCCCATCAAACACAATGTTTGTGATACTGCTGTAACTCCTGTGTACGTTGTCCGATCGGCCTGAAACTTCCCACGTTTGCCAACGGCCGAGTCCTCGAGACATCTTCCTGACGTCGACGTGCGGACAACAGCCTGCGGAGCGTCGAAGACCCGCTCAACGCTGCTCGCAGCTTTATTTATTATTATTATTATTTATTTTTTTATTCAAAGGTGGGGTAGGTAATTTTGGAGAAACCAGCTTGAGTGAGCTAGAATTTGAAAATACACAACCGGAAAAAATATGCCACTTCCTTACAGAGCCTTCCACAGATTACATTTTTTAATGGATTTTTTGTCAAAGCACTTAAGATATTCATTGCTATCAGGATCTTAAGAGCATGGAATATAACAAAAAGTGTATCTCGAGCCGGTTTCTCAAACGTACCTACCCCACCTTTACACATAACACAGACATATAAAATACCGGAAACACAACTAAGTAAACAAAAAGACGAAAAGCAGTCACTACATTGTGCACATTTGGGACATTAAGGTACACTATTATTACTGTGAGAGCAGCTGACGGTAAGGACCTCAGACAACTTCAATTTAAAACAGGCTATAGGGACAAGTGCCATATCAGTTTGAGGCTTGATTGAATAACATTAATTAAAAAATAAATCATACTATCAAAATACTACAACGAATGGAAATAAGCTTGAGATAATTGAAACTGTGGTTTAAATTAGTTCTAATAGACTATTGCTGTTTTTAGATTTAGAAACGAAAACATTTTTTTATTTTATTTCTGGCGTTGCTAATTACGACCTTACTACCCGCTAACGTTGCAAGCAAGCTAAAGAAATAAGAAAGCTGAATGATATTAAAAACGTGGCTCAAAACGGGAGGTATTCGGAAGAGAGGTACAGAGGAGAATATTACCAGCGAAAGTGAACAAGTCAATGAGGAGGAGGACAGTCATCAACCGAGCACAAGCGCAGGCTCCGCAAGCAACGCAAAAGTGATATGTCCAGCCGCTGTGATGGAGGAGAAAAGTGACTCAGGAAGAAGGCATTTGCTCAAACAATGGAGAGAAGGCTGTGACCGAGGTCAAACGCTGAAAAAGCATACACCTGTCCTTAATTGTTGTCTTTTTTCTTATCTCTTTCTCACAGAAATGGCAATAGCAAACATCAGCAGACTGAAGATGAGCTATTAGCCCTTAGGCTCATCTGCTCATGGAGGCTTTCATTATTATTGTGGAACTGAATTCCCAATAGGACATTTTCTGTTACGATGTAGGTTGTTGCAGGAGGCCTACATTCAAACTTTGGTAGCCTATAGGTCCAGGAAATGACATTTGTGTACAGTTGACAATTGTTGTGTGAGAATAAGTTATTATTTTGTTCTTTATATTCTCACTTGTGGTGAGTGTGAGAGAGAGTGAGAGAGTGAGAGAGAGTGAGAGAGTGAGTGAGAGAGAGAGAGAGAGAGAGAGAGAGAGAGAGAGAGAGAGAGAGAGAGAGAGAGAGAAAATACATTTGCCTCCGAGTCCTGCATGGACTGTATTTTAACATCATATGGTGGTACTTGGAGAGCCATCTATTTTCTCAGGTGGTACTTGGTGTAAAAAGGTTGAGAACCACTGCTCTAGGCAACTCAAGGGCTCAGGTAATGTGATTACTATATGAATAATGGTCCAAAATAACATAAAATGCATAGGGTTTTTTGTTAAGTAACATACTTTCGTCGCCGGCCGGCCGATACATGCCGTGCATTAAATGGGCCTGTCTGTCAATTAATCCCTGGTCCACTTTCCCCCCCCAGTCTGCCCCTGCTGGTAAGTGACATCTAAAAATCAGCCTCCTTCTCCTCCGTAATCAAAGTTTGTCACTCTTTATAATTTCTGGTCCACACATGGATTACATACTCATTGATTTATTGAGATACAAATTACAGTGGATTCAGTCTCGTAGGTAAATGGACAAATGGCGTATGAGAACAGCGCGACTAATTTGTTCTTTTCCCTTTGAGAGTTCAACACAATCGTTACAGCTATCTATATGAGGAGCTATGTGGTTGTTATGAAGCATGCAAGGTGTTCTTTTTGAATGAGGGTTAATGGTGTTTTCATTCATCCCGGCCAGGATAGAGTGTTTGGCTGTACTCTAAGCAGTTCCCTGTCTGTTAAAGATAGATCAGCAGGCAAGACAAGGAGAGAAATAACAGAGAAAACAGAGGGAGAGATAGAAAAGCCGTTTTGTCCCTGTCGCCCTATTAATTTGAGGAGAACTAGGAAATGCCAGCAGGATTAAATGTGCTACTCCCACAGCTTTTTTCCCCCTTCTCTCTCTCTCCGATTTCAAATTAAAGGATGGGATGGAGGGGGTTGGGTGGGGCAAGGAGGAGGGTGGGAAAAGAGAAGAAAGGTGTTAATTGCTTGCCAATCGATAATTCTATAATTACTTTGTGACAAATGGCTGGCTTGCGGTGCTAGGGTAGGTTCAGAGGAGGGTGGGGAGGGTGGTCAGTGGGTGGGGATGTTAAAAGGGATTGGCCATGATCAGGAACGGAAATATTTGCTTTTGTGCCTACAAGCCTGACTGCCCTAGGGATTTGTGACAGAGAATTTATGTCAGGTTTAAACGTGGAGCCAAGCCTCCCTGGGGGGGGGGGGGGGGACGTTGCACGATGGAGCTCGCTTACACACACTACACATAGTCGTTTTATGCCTCAGCATACGTTACTTGATATTTCTCCTCAGGTTGGATGAGTTACGAAAATCCCTTTATTCTACAGTAGCCTACACGAGAAAAAACTGCACAGAGTTTGAAAGCTTATTAAAGATAGGTTGGCAGATTATCATTTTTGCACCATTAAATTGTCAGACTGGTTCAAGAGAAAAGTGGGCCGTTAAAGGAAAACCTGCAGCGAGTGGTTTGAATGTGGCTTGAAGACTTTGAGTCTACTGCTGCCTGTCACAGTTCACTATCTCCCAATCACAGTTTCATTATGCCAGCCAAGCGTGAAGTGATGGGAGTCTCTTCTAGCCTACGGGGGAGCTTTAGGCAGACAGCAGGTGGGCTATCTGGAGACCCGTACAGGTCAGAGCACCATGACACCTGGCGCCCCCTAGCTGCTACGGCCGTGCGGGGGAGGGTCATAGGGGCCAACTGGAGATTGATGGCCCACCTTCACTCATGTCAAATCACCTGTCAGCACGCCCCTGGCACTGAATCCATTTTGTTCCAGGCCACCATTAACCTTGGACCAGTTGGATTCATTCCCCCTCTCCGTGGACCAGGCCCCCGCAACCTTTGTCTACTAAATCTGCCAAAGTAGTTACTGGCCTCAACTTTTATCATGTTCACTGAGCTTTCATCAACGACTTCTAATCGGTAAACAAGGAAACAGTTTATGCTTCCCACCAAAGTTTTTTGGGCAGTGAATAGGATGACCAGTGGCTTCATGTGTCCTCCATTGAACCAACCCATTTGATCAAGTCTCAATAAGCCAGATGATTTTTAAGGATGCATCTACTTCCTTATCGGTCATTGTGCACACTTCTGGCTAAGTGTACTGTATTGTGGTTGTTACATCCTGTTGTGCAGCATGATACCATCAGTATTGGAAAGTGTATGTATGATCCACCTTTATAAGAAGTATGGTTATGAGCAGATGTTTGATCATTTCACAGGCCTATAAAAAGGCGATTGGGCTGCCAGTGGCCGCTGTAATATTGATTGATGGTGGGCAGGTGGGGGCCACATTGCTGCCCTCAGACAGACTCTGTGTATTTATACAGTCTGCCGTCTGCCCACCTTACCCACCACAGGGCTACATTTGCTGAATTTACAGTCATCAGGAGAGAAAAAATATGCTAATGATGCTGGGTAGCCCTGAGGAGTAACAAAAACATTTTCAATCCAAACTTTCCACAGACGTAGCAGTTGTATTTGTGTACAGTAGCGTAACCATTATTTGCTAGTTTCTCCCCTGAGGCATACATAAATTGGATCCAGTAATGAGAGGCAGTAATGATTGTCTTTGAATATTTGCAGTTGATTTTCAATTATCTATAGCTGATATTATTGTTCTGGATGCTGTGCATTGTGGTATTAAATTGAACTTCTCCGTTGAGATGAAAAAAAGCATTGTTTTTCATTTTTATATGGCAAACCTTCCAACAAGGCAAGTTTATTTATATAGCACCTTTCAACACAAGGCAATTCAAAGTGCTTTGCAAAAATGAAAGACATTAAGAGCATTAAGAAACATATTACAAAAATTATATCTAAAAACACTCGTTTAAAAGCAATGATATAAAATGACATTTAAAAACACTCATTAAAAAGCAAAGATAAAAAGCAAAGATAATAAAAGTTACAGTGCAGTTTAAGATATGAATATATCAATTAAAAGCAGCTGCAAAAAGACAAGTCTTCAGCCTGGATTTAAAAGTAGTAAGAGTTGCAGCAGACCTGCAGGTTTCTGGGAGTTTGTTCCAGATATTTGGAGCATAATAACTGAACGCTGCTTTACCATGTTTAGTTCTGACTCTGGGGACAGAAAGCTGACCAGTCCCTGAAGACCTGAGAGATCTGGATGGTTCATAATTTAGCAGGAGGTCAGAAATGTATTTTGGGCCTAAACCATTCAGTGCTTTATAAACCAGCAGCAGTATTTTGAAATCAATTCTTTGACACACAGGAAGCCAGTGTAAAGACTTCAGAACAGGAGTGATGTGATCCACTCTCTTAGTGTCAGTGAGGACTCGAGCAGCGGCGTTCTGAATCAGCTGCAGCTTTCTAATGGATTTTTTAGTGAGACCTGTGAAGACACCATTACAGTAGTCCAGTCTACTGAAGATAAAAGCATGGACACGTTTTCCAAATCCTGTTGTGACATTAGTCTTTTAATCCTAGATATGTTCTTTAGGTGATAGTAAGCTGATTTAGTAACTGTTTTAATGTGACTGTTGAAACTCAGGTCAGAGTCCATGACTACACCTAGATTTCTGGCTTTATCTGATGTTTTGAACATTGCAGACTGAAGCTCAGCGCTAACTTTTATATGTTCTGCCTTGGCTCCAAAAACCACTACCTCAGTTTGATCTTTGTTTAATTGGAGAAAGTTCTGACACATCCAGTCATTAATTTGTTCAATGCACTTACTCTTCCTGCATTGCAACAGGCTCATTCAGCTGTGTGTACATTTGCATCCACTAATACGCTGTCCCACCATAACTTTATTAGATACACAGTACCCTATAAAATCTTGATAGAGTCAGAAAATGCAAATGTAAATGTCAGAGTATTCGTTTCATTGCTGTGACACACACACACACACAGAGAGAGAGAATGAGACAGGGGACATTGTGCTCTCCACACCATTAAGGATGCTGAATAGTGAAGTCCTTGTTCCATTCCAATTTTCTGAGCTTTGAAGGAGTCAGTGGTTGGACGTGGGCTGCCTCACAGAGCGTTTCCTCTGTTCCACTGAGCACACAGTATAGCTTAGGGATCAGCCTGTGTCCCCGACAGGAATGTGTGCCACTGAGTGTTGGCCTGTCCACTGAACAGAGCTGCGAGCCTCAGATCAGTGGCATTGGCCGGCCTACGGGTTGCTCTTTATGGCTGTGTCGCTGAGCGGCTGGCTCTCCGCTGTGCAGACGGCAGCCCTCCAGATGGATACTGGGACAGCGGAGGCCACAGGGCTGAAAATCCCATCAAGCAGCAGTTCCAGGCCCTTGCACTGAGAAGATGAAGCGCACCAGCCCGCCAGGGGACACGGGCCAAACCCTTCTGTACCTCCGTCACCCCCCAACCCCAATCCCTTCATGCTCCTCTTTCCTTCCTCCTTTTATTCCTCCTGTCCTCTTTTTCTTTCCTTTTACAGGAGAAGACTGCAAGCTCAACCAGCCAGAATATGGAGTGTGGCCCTCAGGGTCTGTGGCCCTCACTTGTTAAATAAAGGAGCTGACTGGCTGATTGATAGACCCTCAGCAGTCCCTGCACCTCACATGTTTTCCGGTTCGCTGCCTTATATACGAATCCTTTGTTGGCCAGGCTTGCGTTAGCATTTGTTAAATGCAGTGTTTGATGGATGGCACCAATTTTCCTCCAAAACCCAGATGAGCCACCTAAGCACCTTTCCCCCTCCCCTGGTTTCTCCCCAGGTAAACCCCATGAGCATGAGGGGACAAGAGTGTTCTAAAACGGTATCAATCAAAAAACCTTGTGCACGGCCGCAGCAGCAACGCAATATTTCAATTATGCATCTGTTCCTTGGTGGATGACATTTCGTTCAACCTTCTACCCCCACCAAGGCACGGAGGAAGTGCCCTGCCTGTTGTCTTCACCTCCTTAATTTAACTGTTTAGGCATGTCTGTTTTCCTTAACTCTGTAGATGTTTACAATGCATCGACTCAGAATGCTATTGTCATTGTGCGCAGCAAGGAAATGACAGTTAAGTCTAGAGCTATAAACAATGGCTTCAACTAATTTCTTTTTATAAAATAATTTGCTAATTACTTTTTTGATTAAGAGATTTTTCCTTTTGTATATAAAATGTCCTAAAGCTCACAGTAAAGTCATCAAAGTGCTTGTTTTGCCTGGCCAAATGTCCAAAACCCACATTTTAGAGAAGAAAAGAAGAGTCACACATTTAGTTGATTGATGAGGAGATACTTTAGCATTTCTGTTTGATAAATGCATCAATATGTTCTGCCTGTCGACTTATTGTTTCAGCTCTAGCTGAGACTTAATAAAAACACAAAAGATGATAGCAAATACTGTATATAAACGTGTGAAAGAAAGCCAAAGAAAATACATCTAATATGAACAGTGCAACAGTAAAGATAATAATATCAAGTCTCAATAATGTAAGTGGGGTAACACACTATACTTTAACATCAAATCCAGTTATAAAGTTAACAATGTAGCCACCAGCCAACACTGACTATCTCTGTCCCTGTAATGCCAGAGGCATGCTCTGAAATCCACAAAGGCTGCCGAGGAGTGTAAGCCTGATGCAGTGCAGCGAACCGACAGGTGAAAAAGATAAACAGATGCGAGACAAGTCTCTGGGGTGTTGGGTTCATTTGTTACCTACCGAGGACAGACATATTCCTGTCAGACAAGCCGTGGCAGCACCAGATGCGAGGTCATTCCAGTTACGGAGTGAAAATCTTGGGTTAAGGACAAAGATTCTCACTTCACACAAGAGACGGCCGTGGGGTTTTATTTCCCCTGTGGTCCTTTACAATAAACGCTCTTTCAACACTTTGCTCCAAAATGCTGGAGAGCTTCTTTAATAAAAACTGAAGCTTATTCATCATTGTTTGTCTCCTGTTCATTTTGCTGTATAATTGTGATCTAACAGCAATTTTGATGATGGATTCAGTAGTTTTAACGTTCATCTACCATTATTTTACAGATGTTTAATTTTTTGTTTGCAATATATATTATTCATTAATTAGCCAATGTGTGGCTCTTGTTAATTCAAGTATAGCTGCATAGCTGTGCAAATTGCGACATAAATTGAGGTAGTGTACAATCTTTTGCACAATAAGCTACAATAATGAGACAAAATAATTAATTTTGACACTAATTATTGATCCTGGTCGTTTTTAATTCTATTTTAAGTATTGTAAGATTTTCCAAACAACTTAAGAAATGATTTCTGATTAGAAAAGTTTTTTAATTGCTAAAGATACATCTATGCTGGCTGTTTTTATGGTTGTTGTTAAGGGGACACTTTCACTGTGTAATATATATGCTTATGGGGAGGACAGACAGCAGACAGGTTCATGGAAGGAGGATATTGGAAGGTACTTGAGACACACTGGCTCCTAACCAGAACAACTGGCGTCTCTCCTCTGCAGATGGACACACAGGTGGGCTCACAGGTGGGGAAGGAAGAGGGGAAGTACTGTGCCAGTTTTGTGTCCTGCTTGGTGTGTGCTTGTGTGTGTGTGTACGCGCATAACATCTGGACCGTGGTCCACTGGCACGTCAGAGAGAGAATTTATCAATGAAGCTACACTGCGCCCTCCTGGACGTTTGCAGCACCACATGGCTGAAACACTAATTTCATTATCTGTTCAAAGATCTTTCACAACTAACCTGTGACTTTTTTTTATTGTTAACGCCCTGTATCATAGCTTTATGCTGTAACCTCAACTCGTAATGCTATCACAGAAAGCAATTCAAAAAATGAATGAAATACAGAAAAGTAAAGTAAGTGCCTAAACACACTGGACTAAGCACAAATATAATGAATGCAGCCCCTGTTGTTTTGGCATAAAATATTTCCCTTTTTTTTTTAAATGTTTTCTTTTGTAACCCTCCTTTTAGATATCTCCAAGCTCCCCTTAAAGCTCCTCCATAAATGACTTGTCCAGCCTATCAAAAGACGGGCAGAACCAAACAATATGATTGCAGAAAGCAAACCAACAAATAATATTGATCCCTGCAACACACAGACAGCTAATCAATAAATGTATGTCCTCCCTGTGCAGGCTGCAAGCCGAGATCAATGCTGAAGAAAGATGAGGCATTGGCAAATAAAGTGAAGTAGTTCTGAAGCATACCCGCTGTTTTGAAATGGAATAAATTCCCCAAACATGAAACATCGACTAAAGCTATATGAAATGGCCCTGCCAGGCTGTTTGAACAGAACAATCATGCTTACAGCTGTAATTCCAATAAATATTGTTGTTATTATCACCCATTGAAGTTTCTTTTCTTTTATTCTTGGTGTCTGGTCGTTTAATATCACTTGCTCTATGGCCTCACATCGTGAACCAGCAGATGATTTATTGATCTGAACACGGCCTCCAAATAACCTGCACAATTGTTTCATCACCTTGTCATTATCACCCTGTGATAAGCAGGGTGCCAAAAGTTGGACAAGTCCCTCAAGTGTGTCTCTTTCAATACTGAATTGATAGAAACATTAGTTATTTTGTATTCCAGACTCGTAAAAGTTTAAAGGTTATTTTTGGCTCAATCTTTGCACGGTCAGCTCACTGACCTTAATTTCATGTCCATGTGTCTTTTCTTCTTTTTATATATATGTAGGTGTTTAATAAGTGAAAGTTGGGTATTGTCAATTTTCCATTCGCTATCAGTCATTTAGTAGTGGATGTCATGTAGCTTAATGTGATGTTCACTTTTAAAACAAATATTTTGTTTCGTGCAAATCAATAACAACAAAAATTCTTGCAAACAGGATTTCCTTTAATACATTCATATAAAATGACATTAAAAAAAATGCACTATTGCCAACATGAATGCAATGTTCAGTTACAATAACTCAAGGCAAAGACACACACTAAGTCGAAAGAGCCAAAAGGCAGAAACATTCAGTCCGAGAAACACTGCCTCTCAGTCTCGTCGTAAAGCAGACCGTCTGAAACAGAAATAGCCTCAGAGGCTGGCCTGGCCCAGATGCTGAAACTACTATAAATAGGGAGTGTTGTTATGATGAAACTATGTTAACAGAATCCACTGAGGTCAACCTGTAAGCCATTAAGACAGCTTTCAAAAATAAAGAATTGCCAACTGAGAGCATTGCATCATAATAATGTGGACGTTTTCCTTATTGCAGCTTCAAAGCTCATCAGAATCCACCCTAACTTTATTACCATAGGAATCATAGGGATTTTAATCTTAGAGTTAAAGGGTCTGGGATTCAAAAGCCTTTATTTCTATGGCTGGACAATGCAACCAATATTATTCTTTATTGGTTTAACTTTTAAAGTATAGTCCCCTTGCTTCCTTACATCGAGTTTGGTAAGACAACCAATATCCATTGCATCTGTGCATTTGTGATATCACATGATGTATTTGGAGCTAAAGCTACAAAAAATGATTAAGACGTTTTAAGACATCATTTTTAGACGTTTAGGCATTTGTGGTAAAGGTTTAACTTGACCCATTAAAATAACAATACAATTACAGAACAAATGTAACAACATAAAATATTCAATGTATAGCAAAACAACAAATCACATAAATAATGTGGCAGTAATTGTTATCATGGCACTTAGTTAGAAAATATTCACATTAAGAAAAACACTGTGCCATTAACATTTGATAATAAAATGCTGTCAAATTCATGGCATCTAGACTTCCACACTGCGTACAAAGAAGGTATAAAGTAACCAGACCATTTTCACTTAGGTTATTGTGTTCAATGTATTATACGCTTATAGACTATAGCTCTCTAGCTGTCAGCCAAGCACAATAAAGACAAAGACACAAACACACTTTAAAACTCACTGCAGCCAGAAAAAGCTGTTACCTGAGGAAGAGCATAAAATATTTAGTACCTAATAAAAGGCATCTTCTCCTGCGTTAAGACTAGTTACATGACACTGTGTTCCACAAATGAGCGCACATGCAGTTTGTAATGATTAAACCTCAAGCATTCATCCTGATAAGTGAAGCATTAAACCTGACTTCCTGAAAAGTACCTCGGAGCATAAACGTAGAAGACGGTTTCAGGTAGCCCATTCAATTGCCTCCCAAAATACAATCCGTGTGGCTTATTCAACTGTACGCCGTACGGCATACAATGGCATCTGTGCCGTACTTAAAGGTGGGGTAGGTAGTTTTGGAGAAACCAGCTCGAGTGCGCTGGAATTTGAAAATACACAGCCGGAAAAAATCTGCCACTTCCTTACAGAGCCCCTCCTCCAACACAGACGAACGCACACATAACCAATGAGGCCCGAGATAAGTTTGTGCACACATGGAAGGCTGACAGGCAGGTAGGTCATCCAGTTATTTTAGCCGGGCCGGCTGATTGGTCGTGCTTTTTACAGTACTACGGCTTCCACAGATGACATTTTTGTATGGATTTTTTGTCAAAGCACTTCAGATATTGCTTGCTATCGGGATGTTAAGAGAATTCCATGGAATACAACAAAAAGTGTATCGAGAGCCGGTTTCTCAAACTTACCTACCCCACCTTTAATCACAGTTTTGAGTATTCCCTTTTTAAGAAATGTTTCGTAAAGTGGCTGCCAGTTATCAATTGTTACACAAAAGTAAAAAAAAGTTGAGTGTACTGCTTAGCCATCTCACATAAAACCACAAAGAAAATGCAAAAAAAAGAATTTAAAATTCATATGTTAAAATTAGATTAAAATTAAGATAAGGTTCTGAGCACGTTTGAACCTAACAATTTCACTTTAGTGATGTAATGAGTGGTTGTTTAAAAATTCTTTATATATTGAGAAAAGGTTTTTTCGTAACAAGCATAAAAGCTGAATTTGCTAAGCTTTTCTTACCAGCAAATTCCAGCGAAGGCTAAATCAAGTATGTTCAGCTTGACATTCACTTCTTGCTACACCCAAACAAAGTAAGCAATTTCATCCAGGTCTACAGGATAGTCTGTGAGATGGAGGGGCTCCTTGATATCAAATCGCTCCCCCTTGTAGCTTTTCCAACGGCCGGCAGGGAGGTAGATGTCACGCTCTTGCTTTCCCGGCTCTAAAACCGGGGCTACCATGAGGTCATCCCCAATCAGGAACTGTGAGTCGATTTTATAGGCCGTTTCATCACCTGTGGCAATCCACCACAGGGGCCGTATGATTGGGTCCCCGGTGTCCAGCACCTCACTAGCCAGCTCCAGGACCCGGGGTGCCACAATACTCTCATGAAGGGCTGTGTATTTTCGTGCAATTTCAACCACCTCGTTGTCGTATTCCCATGGCGGAATAGAAAACTGCATGGAGGGCATGAAGGCTATCAACTCCAGCCAGCGGATATAGAGTTCTCGATCGGGTAAGACATGATTTCCCTCTGTGCGGTTCAAATAGGCATTCCCTCCGATCATGTCTGGTAGAATAAACTGATAGCCAAGAATGCTGATGGTAAGCACGGTGGGAATAATAGATTTGAGACCTAACTCGTAGCCCCAAACAGAGTCTCTGTCAATTGGTCTGAAGAAGCAGGATATGTTCTGGGACTGGTAGCCACTGCGCAGCTCAGCTCTATCATTGTAGGGAATAGCCATTTCCGTGTAACGTCTGGTGAAAAAACTTGGGTCCTGAATGGGAGTTCTGGTACTGAATTTCCATGGTAAGAAGCTAGTCTCTCCTGCGTCAAATTTAAAGGATGACACTCCGTACCTGGAACGCAGTGAACGTAGCTTGGAGGAAAACCAATCACGGGCTTCTGGATTTGTGAAGTCCAAAATGCCGCCAATGCCATTCCACCAGCGCACCAAGGCAGGCAACCGGCCTGTAGGCTCACGGACAAACAGCCCCCTCTCTACGCAAGTATGAAAGTTTTCCGAGTCATAGTTAACAAAAGGGTGAATCCAGAGTGACGTCAGAAATCCATCTGATTTCAGCTTCTGGAACATGGCAGTGGCATTGGGGAACTTAGTGGGGTCAAACTCATACTCTCCGTAGCGCCTTGTGTAGCGATCATCTATTTCCAGTTGGCTACAGTTAAATTTATACTTGCGTATGTTGGCAGCATACTCCAAAACTTTCTCTTGGTCAATATCAGTCTTATGTAGAGCCCAGGTCGACCATATAGGATGGCGAAACATGACTTTGGCAGGCACTTTGTTTGGTTTGTTGAAGTATCTGCGGACCATGTACTTGTGCATGGATGTCACATCCAAGCCCACACACACTCTGTAGCTGAGTTCAGCACATGGCTTCTCTCCTGGGTTTGGCTTGAAGGGACTGTCATTGTATCGTGCCTGGAAGGACATGGTCTTCTCTGTGTCATTCCAGCCCAGGTGGAAGGGTACTGAATTATTTATCTTAATGGCTGTAGCATTGGATGAAAGCCAATAACTCTCTAAAATTCCTCCAAATTCATTGCGGTTTGCGTAGATGTCACTTGTAACAAAGGGTTTGGGAGCCTGTTGGCCTTTAATGGAAACAGGCCAGTGTTGTATTGCTGACACAGCACCACCATACCAGTGTGCAAACGTGTATGTCATGGCATGCTCAACAGGAATGTCAGGAACCAGTTCTTCCCAACGCACACGGTAGCATTGTACCGTGTCCTTGGGCCGCACCGTCTCGATGAAGAAGTTCAGTTTTCTATCAGTGGTTTGTCCGCAGCTCAGCATCTCCCCCTCTTTGGAGCATGAATCCAAATCCAGTGTACCTGACCTGCCAAGATTTAAATATATTTGGATTTAAAAGCAATATCAAATTTCTTTTCAAAAACGACTTGATTACATATAAAGAAATATTCTAATGAACCTGAAATATGCATCATTACAAAAGCTTAAAAATGTGAACACCATTGTAAAATACCAACCTGAAATCCATTCTGAATACAATAGACCCTCCCTGGTTGCGGATAATGTAGCCATCTTTATTCAGATCCAGGAGCTGAGTCTTAAGCAGCTCAGCTTTGCGTATAGAGGCTATATAATAACACCACGCAGTCACTGCAGCAACTACCAGCACCAGGCCGATTACCCCGGCTCCGACTAAGGGTCGAGTGTCCTTGCTGTGTTTCTGCTTGGGGATAACATCTGTAATTGTGCCTCCTGCTCCTCCTGGCACAACTTGATACATGACTTCTGCTGTTCGGTTGGCAACTCTGAGTGTTGCTTTTAAGAGCTCATAGAAATATTTTCCAGGGAACCTTGTGTGCCGCACTCTGGCCCCGTCTTTGTGTCTGCCTGCCTGTCATGAGAGAGAGATAACAAGCATTGAAAAGTCAATGTCAAAGTCTTCATGCAATATTTGCTTTTCTCATTGAAACAGTATTTATAGACAAAATGCATTGAGGATCAAATAACAAAGCATTCTGTACCTTTAGCCTTTGGACAGAACATTCACGTTATAAATCTTACCAGCTGTGGTTAGTCGAGATTACTTTAAATCACTTAACTATCAGGTAATTTCAGGAAAATAGCCCTAGCCAGAAAAACACTAGCTGCCAGGCTTGTTCTCATTCTATTTTGTTTCCTTGTCAGTTCAAAGCCTCTATTACATTTCTGGCATTGTCTTACATGCTCTGCATTGCTGCACAAAGGGATTCCAAAGCACTTGGAGGCATTATGCTGTCAGAATGTAAACTTTTAAGATGTGTGATTTAACAAAAACAAATCTACTGCCAATTACCCGTAAGAGGATAAAGTGGATGTTCCCAGCAGTAATTCTAACATACGAGTTCAATTGAAAAAATACTAATTTGTATGTAAGGAAGTAGAGGAGCAGAAAAGGGGATTTTGGCCTTAATGCTCTGCCAATGCCGGGAGGGAGAGGAAAGAATACTAAGCTTGGAGGGTGTGCTTCATCTCGCCAGATCAACCAAAACTGCCAAAAAACAGCTGTTGTTGATGTTAGTTTCTATTTCATTTAGACCAGTCTGTCCCTCCCAGTAGTGATACAGCAAAAACGTTTACGGGTAATTAACTACCTGATGTTAGTTATTGTGGTTTTGGCTAGTCAGAATAGATTAGATTAAGGTGCATTGCCGACAGAGGGGAGTTCAGTCCCCTCCCGAGTACTCCCTATATGCTGACTTGTCCTAACTGCAATTGACCCTACTGGTCTGCACTGGCAGCAAAGGTCGATAATAAAAAATGCTTGCTATTAATTAGCAATCTAATTGACTAATTCTGTGTTCAACCACCCTTAGTATAGATTTCCTCCAACAACAGGACTGATAACATGAGCCCATCATTAATTAACAGATAACTAACTGTTGGTTCCCAGGAGATCCACTCTGGCTGCAGAAATTGACAAGGTTGTTTACTGTATTCATATATTTATTTACATTGAAGAGGGAAACACATAATCATAATTATTTGCATTTATTTAATCAACTTTAAATCAAAATACAAGTTGTTATTAATCAATCTGTTGTCTGTTTTTTCATTTAATTTATTCGATTCAAGTGTAAAAACAGTGTGTAATATCCACTGAAGTGAAAAATGTAATTAATTAAGAAAACCAATGAAACATTATTTTCTTAGTTAATCAATTATTTTTCAAGTAAAAATGCATATTTCCACAGTCCAAAATTACACAGCACATTTGAGAAGCTAGAACCAGAAAGTTTCGGCCATTTTCGCTTGAAAAGTTACTAAAAATGTTATAGTTTAAACAAAAATACTTTTTATAATCAATTCCTCGTTGCAGCTCTACAGAAACTATTCATATTCTTAGGATGCTGGAGGCCGGAAAGCTAACTTTAAATTGTTTTTAACAAAACAATGTAATTAATTAATTCTATAATTCTTGATATTATCTACAGTGTGCATCAACCTTTTGAAAAAGGTTTTCAAAAGTGTATGTCCCTATAACTGATTAATCTTAACACTCTTTAACTACACACAAAGACAACCCACCCTGTTTTCCAAGCCTGCTATAGTGGCTTGTTTTTCTCATTGAAACAGTGTGAACAGGCAGACTTGGAGCTTTCTTTGTTTATGCTGTGATAAGGAGAAGGGGGTATCAAAGCTGCCACTTCAGCCGATCCACTATCTTTTCTGACATGGAAAAAATAGACACAGAAGTGCTGATACATTCGGAACAGAAGTGTGAGAAGCCTCACTATACCGTAAGAAGCACGCGCGTGTTTGTGTGTGCGCGTGAGAGTAAGCGTGTGTGTTTACAGTTATACTCTGCTAACTTAGATAAGCACACGGCAGAACTTTAAAGAGCTAAAGTAAAGTCTCACTGTGAATTAGTTTAACTTTTTACTTAAATTATGCATATTTAGTACAAATATAAATAAAAATGTAGGCTATAATACATGCATTATTATAGCCGTACTGAAAATAAATGTTCCTCGCTAATGTACCCACACCGTCTACATACAGTATAGTCAGATTTATAGAAAGTCGTTGTTTTGTGCGGTAGTGCAGGAAAGTTAACGGAGGGAAAACAACCCGTAATCCGTGAGAGAAAAGTAGCATAGTATTATCGTTTACCCTCATGCTAAACTTTTAACTGTTCATTATAAATAGTTTGTTGCCTACCGATCTGCAGCTGCCCCCTCTGCAGCTCCGAGCACAACGTGTTTGCTTCAGTTCACAGAAAAAGACCAAGAGGCATTAAGGCATGTTGATTGATGTGTATCCGCCTTGAATACGCCCACCGCAGCATGGGAAATGTAGTCCAGTAGGTGGGAGCATTACCGTTTATTTTCTCATTATGTATCAATTACACTGTAGTACATAATTCAAACCTGTCACACGAGTTAAATTACAACGTTTTCTGCATAGCAAGTGAGCCTAAAACATTTTGTTATGGGGACTTGATTTCTATGTTATGTCATATAGTGATGACCATACATAGAACTCAAGTCATTATATGACCATACATAGAACTCAAGTCTGCTATAGATAAATAACATATGATAATCTCATAAAAAAAGTCCATAAAGTTTCCTTGTTTGCAGAGTTTTTTTTAATATGTTAACCCCCCAAACACGCATTAAAGAATTCCTTTATCAAAAGATTAACTCTCTAATAGTAGGATACACTTCCAATGCCACAGATTGAAACACATTAGGGCCACATTGCCTCACTCTGAGAAGATCTTTGCTGCTTGATTTAGTACTGAGTTGCAAAAGTGGCCACGCTGTGGAGGGATGTAATAGTTTTAAGAGTGCCACCTACAGTTACATTATTCATTCTTACACCTTGTCTCGCTGGGTTAATTAGTGAAGAAATTAAACAATAGTGAAGTTAACAATCTCCATAAAGGACCTCAGCAGGTCCCAAGTCGCCGCTTTGGTAAACAGTGCGAATGGTCCTAACGAAGACACTCAGACACAAACTCTGGGTGTATGATGTAGTGTCCGGCCTGGTAGGGCTTCACCACGTGGAAGCAGCTGTAGCACCCACTGTAGAGAGACCATCAGAGCAGAAATTAGACCACAATGGTTCTTACTTTTGGCACGCTTTGACAGATTTATTCAATATTCACCTATTATTCTGGCTGCTAGACCTTCGTAGAGAGTGGTATTGAGGGTTGGTGGCTTGGGGTCTTGTTCGGAGCTGGGCCCCTGCATGTTGCCTGTCCATAACAATGTCATTTTGTCAGGATTAATCATTAATATTGCTCATTAACAAACAGTATCTAGGGTTTTCAGGGTCTAAAGGTCAGGTCAAGAGGTCTCTTACCTGAGTTGCGGGGCTGATAGTGGATAGACAGCCCTGTGAAAGTCAATTTGAATGCAAAGAAAATCCATTAGAATCAAGTTTGGTTAGAGGCTTCTTTAGACTGTATATACATCCAATGTAGTGCTACCTTGCTGTTGGCTTCCTCCAAGCTGCATGAAGCTTAAACTCAGTGCCAGAAGGAGGCTCAGTCAGTTGTAGTTTCTGTAGTGCGTCAGCAGAGGGCAGAGCTTGTGCTCGGAATGGGTTGACAGGAGGCATGAGGTTTTGTTTGCCTTTTATCAGGTAGTTGTCTGGACAAGTCACAACTGGACTGTGGAAAGATAAATGTCTGACAGGGGGGAAGAGGGGACGGCCAATGTCCGCAGGGGGCGAGGGGTGTGGTAATGTGCGGCGTGACCTGTAGTTGGACTGAAGGCTCTTGGGAAACAGAAAGTCCTGTAAAGACAAGTGATAAAAGGACATGTATGGGTAGAAATAGAAAATAAATAGAAGACAAGGTGAATTAAAAACAATATGTAACTGTCGTTCTTACAATTAGTTCTATATATCTTTTTTTACATGTACAGCAACTCACATTTGATATGATTTTACTATAATAATAATAATTTAAAAAGCAGCTTTAAAATCTGTCTTTACAAAGTGCTTGGACAAAAGCAAAGAAAGAAAAAATATGTTATACAGTAATACAATAGTTTTTAAAGGAATACAAATATGATAAACGGAATAGAAACGCAATAAAAGGAATTTTAAGACCACATAAAACATGTATTCTTTTTGAATTTACCAAGAGATTTCAAGATTCGTTGAAGATTATGTCTTTCTCTCAGTTCTTAGAACATAAAGAACAGTCATGTTTTAAATTAGTTATAATAAATTAAAATGTGTTGAGTAGGTTTTAAGCTTTTTGTTTCCTTTACAGAAGGATGACTATACTCTCTATCTCTCCTGATCTCTGTTTACTCCATGTCGGGGGTGAATAAATAGGCATTGAGGAAGTTCTGAATAATAGATGTGATACAGCTTTCATCCAGCAAAGGGAAATGTAAACAACCAGCCACCAATTAGAGTAAGGCACAATAGTGTGGCTTAATGAAGATACTGCCAACAATAAGTGACCCAATTAGCCTTGTTTGACATCGAATGCATAAAATGTTTCATTAGCTAAATACATTGATTATAGGACACCACTTCCATTTTCTCCAGAAACTGTCCTTGCACAATCATAAATAAATATCCCTTTAAACCCATGCAGTCCATGGCTGTTCCTCTTACCGGCCGGGGCTGGGGGTTGTTCCTGCGGTGGGCAGAGGTGGGTCGAAGCTGTTCTCGTTTTGCTGTGCCAGGAGAGGCAAACTGCTCTTTGTACATAGTTAAATAGAGCTGAGGAGCCATCTTTGCTTATCGTCTTTTCACCTGCTCCCCTCCAGTCTGTTTAAAAGTGATGTGCATCCTTCTCCTCCCCTGTCACCTGGTGGCTCCTCCCCTCATTCGTGTGCATCTGTTATTCTTTTACCTGCACTTTTGGTATGCAAATGTCCTGAAGTGTGTGTTTTCTCCACTGAAAACTGTTGCTGGGTTCTGCACGCCACCTACTTTATGTGTATATATTACTCTTCCTGTGTTCAATGGATCAGAACACAGCACGTTTGCATGCATCAGTAGCTGTAACCCCTGCTTGGATCACCGATCAACTACAGTAGATGGTAAAATCTTTGTTATACATGCAGCTATTGTGATGAATCTAGGCTATGTTGTAAGATATGGGTGAAGTGCATCCTTGGTGAACCAGAACATCTCTTTGTGCCACCTGAGCACACAGACACTAATCCCCTTAAGCACCGGGCCCCCTGCAGAGACAAACATACCTGGGGCCACTCTCCATGACTCCCCCCCCAGGGGCCCTCACAAAGTAACCAGCATTGATCTCAAACATAAGGCTTCCAGCTCTTTTGCTGCCTCAAAGTTAAAGCAACATAAGTCTTATCTGAGCTGCAGAACTGGAACAAACTGGAGCAGGGATGGGATTTCTAAGAATCTCCCACCACCCAGGGTCACCTCTATTCACTGTCAGTATGCCACATGAGCATCAATAATTCACCAAAGCGCTGTAGGGTGCCATTGTGTCTCCACTGCTTTCACTGAGTTATCTGTGACAGGAACTGGCTGTTCATCTCGCTGCGGTGGTCGGGCCTTGTTTGACAGCCACGTTAAGCCCAGTCAAATCCATGTCAACAGATGCAGAGAGGACATGGGGAATCATAGTAATGATGTGGCAGGAACGACCTTCTCTGGGCCTCTGAATCAAATCCAATCACTAGTTTGTCCCTTCTGTAGTATACTTTGACGCAAGGCAAATCCCAAACTCTTCCTTTTATTCATACTCTCTACATCACTTCCAAACAACAAAAGTACACTGTATTTGATAGAAAAATGGATAAAACATTTCAAAGCAAATGCATGCTTCTTTAAGTTATGCATGATGATCAGCCTCAGAAGATTCTTGTTGCATGGCTTTCATGTTCTGCACAGCCAGTGAAGCAGACGTCCAACATGTGCGATGCAGACTTCAAAGCCCTTGCCATAGACTCACAGTGTTATTTACTCGTGCTTGTATTTCGCTGCCGCTTTGAGCTTTATGTAGAGATAATCAAAATTCTGAAAGAGAGAACAGACAGATGCTGTGAGAGGACAAACCGGAAGTGTCAAGTGTTCAAAGCACAAGAAGAAATGCAGGGTGCTATGCAAAACAGTATGAATGGACAATGTAAAAAGGGTACATTTACGGACCTGAATGGTGTAGTAAACGATTGCCAAATAAGCCGCAATGCAGCCGCCGAGGAACAGATCAAAGGCTGCAGGCTTCACTCTGAAAGAAAAAGTATATGAGAGTCCAAATATATTGAAATAAAAGTAAGCACAAGATGTATTTTGAACACAGAAATATTTACCTGTACATCACAATTTGTTGGCTCATTTGATCAAAAAAGGTAATGTCAGGGTCCCTGTTTGAAGACAAATGGTTGATCATTAGTGATATTATTGGATTTCCTCCTGCATTGATCAGTATGTGTTTGCTTCTTCTTCAACAGCGTACTTCTTGTCCTGCCGGAAGGTGTGTCTGTGGACCTGCTGCAGGTAACGCTTGAACTCGTGCTCCAGAGAGTTAACCAGCAGGATGTGAGCCGGCTCCTTATCAAGCAGCTGAGTGGCCCGAGGGACCGATGTCAGAGAGGACATCAGACTCAACATGCGACTGTCGTGAAAGTCCTACAGCCAGAATGTAGACGTTTATTCACAAAAAGAAGAAAGCAGGAAAGGTCTCATGTTCCATTGCACAAAATAAAGGTTGATGTATGGTCAATATTGACCCATGAGAAACAGAATTCTTTAACTGTTACACTCCAATATATATTTAAATAGTGGGTTTAGTCAAATGCCTCCAATCATTGAATTAACTGAATTAACAAGCTGCAGTTAATACTAGGACCCAGGCCCTTGATATACACTGCAATTCCCATAAACTAACACCAGAGGTCAACAATTGTCAAAGATGCATTATATAAACGATTATATTTACCAAAATAACCTGAAACTTACCAATTGGCCCTTGAACACCTGCATATCTTTTGGTGAACCCTTGTGGAAATAAAGGGGGATCAAAAAGATTCATTACAATGAAATGCAGATGAAAAGTGTCTATTAGGATGCATGCGTTATGTTTGTATGCATTTAATCACCTTGTCAGAGAGATTGTACATATAACGTGCCAATGTCTCTGCTACAATGACGCCATTACGTTTCATTTTCCTGAAGTCCACTTGTGACCTGTGGGAAGACACAATACAACTGTTATGTGTTTCTTTGCATCATCTCTTCATATCCAGTGTCAAATAATCAGAATCAGAATTAAGAACCCACATGGTGTCTAGCATGGAGCCACGTTGCTCAGATTTGGGGTCTTCAAGACGAGACAGAGTGAAACTTGGTATCCTGCGCAGGCTGTAGCGCTCGTGTTCCCACGCTACTGAGGACTCCACAAGATTGATCTTCTTATGGACCAATCCCACCTTCACCCAGGGGAATCTGGAGGACACCACCTGCAGGAAATTCACACATTTGAAGTCCAAGAAAACTGAGATAAACCAAATCCATTTCTCTGGACCTAGCAGTAAAGTTTCTTTACCTCCTCCAGCTGTTCAAGGAAAGACTGTATGGGACTGTCTGGTTTAGGAGGGCGGGACACGTGAATGTACAGTTCATCACTGTTGGCCAGTGTATCCAAACACAGCACAAAGTCCACATTATCATGGAGCAGACTGGACTCTGCAGAGAAAAGGTTTGGAGGAACGATTTAAATGGGCTGCTTATGTTCAGATATAGTAGTCCAAACACTTCAAGAAAAACTCACCAGCGTGGTCCAGATGATCTTCAATCCATCTCTTTGTGCCAAGGAAATTGTATTTTCCTCCTCCAGTTAAGGAGAACATTAAATTGAATCTAAAGACCAAAAAGAAATCAGAACATGGTCAAGAAAGTTTACACTCATAATAAAAAAGGTATGCTCTCATAGCTTGTTGTACTTTTATACTTGTACTTTTAGCATCACTGGGAAATGTGGACACCTATAAACACTAACTAGCTTGTTTATTAACCTTATGTTAAAATGTACTTCTGTTGGGGGGGACTGCAACTCACGGTGGTTTGGTGCCAGGACTACTAAAAAGCTTCTGGAAGAGACGAACTAACTCCAGCAGGATGGTGACGCCACTGCCATTAGAGTCTGCTCCGTACGACAACCACTGTGGGAAAAACACAAACATATACTGTATATGAATGGAGAAAGAATTATACTGCAAATGTAAAAATAACCCTTGACCCCTTTTTCAAGACATATTTGCATACAATTATAAAATCCATACTTATTCCACACATTAGTGTCCACATGTATTTTAAAAACAAAAAGTAAAGTAGTATTAAAGTAAGTTAAAATGTATATTTTTCAATGTTAAAGCTTTACTGTATATGTTGCCGGGTAGCTAAAGTGTTACCTTACCGTTATAATACATGATGCATTATTTTCTAGATTTGTTCTGTATTATAAATATTAAGTTATCAAATACATTTGATGGAGTAGACAAGTATTTAAGTTTATGTACTTAGTGCACTACTGGGATGGGATGCATTTTTTGTCATTGCTAAACTAAGTCTCAGTTTTTGCTTTTTCTAAAAGCATTCGTAGATGCAGAACATACTGTGTAGATTGCATCACATTACTGCAATTACTTCTTGTATTTCTTTTCAGTTTTATTTCCTAAAAGTTCCTCTTTTCCTGCACCTGGAGGGTTTTATATAATTTTCTTTGACAGTCCCGTGCAAAATAATATATTGTATTTGGATATTTGTAGTAGTTTGCATAGAAACAACCAAACAGTGCTGAAAATTGGATTCATAATGTTTATGTAACTCACTGGTGCTAGCCCGTAGGAATCATAGTGGGCGGTGATTACGACTGTGGGCGCATCCTCCTCGGATCCGGGAAGCACTCCCTGAAGAATTCATCACTAGTTATACATGCAGAAATAACGACTAATCAAAAGCCAAACTAATCCAGTTTGAAAACTGAAGAATGTCAATCAAATGTTTGAAATCATCTGTCCTGGTCCCATACTCACCTCCAGCGTGGTGAAGGTGGTGTCAGTGCTGCTCTTTATAGCAGCAGTGTTGCTCAACGACATCTGAAAGGCTGTAGCTGTCACCATACTTCGAAGAACTGCCAGAAATAAAAAAAAAAGCATATACAGGACTGTCTCAGAAAATTAGAATATTGTGATAAAGTTCTTTATTTTCTGTAATGCAATTAAAAAAACAAAAATTTCATACATTCTGGATTCATTACAAATCAACTGAAATATTGCAAGCCTTTTATTATTTTAATATTGCTGATTATGGCATACAGCTTAAGAAAACTCAAAAATCCTATCTCAAAAAATTAGAATAGTTCCTCAGACCAAGTAAAAAAAAAAGATTTATAACAGCAAAACACAATCAAACATTTGAAAATGTCCATTAATGCACTCAGTACTTGGTTGGGAATCCTTTTGCACGGATTACTGCATCAATGCGGCGTGGCATGGAGGCAATCAGCCTGTGGCATTGCTGAGGTGTTATGGATGCCCAGGATGCTTCAATAGCGGCCTTTAGCTCATTAGCATTGTTGGGTCTGGTGTCTTTCAGCTTCTTCTTCACAATACCCCACATATTCTCTATGGGGTTCAGGTCAGGGGAATTTGCAGGCCAATCGAGGACAGTAATGCCATGGTCAGTACACCAGTTACTGGTGGTTTTGGCACTGTGGGCAGGTGCCAGATCATGCTGGAAAATGAATTCCTCATCTCCATAGAGCTTTTCAGCAGACGGAAGCATGTAGTGCTCTAAAATCTCTTGGTACACAGCTGCATTTACTCTGGGCTTGATGAAACACAGTGGACCAACACCAGCAGCTGACATGGCTCCCCAAACCATCGCTGACTGTGGGAACTTCACACTGGATTTCAAGCAACTTGGATGTTGCTCCTCTCCAGCCTTTCTCCAGACTCTGGCGCCTTGACTTCCAAATGAAATACAAAACTTGCTTTCGTCTGAAAAGAGGACTTTGGACCACTGTGCAACTGTCCAGTGCTTCTTTTCCTTAGCCCAAGTCAGACGCCTCTTCCGTTGTCTTGAGTTCAGAAGTGGCTTGACCATGGGAATACGGCTATTGTAGCCCATTTCCCGGACACGTCTGTGAACAGTGACTTTTGATACCTGGACTCCAGCTTCAGTCCACTGTCTTTGAAGCTCCCCCAAATTCTGGAAGCGACTCTTCTTCCCAATGCTGTTAAGGCTGCGGTCATCTCTCTTGGTTGTGCAGCGTTTCCTGCCACATTTCCCCCTTCCAACAGACTTTTTGTGGATGTGCTTTGAAACTGCACTCTGTGAACAGCTTGCTCTTTGAGAAATTTCTTTTTGTGTCTTCCCGTCCTGATGGAGGGTGTCAATGACGGTCCTCTGGACAGCAGTCAGATCAGCAGTCTTCCCCATACTTGTGATTTAGTTTACTGAACCAAGCTGAGTGTTTTTCAAGGCTCAGGAAACCCTTGCAGGTGTTTCGAGTTAATTAGACGATTCAAGTGATTCGTTGAACACCCTACTAGTATACTTTTTCATGATATTCTAATATTTAGAGATAGGATATTTGAGTTTTCTTAAGCTGTATGCCATAATCAGCAATATTAAAATAATAAAAGGCTTGCAATATTTCAGTTGATTTGTAATGAATCCAGAATGTATGACATTTTTGTTTTTTTTAATTGCATTACAGAAAATAAAGAACTTTATCACAATATTCTAATTTTCTGAGACAGTCCTGTAAACCTCAGTGTAATGTTTTTTCAGCATCTTCACAGTAAAAATAACCTCTTGCACCCCTCACCTCTGACGAATATAGACAAGGTCCTGGTGGCTGCAGCTTGCTTGACTTCCTCATACATGATGAGCAGTTTGTCATCCTCAGGCGCCACATATACTGGAATGAGGATCTCCTTCAGCAAGACCTCACTCTCACTCACCATGAAGGACTGCGAGGGGAAAAGAGGATTGTTGAAACTACTCTTTTTGATGCCCTGTGGTGTGGTGATCATTAACACTTGAGCAGGCTGTTTACCCTGGAGCACTAGGATGTGAGATATGACATTCAGAAACTGCCTGATGGATCAGAAAATATGCTGTATTATTTGTACTTGTTGGCTTGCAGCATGTCCTGAAGCAACTTGTTACCTGTATTGAATCGTAGGGGACGGTAGAGATATTTGTGGGCAGCAGGATGAGGATGGCAGCAGCATTTTGCCTCTGGGCCTCGAGGTATTTCTCTGTGGTGAAGTCCATCACTTTCATGATGACGCAGCGGCGGGTCAGCACCGGCTCGTCTGCTGAGCGTGCCTCCGCCCCCAAGATGGCTCCACGGCAACCTGAACACACAAATAAAAGACGAGTGTAAAATGAAAACAGGCCACTTAGATTTTAAGCTGTTCTTCAAAGCAGAAATACAAAAGGAAATAATACGTCTGTCACTAAGTTCTTTAAGTTGATACTCATCCTTTTTAGCCATGCATGTATACTTATTTGACTTTATTTTTTGTCTTACTAATGTGTGCTTTTCTTCTCTATATTAAGTTAGCTTTGTCTTTAATATTGCATTCCTTTTTTTACCTCACTTTTTACTGTAACACCGTACATTTCCCCACTGTGGGACTTATAAAGGATTTCTGATTCTGAGGATTCTGATTTTAGAATATTGTAATATTTTTAATCTGAGCTTTATTTATTTATGATAAAAATTGAAATGCAAACAATATCAGTTTATGTGATAGTATACATTGCTATAAATAAGACACTTTGTTAGTTTGAATTGGCTTAATTTCAATTAGCAATTTTTTTTAAATTAGTGCATCTGTAATAAATATTTACTTTACACCAATGATCTTATTTGGCGTGGCAATTTAGTCTGATCCCATCTCAATCTTATTGAATCACCAATCACGATTGGTTAGCAAATGTAACAGTATTCATATCTCTTTCTTAAGTTTAAGCTGTTATCCCTTGTGGTATTCAAATCAACAGCATAATCATATGTTGCTTTATGTTGAATCTAAAAAGTAACTTGTGACTGCAACTCTGAGACATGTGCAATGGAGCACAAATTCGAATAGAGGCGACTAAAAGTAAAAAAGCAGCATAAAATGAAAGGTAAACTACCTCAAACTGTAAGTAAATGTACTTTCCAGCACTGGATGTTCAACTCTCTGAACTTACCATACTTCTGTTGTACTAAGTTGTACTGTTGCATCCTGTAGGCAGTGAACTCATGGGAGGAAACTGGATGGAAAGCAGAGCCATGCAGCGACTGGACGCAGAGCAGCAGCACGGCAGCTACAGTCAGCTCTCTCGGCAACATGATGTCACTTCCTGCCTGTGTCCTCTTATAGCCTCAATCTACAGTATGAGGGAAGGGAGTATGAAGTTACAGGAAGCTTCATTCATTACATTACATTTCATTGAGCTGATGCTTTTATACAAAGTAACTAACAACAGGTGCAATCAACCATGAAGATATGATATAAACTGAAAATAGCAAAAATAGTCCTGCAAGTACATTAGCTTTCACTATTCCAAACCACTTTAAGTGCTACTGCATTGGCTTCAATTAACGCCAAACCTTTCTGATAGATACAGAAGTGCAACTTTTTTTTAGGTTTTTAAATGTTTTGGCCAATGTGTAGTCGAAACAGGTGGGTTTTCAGTCTGCAATGGAAGTTGTGTTGACTTTCTTCTGTCCTGATATCAATAGAGACCAGGCCATACAGTATATACAAGGCCAGTCTATACACATTCAAATGTACATATGATTTCAATAGAGTCCAAATATTTTTTTATGGCAAGGATATTTGCTGTATTCGAAGTCTAAAGGTTGGCTATCCATATGGTCACGTAGAGTGTGCCGTAGTCTTTATAACACTGACAGATGACAGATATCTATAAAGTTCCACTATCTTTTTTGTGTGCAGGTAAATGTTCCTCACCAGTCTCCCAACGCTCCTGTCTCATGAACCTTCGTCCTAGGTCTTCCTCAGTGCTACTCCTTGCTGCTCAGACATGAAACTAGCTCCTGGGATTCAATGCGTCTCCTGTACTGTAGGTAAGCCACCATTCGCCATCTGCTTCCAAAGGATCAACTCAAGGCTAATCACAAATACCCAACCCCCCACCCCTCACACTCACTACTCCTCTATCTTTGTATACCCTCATTCACTTGAGTAGATAATCACCCGCAGAGACTCTGTGTGGGGGGCAAAAGGTTTCATACAGTAGCTATTTGTTGCATCTCCTGCAGGGACAACAGTTGGAGAGAGTTGCACTTGACTTACTTGTAGACTTCATCCCCTAATGAGACTGTCTATTGGTGACATGTGTAAAAGATTGCTTGAAAAAATGAAATGGCATAACAAGGAATTACAAAAACCAGACACCCTCCAACTGCAGATATCTAATATTTATTTTTGATATGTTGCACTATACACAGAACTTTGACACTGTTAAAATCTAAATGGAACCAGTTCACAATCATCATTATAAGCACCTGACAAACAAACACAAAATAAAAAGCTTCAGTCTGGATATGGATTATTTCCCATTCTTGAAAATAAATTAAAAACGCACAACTGCAAATAAATAGCTTATGTTACAACACATTATTCTAGAGTCAAGAGATTAGTGAAGCTACACAACCCAGTGACATAATGTTAGCCTGCGACAGCCTGTGAGTGAATCAAATAGCATGTAAAAGAAAGAAGAAAAGAAACTCAGCACCATTTCCTCAATGTTGGTGTAACTGTACAGTTATAGTAGCCATTTTAGTCACCTAGTACTATTCGTGTATTTTTTCTACTTAATGCAAGTCGTTTTAAAATCTACACACATGGCACCATATTTGGCTAATTACATTTTTTCAAATACTTTTGTAATTTCAATGCTACAGAAACATTGGGGCAGTATCATGTAAAGGAGATGCCCTTTTAAGTGTTAACAGATTAACAGGATTTAGCATTTTTGTTCTCTTCCCAAGTAGCTTTTAGTTCCTTTACTCTTTACATACGTCACTATTCAGTTATTCCTTTGACCAGAGCAGGAACACCTCTTCCTTTGTTGACCATTCTTACATGTACGCAGATCTGGCACATCTTTAACCAAAAAAGTTCAAAGAGATGCTCTTTTTCCACGGTTGTATCTGAATGGATTTTCATGTAAATGTAAACAAATTGTAAACGTGTTAACAAAAATCTACAGTTATGAAAGATGAATGCAATGTTTTATATAACGCTGCAATATGTGCACAAAGTGAATCTAGATAAAGTTGTTCATAGTAGATGCGCACAGTATTTCAAAAGTAATTTCACATCCTAATCTCAAGTCCCTTGAATACGAGTCATACAGAATACACTTCAGCTTGTCACGAGAGAGAAGAACCTGCACCACAGTGTAAAGTGCACAAATACTTCGAACTGTAGTCATATGAAAAGAAATAAGAGTGTATCTAGGTTCAAGATTTGCTAAATAGAAAATATTTTTTTAGGTGTCATCAGATGTGCATTTTGTGTTTAGGGAAACGATCTGTTGTTTCAGAGCAGATTCACATGCAGGTGACTTAATCTTCTAGATATGTCTTTAGAGTGATGTAAACGTGACAAATAAACAATTTGCGTTCGGTACTTCCTAAAAACGTACTCTTCAACGTTGTGGGAAACATCCATCGGCAAAAAAAAAACATTGACAATACACAGCTGTGTCCTGTGCTACATATACCCTTCCTTTCCCCAAATCAAATTAAAAAAAATCGGTTATATAAATACCTAAAGGGGAATATGCGCAAATGTACAACCATACAATTTTTTTTTTAATATAATTTCCATTCTGGCAATATGGAATCACTTTAAAGACATTCTTCTGAACCCACAACAGGTATGGCCAAAATTGCACAATGTTCTATGTATTTGCACATAATCTAAGCCTCGTATTAATATTCCTATTAATATTTTGTAACAACATTCATGGTGTTGACTGCCTTTGTGCTCCTTGTACACATTCACACTTGTGAGCTGTTCTGACATTATTTTTGACAGTTTCTCTCTACCTACTGAAATTACAGTGAGTGTACCTACATTTGAACTAACTTTGTGTTTTTTAAGAGCACGCCTCACATAATGTATCGTCAGCACAAGGATGTGTTAGGAGGTCGATTTAAACTGCGCAAGCCGGTCATTAGGACACAGTGTTAACAGGCAACATGCAAAAACTATTTGTTTTCAGCTTCTTTTAACTGAATATGACACAATTAAGCAATGAAAACAACCTTGGTGTAACAGAAAAACTTGAAAAAGAAAACTGGAATAACTCCCATAGTGTTTTGAGTGTAAGCATTAGTGTTTCATCAGCAGCTTGATGGCTGAGCACTTCCTTCTTTGACATTTTCAGACCCACATGTCTTTTGACACATATATACACAGGAAGACAGAGCAGACTGGCTAAAAGAAATGAGAAAAAAATGGCCACTACAACTACAACACTTCCAATCTCTTCTTGTCCATCCAATCTGACCATAGTAGACTAGTAGAAGTGGACTCCATGGAAAATGCCGCCCTGTCAACCAATTTTGTTTCGGTTCTTCTCCAACATCTTTCATGGTCCTTATCCACAAGCATGAGATGGACGTCAAAGGAAGAAGAAGCAAAAGTAACATGTTTTCCTTTAGAGGTAATGTTTCTGCCATCAATCGAGTAAGATGCACAGATCCAACCATAGGAGGAACGTGCACAGATACTGTACATATTGACTCTTCTCCTCAAGACCTATCTACATCTCTTAATTTAGCCTTTATAAAGCCTAGTTTCCCCTTTGTGCCTCTGCCAGCCGATAGTTCTTCCTCCTTTCTGCCACTCTGGTCAGTAGTTGGCCTCTGTGCAGGTGGAAGGCAGGAGGTTTTTTTTTGGGGGGGGGGGGGTGCTACTGGATTTGACAGGCTGTGGAGGGAGCAGCCTGGCAGCACATGCAGGTGGGGTTGACTGCTTTGGGGGGGATCAGATCCAGATCCTCGTCATCCGGGATCTCATCGAGCCGGTACCCATCCTTCAAGAGCTGGATGTTCAAGTCCTGGTTGATCTGCTGAGGATGCAAAAAGAGCAGTATCAGCAGAGCTTCGGGACAATTTTGGCAAATCCTTCAGCCGGGAGACTCCTTGTTGGTTAAATTAGTTTTATGTTAATTCCAAAAATCTTAATATAGGTGTTCAAAACAATGGTGATCTGAATAAATTAAATATTACAGAAACAGAAGGCAGCAGTGTATAGTGCAGGCAGATCAGTGGTGGCAATGAGGGGAATCAAGAAGCACAACATAACAAAATATATTCTACTCTAAGAGGAAGAAATGAAACAGGAATTTGGATATGACTTATGGAGAGATAATTACAGATGATTGTGACTATGAGTCCTCCGAGAAGACAGTATACATTTTTTCCAATGGGTGCACAGATACCTGGTGTGACAATGGAACTGGGTGATCAGGTGTTGATGTTTGGGGGTTCACCATATGACGCAGTGAAACAGTATAATGCGTGTATAGATACCTGGTCCCTCAGACATCTCACCTCGGCTGAGGAGTATCCTGATGACGAGTATCTGGACATGTCGAAGTCATCGTCACTGAGAGACAGGAGACAGCAGAAGTTAGACACAACCATATGACGGTCCAAACAATAGTAACATATGGTCACTTTTTTTAACGAGTAGTTCGGAGCAGCACATGTTGAGATATCCTGACTTTTAGGCGAAGTATAGGTAAGCCAATAGAAGGTGGCTCCTTCATTACCCATAATGCAATTCTGTAAGCTCTTTTGTCTTTCAAACTATGTGGTCCCAGTCTGTACTGCAGACTTTGTTTAAAATAAGTAGTATGTATGTGTTTTTTTTTTTTACAAAATGATAATATACAAAAGAAACTTAAAATGCAGTTGAAAAACACAACACAGACTGATCAGATATAAGTTATATAAATACATATTGAGAACATAACATTTGAATATTAGAAGACTTAAATAATTCAATAAAAAAACTGGAGTATAAAGATGTAAAGTCAGTCACTGTATATATGTTTGTATTGTTAATAATTATCATAGTGAATAATAATATCTTTAATGTAACAGTGTAGAAAGATTTAGTAGCTTTTAAATAAGTGACTCTCTATCCATCCAAATGTATGGGATATTTCAATAAGTAGGTGAGAAATTGTTTCTGTATTCTGTTTCCAAAAAGGTAATTCAAGGTTATTGTATATTTATTAATGTTTAACTTAGTTTTCTTACACATGAAAACATTACAACCATTTTCACAGACTGAGTAGTTAGACCCATGTCCCTTAAAAGAATACTTTAAAGCTAACATGCTGCTGCCGTCTCTTGAGTCCTATGAAACGATTGGCTTTAACAATGAGGCTGGATGTTCACACTGTAGCGACATGTTCAACAAACTAGAGGCAACAATCA